>NC_063054.1:6095831-6437081 GCF_018812025.1 Megalobrama amblycephala
AGTTCTCCTGAATTATATTTAAATCTGTCCCAGTGAGACACATTGACTATGCTGCTTCATGGCTTCTACAAAAACATCATGCCTGGTCCAATAAGGCCATCTCTCTGCTCTCAACACTGTATGATGAGAGATAAGCAGTGCACTAAAAGAATAACCTTCTGGGATTTGTAAAAAAATTTGTTTTTATTTTATTCCAATTTATGGAGCTTAGTTATCATACTATGGAAGCTTGTTTCTGCCATGGAATAAAAAATACAAAAGGTAATTGTGACTTTTTGTTTACATCTTGCGATTGTGACTTTTTTTTCAAAATTGTGAGATAAAAACAATTCTGAGCAAATTCTCACAATTCAGAAAAATAAACTCAACTGCAAGGACTTTTTTTCTCCAAATTGTAACATTTAAACTCACAATTTTGAGTTACCAATTCTGACAAAAAAAAGTCAGCTTACAATTCTGACATTTTCTTGCAATTGCAAGTTTATATCTCACAATTCTGAAAAAAAAGTCACAATAGCGAGAAAAAAGTCAAATATTATTCCATATGATACAATTTGAAGCATAAGAAACATGATTTTTTTTTATATAAAAGAAAAACTGTATGTCCTCGAATAATGCAGAACATGGCAAGATGTTTTTCATTGATAAATAAGCATTTTTTACAGTAAAAATGTTAATGGAAATATTTTAAATTTTCTTCTTTAATGTCCTCTGTAACAATGGATACACTAAAGAGTTGAGTCAGAATTCCTTCAGTGCTTTTCAGAAATGCCAGCTTCCATTACATGAACCATACCTCCTTAGTTAGTACACATTTTGGGCATAAATTAGAATTTTTTTCCCAAAGTAATAAATAGTGTGCATACATGTACATACACAGACACACACACACACAAACTACACTACTGTTAGGGGTCAGTAAGATTTTTTTTTTTTTTTTTTTTCAGAAGAACAGCATTTATTTGAAATAGATTTTTTGTAAAATGTAAATAATATCTGAACTCGAAAAGTCAAAAAGGACTAATTTTGTTCAATTTCAAATCTTTTTTGAATAAAACTGTTCATTTCTTTCAAAAACATACTTTTCTGCTTTTACAACCCCAAAGAAACATTTAAAAAAGGCAATTAAATATAATTAAATTTTTAGCCATATTTTCTTAGTTAAAGGTGCAATATGTAAGAATTTTGCATTAAAATATCCAAAAACCATTAGGCCATTGTTATATATTTTGTTCACTTGAGTACTTACAATATCCCAAATGTTTCTAACTATTTTTAAATCGTGAGAAAATTGCAATTTTAACCAAGGCTCCAGGACGTGTGAGGAGTCGCCTGTCAATTGCGCCATATCCGCGTTACCCTCGGTCTGCCTCGGTTTCTGGTTTTATTTTGTAGAAACCATGGAAACACCAAAGATGCTTTAATATTTACATGTTTTAATAGACAAGGGAACAACTGTTTTGATATATTTATAGACAGAAAACTAATTTTTATATAGCTCAACACGTTTAGTCTTATTGTTTAAATCTAATTTTCTTGATTTTTTTTTGTTGCGAGTACCATGCTTTACCATGCCTCAGAGAAAAACACTATTTTGTCAGGAAGCTAACATAGCGTAATCAGATGCAGCTTTATTTTTAGTAACAGTAATACAGAATTTTCTTCATCATACAATACATTTTAAAATTAATTGCATGCCATTTATCAACACATTATTAATTGCATGCCATTTTATCACACGTTATACTACAATAACGTTAATAATCGCATCCATGAACATGATTTCTTCCCGAGTCCAGTCCCGATTCTTTTGCACCGGCTGTGAGGTGAAGACCACATGTCCCAAGATTCCACGCTCAAACTTGCCGTCATCAAGCTATGCCTTTGTTTTGAATAGGCCTCTAGCGACCTCTAGCGGACAGAAAATCTTACATATTGCACCTTTAAATCCCCCAGTCAGGTCTCCAAAGAAAAGCAAATATCTTTTCTGGAGGACAAATGGAATTGCTGGGCCCCAAAAAGATAAGATCTCTCCAGACTAACCAAAGGTAAAACTCCAAAGGGTAGAGCAGTCAGATGAAGAAAATGTACAGCTTGTCAACACTTAGCTTTGAGTAAATAAAGGTGATGTTATGGTTACTGCAGTGCACTGCAGAGAGCAAATTGTACAAGTGAAGAATATTCAGTCATTTTTAGAAGTTGGAAACTGAATCCCAGTCAAGGATTCTAGAGCTGCCTCTTTCAGTGTATCTCCTAGGCTATCGGGATTCCTGATGGTGAACGATCGGACTATCTGTTGGAGTAAACAGAGAGCACATTTTTGCCAAGCCATCACCAATTATCCCCGCTTGTGCTGATGTAACAGGAATCAATTTCGCAGCTAAGACCTCCCAAGGGTCCTATCACCTCATCGTCTTCCTGTCAGAGGATGTGGGGCTAAATTTGCCTGTGGCACCATCAGAATATCGAGAGATTATTAAAGGCATTCATCATAGGAGAATCTAAAACTGTCCACTTTTTTATGAAGTACAGTTCATATAATAGAGATCCACAGTACTTGTGGGATAAAAGGTCCCCTTTGCTTGGGCTCTTCCCACACTTGGCAGAAAGAAGGAGTCCAGAAGGTGTTGTTTGCATGAACGTGTGCAGAAGGCTGGGCTTCTAGCACAGCACCAGGGGGAACTCAAGAGAATGCCCTCAAGCCAAGGCTATATTTAGTAATGTCCACAGCAGTAAGTAGCACCATGTGCTTGGGGTAGTTCTGGGTAACCATGGCAGGTATCTTAAGGCAATAGCCTACAATTAAATAATTGCATTTTGTGACCATGATTCCTGCCAATGCAACATTGTTTTTTGAGGTCCAATGACAAAAATGCCATGCTGGATATATCAGTTATTTGCAGGGTCAGTTTACTAGCCACTGACAACCTTTGATAAACCTTCGATAGCAACTTGACCTTTTTTTTCTCCCTGTACCTCAAACAGTAGAGCATGGAGCTAACAATGCTAAGGTCATGGGTTCAGTTCCCAGGGAATGCAAGAACTGATAAAAAATGTAAATGTGTACCATGAATGCAATGTAAGTCTCTTTGGATAAAAGCATCGGCCAAATGTGTAAATGTAATCAAATGTAATGTCAAAGAAGGAAGGGAAGAATTTCTATCTTTTATGCACTCAATCGCCTACAGAAGCTTTGCGAGCACATAAATGTAGCTGGATCATCTAAATCTGTTGTTGCTCTATGTTAAAGGGGTCCTTGATTATGATTTCACTTTTTAAACTTTAATTAGTGTGTAATGTTGCCGTTTGAGCATAAACAACATCTGCAAAGTTACGATGCTCAAAGTTCAATGCAAAGGGAGATAATTTTCTTTTACAGAAATGGCTTTTTAAGGACTACAACAAATGGATGGTAGGGACTACTATGAGCTTCTTTCCAGGTTAGTAACATCACTAACCCTAAAATTTACATAAACCCTGCCCCTGAGAACACGTAACAAAGGGGGTGAGGCCATGTTGGCCCGAGAAGAGGAAGAGTTGTAGTAGAGTGTTGTTGACATGCTGTCATTTTACGCCGGACTGCTTCACAAACAAGGGTCAATTCAATGCTGGATTTGTACAAAAGAGTTTTGTTGTTGTTGAGAAACCAAAGCGAGAGCTGTTAAAGCTCTGCCCTCTTTTGGAAAGCGGGCCTGGAGCAGCAGCTCATTTGCATTTAAAGGGACACACACAAAAATGGCGTTTAACTTTTGTAAATTGGCAGAATATATGTATTGCTGCCAGTGAGAATAAGTTTCTGTGAAGCCTATAAGGGGAAAAAGTGTTGGAAGCAAATATAAGATGGGTGGAAAAATTAAGACAATCTCGTGGCAATTTGTAACCATTTTTCATTTTGCAAAATTGGTGGCTAATTCATTTGAATTCGTACAATCTCATTCGTACATTTTGGTACGATCTGTTTACACCCCAGTGAGGTTCTGTTTAGGAGTAGGGTTAAGGGTGGACCACAATGATTACTAAAAAATCCTAAAAATCGTTTAATTTTGTATGATTCACATTGTACAAATTTATACGGAATCGCCACCTTGTAAAATAGTTAAAATTTTCCATGAGATCAGGTTGAAAAATTATATGTTAATGCCTAGTTCT
The DNA here is from genome assembly GCF_018812025.1 of Megalobrama amblycephala. Lineage (NCBI taxonomy): Eukaryota > Metazoa > Chordata > Actinopteri > Cypriniformes > Xenocyprididae > Megalobrama > Megalobrama amblycephala. The sequence continues at coordinate 6,099,981 of NC_063054.1, forward strand.
GTCATGAAATTCTAGATGGTGCAGGCTGATGGGTCCTTTAAGCAAACTGATGATATTCACAGCGATCCACTACTTGGCACAAGCTGGTTCCCGTCGCATCTGCAGCATATGAGCTTGCTGCAGCATTTAAATGGCTGGTTAGTATTACCTATAGCAGTTTGCAGCACACTTTTAGAGTTCCTCCGAAACCCTCCACCTTCCCCAGCTCCACCTGTATAGATCTGGTATAGGTAATTATATATATGCTATTTATGTAGCAGCATTATGTATGCATCAGAATACAGCATTCTTATACTTGCTCTGCAGCAATTCAGCATCAGCAGCGACCACATACATTAACATTGTCATATCCATTACCATGCTAAAAATATTCCTGATAGAAACGCTTTTATGTTCACTCATTTGAAGTTAGTAATTCGGTTTTGTGGTGATATTGAGAATTATGATATCTATAAGGTTTTGGTTTCAATTTATAACATTTTAGAGCTAGCTACATTTTGATGTGTGTGTGTGTGTGTGTGTGTGTGTAGCTTCCCCAACAATGGTTACAGTAATGATGTAGGGTGTAGAAAGAGTCAGCAGTGATCAGCACCACTTTTACTGTGTTCTTTCTTCTGTAACAGTTCTGCTCAATAAAATCAAAATTACTCATGAACAGGCCCTCTGTAATCATCTAGTTTAGCACCATTATTTCCCTTACTCCCTTCTCATTTCCAAACCTCCTCTAGTCCTCTTCCCCTCTCATTTGGATAAATATTCACTATCACTATTAAGATTCAAGTCTGTGTAAACTAAAGACACAGGGCAGTAAAAGTAATTTGCATGGTGGTTTAGATAAAATGTACTGAAGGCATGTGAGGCACAGCAGAGGGGGTGGTTTGTTCTGATCATTTGTTCAGATTGCATCTGGGGTGTTTTTGCTTGAGAAACTTCACAGATGTAACATCACAGAGGGCCATCTTTCATTAGGTTGAACTTTTGGCACAATTATTTGCCACACAAGCAGCCTAATTAAAACTAGTCATCAGTGACTCATCACTTCACCGTCAAACAGTTGAGGGAGGAATGGTCAATAATGTGTAATGGTGATATTATCTGGAAAAAATTAATTTCTATTTACACACCTAAACAACAATCAATCTCATGCTTCTGTGACAGATGCCCATATATTTGATGAAAACGTTACACTCTCAGCCATAAAAAATGGGTCTCTGTGCCGTTATCTGATCAATGTGCAGTAGAAAGCATTGACCTGGAAGAAAGAAGTTCGAAAAAAAAAAACCACCCAGTCTGTTGTGCTATCAATAGATGTCCTAATTAAGGGCAAACTTCTAAAGCAATTTCTCTCATGACCTGACAAACACATCACTTCATAAAATTTACTAATTTGATCTGCATGAGCTTGACTAGCTTTGGTATATTTGTTGAATACCGACTTCATAAAATCCAGGCCGTATATACTTGAATACATCTCTTCTATGATAAGCATGTTTTTACTTTCTGAATTTAAATTTTGATATCCTTTGGTGGCATAAAGTCAGAAATGTCAGTGGAACACAGCGGCAGATAAGAAGGGGCGAGGATCCAATTGCAGTAAAGTTTACTTTAGAAAAAACAGTAGACCCAAGCATGGGGTGCAGATACAATAAGTCTGAACAAGGAACATAACATAAATCAAAACAAGGCTGAAGAAATCCAAGCAAAAAAAACCCCAAAAAACACTAATGCAAACAAGGCAGAAACAAACGCCACGATTTTACAAGGGGGATGTAAAGACAATGACCGACAAACAAAGATTGAAACACAGGGGTATATCGTTAGCCTCATAGCATAATTGCCTAAGTATCATTTGAAAATGAATGACTTAGGCAATTATGCTATGAGGCTAACGATATATACACACACAAGATAACAAGGGTTAACAAGGCACAGGTGAAGGTGATTAATCGTCATGGAAACAAACAAGAGTAACTACAGTATGGTAAGAAGCAAGGTTAACTATGGGAACAAACAAGGCAAAAAATGGAAACAAAGGAAACAGGAATAAATCACAGGGATGAGACACTACATACGTCTGAATCAAATACTTCCCTAATTTATAGTATGTGAGAAACGGTATGCCAAAAGAGTAGTAATTTTGAATAAATAGTATTCGAAAAACAGTAGACGAAAAAGTACCCGGATGACCTACTACTTCATCTGAGATTCGATGTACATGCGCATTCGATGGACACTTTACTATCCCGTGAGGCCACATTTATGAATGGAAGTGAAGCGACACAATTGATGTTGGTAGGTCATGTGACAGTAACAACATGGTGGATGTAGTACATCTGAATTTCATTCATACTACCGATATTTCTACTATATAGAACATACTTTTTGTAGTACCTATTCAGACAGTATGCGATTTCGGACACAGCAACTGAAACAAGACGTGCAGAAAATACACTTCAAAATAAAATTCCTACAACACAAAATCGGGGAAACAAGATAGGAATGTAACACAAATACTCATCAAAATGTTTTCTTTTCCAAAACTTCATTCAAGTATGAGCAGTTTTGTTGAAATTTGCTACTGTTAATATTTAAAACACAAATCAAAGTCACGTGGTGCAACCAACATGCAGAAGAAAAAATAAATAAAACAGGAAATGATATCACAGAGAGGACTCCTACAGACCCTCATGACTATTTTAGTAAGTATCCTAAAATATCAGATTATTTAAATTTTTTATGACAAGACAAGGTTAGCTCAGATTGCAAAATGCTATGGAAGCTTGTGTTCGCCATAAATAAAAAAAGGTAATTGCAACTTTTTATCGCACAATTCTGACTTTTTTTTCCCTTGCAGTTACAAGTTTACATCTCGCAATTCTGTCTTTTTCTCAGAATTGCATGATATAAAGTCGCAATTGCAAGTTATAAAATCAGAATTGTGTGACATAAACTCGCTATTGTGAGAAATAAAGTCAGAATTGCGAGATGTAAACTCACAATTGTGAGTTATATAGTCAGAATTGTGAGTTATTAAATCAGAATTGTGAGATATAAACTGAGGAAAAAGGTATTTTTTTCCCCTCAGAACTGGACTTTATAATTCGCAATTGCGAGTTTATATCTCACAATTCTGAGAAAAGAAGTCAGAATTGCAAGACATAAACTCGCAATTGCAAGAAAAAAAGTCAGAACTGCAAGTTGCAAATTGCAAATCGACTTTTTTTCTTGCAATTGTGAGTTTATATCTCGCAATTCTGACAATATAACTCGCAATTGTGAAAGAATGCGAGATGTAAACTTGCAGTTGTGAGAAAAAAAGTCAGAAATGTGAGATATAAACTCACAATTGCAAGAAATAAAGTCAGAATTGTGAGATAAAAAGTTCGCAATTATCTTTTTTTATTTTTTTATTCAGTGTCGGAAACAAACTTCCATAAAATGCTACATGGGCTGTCTCTCTAATAAATAAATAAATAAATAACTAAATAAACAGATTGACATTATCTGTATGAATTTATGATGTTTGTCAAAAATACTTAATTGTATAAAATAAATAAAAATAAATGTATGCAAAAATGATACTGATTTTTAAAATAAAGATGTGTACATGTGTTCAAGCTGTAAGGAATTTTTTTTTTTTTTTTTAATTGACAGTTGGACCACTTGACATTTGCAGAATCATTAAAATGAAACCTTTCTTGAAAATGGTATAAAAGTTTTTTGTAATTGTTTCTTTCAAATCAAATATAAACAACATGAAGAGTACCTTTCTAAGATCATTTCAGCTATGTTTTTTTTTTAAGTTTTCTTTATCGTGGAGCAAAATACTGTATTCATAACAGTGTGTATGATAGTGTCACCATTTTTGTTAGTTAAATAAAACCGGATTCTGATCTGGCTGAGATTGCACTTCTATATACATTGCAGCCAGAGGACTGAGTGATTCTGTGGCCTAAATATTGAGTTTTTCCCAGCCGCTAATGCAGACGGTGAGCAGTGATTGGGGCTAAACGCTTTAAAAACTGGGTTTCGTGCTCATTATTTGTCTAGGCATCAGATCCTGTGGACATTTCCAACCTTCTGCTTAGGCTAGCAGGAGTTTCATGGGGTGATGGATCCTGCTTGCAAAATGTACAACCAGCTACAGTTAAGGAGAAGATCATGCAGCTCCACGACCTCCTCCAACTCGTCCACCTCGCCTCAGACCTTTTATTCGTCTCGAGGATGTGGAGGTTGGTATCTTGCGGCTGGACACACCAGCTGGAAGTCATGCAGCCTCACCTCCAGTCCCAGTGGAAGGAGCACCAGCACCAGCAGCAGTCCACGGGCCTCTAGCTGGGATAGTATGAGCTCAGAAGCAACCACCTGCCTAAAGCTCAACACCAACAGATGCCATGAAGCAGAGCAGCGTTGTGATCAACCAAGAGGCCGCAGCCCCCTTAGAGAACTCAGGTCCAAAGCAGGGAGCTGCCAGCAGGGGGCAGTATTGACTAGTGGGGAGGAAGGGAAAGGCTCCAGTAGGGGTGTCAACGTGACCTCTGGTCCGGCCCTGTCACATCTAGCTGTGTTACAGCATCAGCTGGAACTAAAAATCGAAGCCAAATTGAAGTTCTCGCAGTTCTTGGATGAAGTGAGCAGCCAAGTCCTTTGCCCTACCAACCCGTTCGTGTTGTCCAGGCAAACGGAGTCCTCTAAGTCTAGCTCTTCCATCTCCAGTCACAGTAATAGCAAGTCCAGGACTCCAGACCCCCAACGGAAGCCAGAGGACGTGGATTTTTCTCAAACCCCAGGTCAGCTGCAGAACATCCAATCATTGGACGGGATGCAAGAAGAACAGGGTGCACCAGAGACTATAGGAAAAGCCTACCTCGAGACGGACATCGACTGTGTGCGAAGGGAGGATGAGATAAAGGAAGTTAAGACCAAGAAAGAGACGGCCATTACATTTGAGAGCAATGAGAGAAGAGAAGTTAAGACTCCTCCAGAATGTCATCCAAACCCCATCCAGAGAATCAGACCCTCAAGCCCGCTACTCTATAGAGAGGAAACCCTCTCTAGAAACCCCTACCGATCTGTTTCCCTTCCTAGGGACATCAATATGGTAAGTTTTTTCTGTCCGTTTTTTTTTTTTCCAGTTAAATTTTCTAATTTAGTTTCTAATGCATTTTGATCAATACATAAATATAGGAAAAAGTATGGAATCACAAATCACATCCCTTTATAATATATCACTTGTTTCTCCTTGACAGCAAATACATTTCTTTGATTTTTTTCTCCTTCAGAATTTTGGTAAAAATATCTAAGTTGATTCACAAATAAAACAATGAAGTCCATAAGGTCTCCTGAGAAGAGCCTCTGAGCAACGAAACTTTCCTTTAGGTAATGCGGCCATCCAAAAACAAAAAAGGGATTTTAACAACTATCTCAGCAGATTTTTGGAGATATATAAAGGCCTGGCTGTGTAGGATGCGTTATCATACAAACCGTAGCAGTAGTAAACAATGCAGTCTGTCCCTGACTCATATCAGAATCGCATTGCGATTGAATCAAGCTTTTAGTCAAGCTGAGCTCTGAAAGGATAAGAGTGCCAGAACTCACACAGAATTGAGCCATGGCACTTTACTGTCCATATTAAACTAAAACACAGTGTGTGAGCTAATAGTCTGTTCCTCTGCATGTGAACTAATAGTCGATAGTCATATATTAAAGAAATAGAAGAGATGCAGAGTTTGTCCAGTTCTGTTCTTTCTGTTTTCAGCAGAAGAAACAGTATGTGTGAAGGATAATCAGATCAATAACTAATCTAGCACTAAGGGAGACGGGTTTCTCATTAGCTTGTGGATCACTTACTGTATCTGCCAACTAATTGGATCGATGTAGCTTTACATAACTGTAGTGTAGATAAACATGTGCGGTTATGTCACGTCATGCTGAATTGTGTGATCGTACACTTTTTAAGCACAAAATGCTCATTATTTATTAGGTGTCAATTTTCCAGATGTGCTAGCTGAAACTGTTAACTTTTAAGTGTTTTAAACATGTTTACCTGTTCAATTCACAAAGCATTCATTTGTAGAACACGCACACAAAAAATCGTTGCCTTAATTTATTATCTTATTAAAATGCAGTCTTTGCCGTCACCTTAGCAACTGCTTGAAAAAAGGTGGGCGGTGAGGGGGCAGAGAGACAAGTCTGTGTGTGCCTGAGAAGAGAGAGAGAGAGAGAGAGAGTGTGTGCCTGTCAAATGAATCTTGCTGTGCTCCCTTGCCATTTGTTGGAAAGTGAGATTTCCAGTCGTAGCCAGAAACAACCTTAATTTGAAAGAAGAGGCTGATCTTTATATTAGAAGATTGAGTCAGTTTCCTGGTTTAATAAACACTGCAGATAATAAGTCAACCATCACGTCATCAACTACAGTAGTACCAAATTTGCATATAAACGTGTAGTTCCTCAGAACTACAAAGAAAAAAAAGAGGAAAATTGCTATAATTGAAGAAACACCCACCTGCACCATGTTTGTTCATTCATACAAACTGGTCGAAAACTACAGCTTCATCTTCATTGTCAGATTTATTATTATGTTGCCTCTTAAAAATGAGCTTGTGTTGCTTTTTATTCTGTTTTGCCCTGAAACCTGAATTTATTTCTTAATTTAGTTGTACAGCGCAAGTAGCCAGATGGTTTGCTTTGAATAGCTTTACCCATAGATATGAAAAAAAGCAGGCACGTGTTCTGACTTTTTTTTTGTAAGAAATATATAAATTGCTAAAATTATACTATATAATATATTAGAGCAGATGCGTAACATTTTTGAAGATCTCTTAACAGTGGACAATCTATGGCCCGTTCATGGTATTTATAGTCCAGTTGATTAGTCTTAGGGCCCTATTATACATCATGTTTTTTGCTAGTTTCAGCCCGACGCAGTTATCATTTTCATGTCCAGCGCCCACATTATTTAAATAGCAAATGGGCGTGCTGGTCTGAAATAGAGGTGTGTTCAGGCTCATTGTTGGTGTGTTGCTATTTTGAGGCAACTGCACCATTGACAAACAAAAACCTGGTCTAAAGTCAATGACTCAGTATTTTTTTGTTATTTAGAGGGCGTGTTAGTAATATGCGCCTATAGGCGGGTGCACAAAGCACGTACACTCGGCTTGTTACGCACGCAGGGAGGCGCAGCAGCACGCAAACATGCCAAATATTAAAAATAAAAGAATTACAATGTAAAAGATTATTATTGTGTAATGTGTACATAAAGATAAAAATGCCTACATGTCATAATGGATAGTCATTGCATGTTTCAGAATTACCTATTTGCAATAGCGATGAATGAATTTGGCTAATTATTTGACCAATCGTGGCAATACACACATCTAGGCCAGTGGTTCCCAACCACATTCCTGGAGGCCCACCAACACTGCACATTTTGCATGTTCCTTCGTCTGACACACCCATTTTAGGTGTGTAACTACAGTGGTAACTCTACAAAACTAAGATAACAGAACCCCCCTGAATCCCAACATAATTCAACATTATACATTAACTTATATCTCCATATGTTAATCTTGTGCAAAAACACACAATATAACACTTAATTTCAACAGTTATTTATATGGTCTGACGCAAAGCATGTTGGGAATTAGAAATCTGCTGCAGCTCAACTCAACCATATTAAGTTCAGCTTACTACAATTAAATTTTGAGTTCATGCAACTTTTTCCTATTAAGTACAATGAACTTTCATTATTATTTGAGTGAAACAAACTCATTTAATTTAATCAAGTTCACTGTTCGTTTTTTTCAGTGTGGCTTTTAAAGGGAATGGGAGATGACACTCTGATTGGTATATTGCATGTTAAGGCAGGAACACACCAAGCCGGCGGTCAGCCGTCTGGCAGTTTTTGTTCGTCGGCCGACTAAGTTTTCTCAGTGTGTTCCGCACCGTCGGCTGAAGTTGGTCCTCGTCGCCTTTTTTCGGCTGATTCAAAATGTTGAATCGGCATCGGAGCTCGTCGGTCCGTCGGGCCATCTTATCATTCTGATTGGCTGTTCAGATACTGCCACCTGCTGGTACGGAAAAGCATTTCATCTCACGTAGGCGCAGAACTGACGTGCTGCTTGGCCTGTCTAGCATTGGTTTGGTGTGTTAGGCCAACTTTGGACACAGACGCTGCCAACGTGAACCAACCCCGCAGTCTGCTTTCGTTGACACTAGTTCGTCGGCGTCGGCTTGGTGTGTTCCGGCCTTTATGCCCAAAACACACCCATTATTCATTAAGAGACTAGGTACAACACCCTTGGACCACGCATCTGGCGCGCCGACCATTTTTTCTGTCATTAAACTAGCAAAAGTGGATTTGGACATGCCCTAAGTGCACCTGCGCCATGCGCTTCAGACCATGCACGTAGATCATTAAACAATAGGGCCCTTAGTGTTAAAGGTGCAGTATGTAATATTGACAGCTAGTGGTTGAAATGGGTACTTTCTTCCAAATTCAAAATATTGGAAAGAGCTGTTTCCCCGCCCCCTCCTCCTCCTCAAACAGGTCGCTCACACTGGTTGCCGGATTGAGGACATGCAACAGGAGCGAGCACAATTGACAATGGAAGGCAAGGAGACTTACACAATTGTAAGTTGATGAGTTGATTTATCTGTGTTTTAATATGGTCCCGTTCATAGAGCTTTTTAGATGGATGCCAATGCTTTTTAGGTCAGGTAGAATCTGCGTTCTGTGACCCAGTTTGTTTGTTGGCTTCCATGGCTGCGATCTGCTGTGTTTTCTGCCAATTGGCAACCCGGGGTGTTAAAGTACTATTGGGTAATTAGGCAGAGGGCGGGATCACAGAGACCAAAACAAAAACAGACATTCTGACATGGAACACACATTTCAAATTAGAATAACTAGTGGTAGCATTGTTTTTCGGACAAACAAGTATGTAAACTTGGTATCTGCACAGTGAATTTGGTATCCTAAATATCTGCAAACATATATTATGGTATTTTTATGCTTTAGTACAGTCAAAAAATTACACTCAATACCTTTGTAGAGGCAAAGATGGCAAAGATCTTCCGGGGCTGCCTGCATCAGCCAAGCAACTGTCTTTGAGATGAATGGGAATGCTGGGAATATTTTTACGTCTTGTTTGGTGCTACAAGTGGTATAGGAGATATTGACTGTGTATGCAACACAAAAAAATATCTTATTAAATACTTAACATAATATAAACATATCATATTGGTTTTATATTTTTTTGTTTTTGGATTTGCCTGCACAGTATTAAACTAACTTGAATGTTTTATATTACACTGGATCATATACTTCCTGTCTGGTGTTGAATTAATAGGACTGCTGGAACGGTCCTTGGTCACTGCTGCACACTAAATCTGAATGAGAATGTGAATTCCTCTGACATAATCTCACTCTTGCATTATTCATGGGGCGGCAGAGAGACAGACCGAGCAAGAGAGAAAGCTGTAGCACGCAGTGGATGTGTGAACCGAGAGCCTCCCCTTCCCTTCCCTTCCTCAGGTTCTTTCATCAACAGATGAGCCCACCTGTTTCCCTCCTAAACCTCACTCTTTCTCTCACACTATTTTTCTCACCCTCTCACTCTCTCTGGTCTGCTGTCTGTCCACACATCCTTTGGATCTTCGTGAAGCTTATGAGTGAGTTTCTCTCAGGGAGGAGGAAGGAGAGGGGGCGGCATGCATGATGTTGTGTATCTGCATTCTGGCTGCAACTGTGCTTTCCATTCGCACTTAATCTGTCAAGATTTCTCCCCTCCTCACACATGAGATCGGTGCAGAAGTATACTGGCACTGTTGGGTAGAGAGAGAGAGTGAGAGAAAAGGGAGAGAGAGTGCGAGCGAGAGAGGGAGAGAGAGGCTGTATGTGCCTCAGACTGCGCAGTGATGCCTTGGCAGCTTCGGGAACCAGGCGCACGTTCGTTTCAGTAATCTCCTCTTATTTCTTCTTCCAGGCTTCGGAAGAGGAGATGCAGACCATAAGGTAAGCGGCTTCACCTTTCTGTCGTTTTCCATTCCTCTACCCCTCGCTTTCTTTTCCTTCCATCACTGGTGCTCTTTAAGTGCCTGTTAAAGCAGTTTAAAGCTGGACTGCAGCAGGAATTCACCCGCGCAATGATGTAGGAAGCAGGATCAGCCCTCGTTCTCCACCAAAAAATAGGGGTTTATCTAGTTGAAAAAGCTCCAGCTTCTGGAAGCTCAGTTGTTTTGGTTGGTAACGTGTCACAGACCACATCTAGTTGACTATGTACATTTGCATTTCAGAATGTGCATGTTTCTTTTCCCTCTTTCCCAAGCAAATACATTTATCAGAGAAGACCTGTAGAGAGGTAACAAGGCACATAATGGCCATTCGCAAACTGAACTGCACCTTTCCATTGGCTGGAGAATATTCAAGCTATGCATGTGCTGTCATCAGTTCGCTGTTCCCTAAGGCGACATCAGAGATGGAGCTTGGGAAATTGTTTATGAGCATGCTAGGTGTTCACTGCTGCTGTATATTATAGTATAGAAGTCATGTGGGGGAAAAAGGGATGACTCAAGCTCTGTGGAGGAGGCTGGATGGATATATTGGGGGTTCCCCCTCCTTCGCATGAATTATTAATAAATTACAGGGTGAAACAGAAATGTTTTGAGTCATGCTGATGGATTTCAGCTTACATGTCTTTGTGTTGCTAAGAGAAATGAAAAACTGCAAAGTAAATGTACGTGTAAGGACTCAGCATCAATGATGAAGAGCCCTTGTCACAGTGGATCACTACGATTGGCAGAGAAGATGTCGGTTTGCAGAACAGTAGTCCAACATTTATTGTCTAAACATTTCCTATCTGTTTACATTTACAAATTTAATTTACTGCAATGAATACATTAAAATGCAATCAAACATTAAAAGATGGAAGAAGAACATTGTTAGACTCAATCATCTATGTGGAATCAAAGTAAGAGATGCAGTTCTCATGTACTTTGTGTCGAGTCTAGTCCAATGCTGGGCAATTCTCCCTCGAGTTCCACTTTCCTGCAGAGTTTAGATCCAACCATTATCAAACTCACCTGCCTGTAGGTTTCTAGTAATCCTGGAAAACCTGATTAGCTTGTTCAGGTGAATTTGATTAGGGTTGGAACTAAACTTTGCAGGACAGTGGATCTTTAGGCCCAGAGTTGCCCACCCTGCTCTAGTACAGTGGTCCCTGGTCTTGGACTTGGAGTGTCCCCAACACTACACATTTTAGATGACTCTATTATCTGACACACCCATCTGAGGTCTTTACTAACGAACTGATGAGTTGAATGAGGTGTGTTTGATTAGGGAGACATCTAGGGGCACGTTTACACGACAACAATGTACTAAAAACTGAAAAGTTGTTCATTTGCATTTTTCACATAAAGACGAAAATGATCCCCGTTCACATGGATCCACGAAAAACAATTAAAAATGCTGTATTATGCTGCCAGGCCAGTACTCGGCGATGTCACTTTGTAAAAAAACACTGCGCACATATGCATGCGCATGACTTCACCCTTTTCACATAATTTGCGTTTTTGTAGTATACACAGGGATGATAACGGTATTGTGTTCAAACCCCTTTTTCAAAAGTCTGCATTTTCAGGCCCCAAAAATGCCGTTGTTGTGTAAATGAACGGCCAAAACGCACAACATTTTTTTCAGTTTTTAGTTGAAAAATGTGTTTTTGTGTAAACGGCCCCAAAAATGTGCAGTGCTGGGAATACTCCAAGACCAAGGTTGGGAACCACAGGTCTAGAATATGCAACGTTTTAAGTTAACAGTGCACCAAATTATAATGTCAATTTTGATCCTGCCTGAGCTGGATTGAATAATTAACAATTAATTTGAATTGATTAGGTATGAAGCAGCTGTTGGATAACTTTTTTTAAATTGCTTTTTAGTTGAAGTTGCTGCATTGTATGGAATAAGCATATGCAAGTATGCTAAGGTCTGAATTTTTGGTCTGCAATGATTCTGCAAAGGTGATGCATGAGGTGTGGTGAACAGAATATGCAAACATAAGGTGAAACACCAATTATCATCCCAATTTATTGAAAATGGCCAGTGTGGTCTTGACCCCTCAGTGCAGCAAATCTGATGTAACACACTGAAATCGCTCCTTCTTGGTCCTTTGCTCTTCTTCAGTGAAAAAGGACTTGAGATCCATTCACGTTTATTTCTGATATTACATTTCAAAGGACAGGAAGTAGCATATACATACATACATACATATATATATATATATATATATATATGCTACTTCCTGTCCTTTGAAATGCTATATATTAGAATAGGTTAAATAAAGTACAACAAACACTACCATGATATATAAATAATTAGCAATTTAAATATATCATGGCGTTTTTAAAAATATATTACTATATATTACATTAATGAGAATCAGGGGGAATGTGCGCACATTGCAAAAAAAAAAAAAAATCTTTATTCAAAATAGGCTTTTTTAATTTTGGGATAAAATATGATTCAGATATAATGTAGTGAGATATATCTGTAAAATGGATGCATGCATGGTTAGCCATTTCGAAACATGTTAATATTGTTTTGTAATACAGTTTGCAATATATGATATGTATAGAACTATACATACAAGGATGTGTATGAGACTATTGGAGTTAATTACAATATCTTAAGTTAACCAATACCAGTCTAACAGAAATTTGCTTAATGTAATCAGGGATGTAACGATTTGAAAAATGTGTTATTGTAATTGACAAGGGTTTTTGAAAAGTATGATTATTTAGCAAAATTTTGAACGTTGATCAATATAGTATTAAAATAACTTCTGATTCATACAGAAGCACAACTGGTCTACAAGACTGTCCAAAACTGTTCCATATGATGATTCTGTTGGTTTCAGTTTTTTTTTTTTTTTTTTTTTTGAGTGCGTGTGTATTTATTCCATCAGTTGAATGATATCCACAGTGACGAGCTGAAAACAATCCATGTTTTGCTGCCTTAGGCTCTGATGTTCTCTGTCTGTTCAGAAGAATCGTTTATTATAACATGTTTTAAATCAATCAGCGCTGCTATTTTTAACACATGTGAGCTCGTCTGTTTGCTCTATTATGTGTACATATCCCTGCATGTTCAAAATTTTATCCATACCATTCAGTCTGCCAACATTCTGCCTTGCAGGCTTAATATTTTATATACTAGCAGATCCCTGCCTCTCAGGGGTATTGTTGGTGTCTGCATGTGTATTTTCATTCGTTAAAAAATACAAGGAATGTATACATCAATGAAATAGTTGAATCTCACGAAACCTGTCAAGAACATGCACAGCTTATATTTCTCACCATAAGTAATAATAGTGAAAAAATAATGAAAAATCATTATTTTTAATACAAATATTTTGCTTAAAGGTGCCATTGAATGGAAAATTGAATTTACCTTGGCATAGTTGAATAACAAAAGTACATGAAAATGACATACAGTAAGTCTCAAACACCATTGTTTCCTCCTTCTTCTGTAAATCTCATTTGTTTAAAAGACCTCCGGAAAGAATCTCAACATAACACTGACTGTTACGTAACAGTCGGGATCATTAATATGTATGCCCCCAATATTTGCATATGCCAGACCATGTTCAAGGCATTAGACAAGCCAGTATTAACGTCTGGATCTGTGCACAGCTGAATCATCAGACTAGGTAAGCAAGCAAGGACAACAGTGAAAAATGGCAGATGGAGCAATAATAACTGACATGATCCATGATAACATGATAATATATTTGTAAATTTTCTTTCTAAATAGCATGTTGCTAATGTACTGTTAAATGTGGTAAAAGTTACCATCGTTTCTTACTGTATTCACGGAGACAAGAGCCGTTGTTATTTTCATTTTTAAACACTTGCAGTCTGTATAATGCATAAACACAACTTCATTCTTTATAAATCTCTCCAGCAGTGTAGCATTAGCCCGTTAGCCACGGAGCATAGCCTCAAACTCATTCAGAATCAAATGTAAACATCCAAATAAATACTATACTCACATGATCCGAAGCATGCATGCAGCATCCATGACGAACATTTTGTAAAGATCCATTTGAGGGTTATATTAGCTGTGTGAACTTTGTTTATGCACTGTATTATAGTCGAGAGCTCGGGGGCAGGGAGCGTGAGATTTAAAGGGGCCACGCGCTGAATCGGTGCATAGTTAATGATGCCCCAAAATAGCAGTTAAAAAAATTAATAAAAAAAATCTATGGGGTATTTCTTCACAGACACATTCAGGGAACACCTTAGACTTATATTACATCTTGTGAAAGAACGTTCTAGGGCACCTTTAAAGAAAATGATTCATATCTTTAGGACCAGTAGGATTTTTTATTATTATTATTATTGCCATTCGTTTTTATTATGGATCATTAGACTTGAGTTGCTGATATGACCTGTCCACCATTCTTAGGGTACATTTACACGACAACAATGTACTAAAAATGGAAAGGTTTTTCCTTTGTGTTTTTGAAATGTTCGCGTACAACATTGTCAAAACGATCTCCATTCACGTTGAACCATTAAAAATGACTAAAAATGCTGTACTTCCAGGCCAGTAGTTGGCGATGTCTCTTTGTAAAGTCTAAAGCGCCTATAGACTGAACACGTAATATGCATGTACATGACGTCACAGTTTTTACAAATTCACATTTTTGTAGTTTACATGGAGATGATAACGGTAATTGTTTTCAAAAAATTTGCCATTTGAAACCCGCTTTCAAAATGTTGCTTTTTCAGGCCCCCAAAACGCTTTTGGGTAAATGGATGGCTTAAACGCATAAAAAAATGTCTGTTTTTAGTTGAGAACGGTATTGTGTAAACGGCCCCCTCGTTTTGAAAATACAGAACTGCAGGAATTAGGTATTTGATGAAAACCTTAACCCAACCGAAACATTCCTCTGGGACGACACAATCCATTCTCATTCAGTCATGACATGATGACATCCCAGCACACTTTCCTATCCTAATTTTCAAGTAATTTTTCACAAAAATTAATCTAAATCCCACTGCAAAAATGATTCCCAGTTGATTTGCTGGGCACCATGACACATTTTAACATGGCCCTCGGCACAACGTGTTGCTGCTGCTTCTTGGAATCCCATTCCACCCATCAGATTTCCGTTGCTCATCCTCAATTCTGCCCGGATAGACAGTCCTGATTCTTCTCCTTTTCGTTTATCTGCCATCTGCAGGCCGCATAATCCACTTAAGCCATAATTATTCCCCGCTGTTTGCAAGTGGGTGGCTGGTGGAAGGAGGGATGATGTGAGATTGAAAGTGAGAGTGAGAGATAGAGGCGAGAAAGACAGAGAGAGTAGCGACAAATCAAGTCAGTGCAGATAATTGAATGGATTGTTCCAGTGTGCCTTGTGTGAGCTTTTGGCTTTTGTTTTTAAAGTCAGAATGAAACAGCATTCACAAATTGTTGTACTTCTATAATGTGAATATTCAATGAAAAAAAAAAAAAATGTAGGACAGGACTTAATTGTATTTCCATTGGGAACTGAGTGCATTGTAAAAAGTGGGCGTTTCATGCTAGAAAAGAGCCAGACCTGAATTGGAGTTTACAGTTGATTGTGGAGGAGTACTTCCGTCTTGACTTTTGAGGAGGCTTTTTGGCCGGGAATGTGGAGACTGAAGGTCTAGGTTGTATTTGCAAAAACAGTATACTGCAATAATGCGTAAATGGCTGTTTATGTTTCATTGTTTCATTTTTGATCTTACAATTACATTTACAAGAAACTTTCTTTTAGAAAGCTTTTCCCGGTAAAAGTTTTTGCTTCTTTGGAATGACATGAATCATATGCTTTAAGACCATGAATGTGAGAAATTAAATAGGTCCTAGGGTTGTAACTGATTGCATGTAATCTGGATTACATAATCAGATTTCAAACATTCAATACTTGTAATTAGATTATATTGCATTTTAAAATACCAATAATCAGACAACAGTTCTATTGATCAAATGATTACTTAAAGGTGCCCTAGATTCAAAAATTGAATTTACCTCGGCATAGTTAAATAACAAGAGTTCAGTATATGGAAATGACATACAGTGAGTCTCAAACTCCATTGTTTCCTCCTTCTTATATAAATCTCATTTGTTTAAAAGACCTCCGAAGAACAGGCGAATCTCAACATAACACCGACTGTAACGTAACAGTCGGGGTGAACGCCCCAATATTTGCATATGCCAGCCCATGATCGAGGCATTAGACAAGGGCAGCCAGTATTAACCTCTGGATGTGCACAGCTGAATCATCAGACTAGGTAAGCAAGCAAGTACAATAGCAAAAAATGGCAGATGGAGCAATAATAACTGACATGATTCATGATAACATGATATTTTTAGTGATATTTGTAAATTGTCTTTCTAAATGTTTCGTTAGCATCTTGCTAATATACTGTTAAATGTAGTTAAAGTTACCATCGTTTCTTACTGTATTCACGGAGACAAGAGCCGTCGCTATTTTCATTTTTAAACACTTGCAGTCTGTATAATGCATAAACACAACTTTTAGCTTTAGCCACGGATCATACTATCAAACTCATTCAGAATCAAATGTAAACATCCAAATAAATACTATACTTACGCGATTAGACATGCTGCATGATGAACACTTTGTAAAGATCCATTTTGAGGGTTATATTAGCTGTGTGAACTTTTTTTATGTTGTTTAAGGCAAGCGCGAGCTCTTGGGGCGTGGAGTACAAGATTTAAAGGGCCACACACCCTGAATCGGTTCATTTCTAATGATGCCCCAAAATAGGCAGTTAAAAAAATGAATTAAAAAAAATCTATGGGGTATTTTGAGCTGAAAATTCACAGACACATTCAGGGGACACCTTAGACTTATATTACATCTTTTTAAAAAAAAGTTCTAGGGCACCTTTAATATTCACAAAATGGCATTAAATTGATAAAAAGTAACATTTTAATCAATATGGTACATGATTATGCTATTCAAATCAATGTGATAAACAAGTTAGGTCAAAAGCAATCTACAAGTAATTAAAAAGTTGTATATGTTCTTCAAAATATCTTCTTGTGTCTTCAACAGAAGAAAGAACTTCATGCAGGTTTAGAACAACTTGAGGGTAAATGATGACAGAATTTTCATTTTTGGGTGAACTATCCCTTTAAGCACCAGAACAGCATATTCTAATGATTTTTGAAGGATCATGTGACACTGAAGACTGGAGTAATGAGGCTGAAAATCCAGCTTTGCCAACACAAGAATAGAGCAGTTATTTTAAATTGTAATAATATTTCACAATATTGGTATTTTTACTGTATTTTTTTTTTTTTTTAATCAAAAACATGCAGCTTTAAGGAATTTCTTTCAAAAACATAAACCTTAAACATTACCCTCCCCAGACTTTGGTTTGTGAGATTTACATCTTTAATCAATTTACTGATTTTGTTGTTCCTATGACAACATGTAATTAGAGATACATATTCACAACATTTCAAAATGATTGGTGTTAATGTAATTAATGTTATTGTTTATCATATGAGATCTAATTTAAATTTGGTGCATTTTGATGCCATGTTGACTCTAAAACTCACACAGTCTGACTGTTGTTTAGTTGATCCACGAGTGTTTGTGTGGTGCATCTTGGGGTCTATGTCTATGCAGCAATGTGTGCATCTGTGATGAGGGGGTTTCCTGGGAGATAATCTCCCTGCGTTGAGAGGCACAGAATACAAAATAGAGGTGAGACGAGAGGCCGTTTCACACCTCTTGTTTTTCTGTCGCACTCATTCCTTTCTTCCGTCTCACTCCTGCCCCTCTAATCTTCCAGCTCCACTTGTCTTTCATTCCCTCCCCTCGCGCCTCTAAAATGTCAGCTGCTCTTTCCGAAAGATCAAATGCAGCCAATGCAGTGGATGCAGCCCCCCGTGATATGAGACGCATTGACTTCCATGGCCTGCTGTGGGAGTATACTTGCCCCTCGTGATTTGGTAAATGTTCGTGGAGGAGGATTTAGGGAGATGTGTTATATTGACGCCCTGCAGTGATTCAGATGGGAGAGAGAAAAAAAAGTGAGTGTGCGATGAGTCAGAGGTGGGGTAAACGAAAGAGAAATGCATAATCAATTGTCACAAAAATCTCTCCATCCTCATCTGATGGACTACATGGAAATAGAGACAGGAAAACAGGAAAAATGCTGTCGTTCATTACGAGTATTTGTTCACAAATAAAAACAGACAAGTAAAAAAAATGCATAAGGCACTTTCCATGAATAGGAAGCATCCAGTTTTTTTTATTCCAGTAATTTTTTGAAGGACTGGAGGCGCAAATCGTCACAGGGCTTTGTAGATTAGTCTAAAACAGAGAGTGTGACGCAGAATGATCTAATTCAAGTGAACTTTAATGAAACACAGAGCAAACACTACATATTCACATACATTAATGTTAATGCAGAACACAGAACTAAGGGTACGTTTACACGACAACGATGTAGTAAAAACGGAAACGTTTTTCCTTTGTGCGATAGTGATTGACGTATAGATATATTTAAAGGATTAGTTCACTTTCAAATTAAAATTTCCTGATAATTTACTCACCCCCATGTCATCCAAGATGTCCATGTCTTTCTTTCTTCAGTCAAAAAGAAATTAAGGTTTTTGATGAAAACATTCCAGGATTTTTCTCCATATAGTGGACTTCAATGGCCTCCAAACGGTTGAAGGTCAAAATTATGATGAGCATTTATGGTTAAAACGTATATAATTTTATTTTATTTTTTTTAGAAAATGAGTGATGGTTTCTCTAGATAAGACCCTTATTCCTCGTCTGGAATCGTGTAGAATGCTTTGAAGCTGCACTGAAACTAATTCTGACCTTCAACCGTTTGGGCTCCATTGAAGTCCACTATATGGAGAAAAATCCTGAAATGTTTTCATCAAAAAACTTAATTTCTTTTCGACAGAAGAAAGAAGGACATGGACATCTTGGATGACATGGGGGTAAATTATCAGGAAATTTTAATTTGAAAATGAACTAATCCTTTAATATTATCATATTATTTGGCAGCTGGTATATTAGGCTGCTGTCACTTTAAGACCTGATGAACAGATCCATTATACTGTTACACATAATTTCTTCCTCAGCTGTTTATGTTCACTTACATAACTGACTGTTTACATGAATACTCACCATTTTGAAATTATTTTATGTGTATTTGACTGTTTAAGTGCAATAAGCAGCAAAAAATAACTCAGTTTTGAACTGAGAGGCGGCTTTATGTGTGCACACTTTGGGTGTGAGCACAAAATCTGAATTTAAAATTATGCACAATACACGCAATCCAATGTTGAAATTCAGGCCCTGTAACACCAACAATATTCATCGGAGCAAATGAAACGAGTAAGTGAGGGGAGGCGAGTTTGTGTGTCAACTCACTGTCGGAGAGATGAGAGAGCGAGAAAGCGCACCTGCTATCTATTCTGAGGAAAATGAGTATTGAAAGCGTTTCAGATATTTCAGTATCGTTATGTATCAAAAACAATTTTGACAATACTACTTTGCACTTAGTTTAATATTTCAGATGCTTTTTTAAAAGACTACATTTGAATAATATATATATATATATATATATATATATATATATATATATATATATATATATATAAATGGCTAGTAAAGTGGCTAGTAGGCATTACACAATGGCTGCATTACACACCACTGCAGAAATCCACCCGCATTTGGCGGGTGCTAAAAGATTAGTTCATATATATATATATATATATATATATATATATATATATATATATATGTGTGTGTGTGTGCTTTTATTATCATTTATTTATTTATTTAAAGGGGCTATGTAGAATTCAGAAACCCTTGTTATTAGCGACACCGGTGGCCATTAAGTGAACTGCAGCCAGAAACGTATTGTTTGTGCTCGCACTCGTCCACACATAATGTACAAGAGACTGAATGTGATCCAAGGCCCCGATATACTCATGGCACATTTCTTTGCTTTGAAGTAAAAAGAAGTTGGAAATACCAATTTGGATTGATGTTGTTAACAAACATCCCGACATCGCCAATGCTGCTTAGAGTGACATTTAGATATGTTAATATGAGCTGCACGCTTTCTTTCACATAAAAATCAGTCTACAAGCTTTCATAAACAACCTAGGAAGTCGGGGACAGTTAATTTTTATTACAAGCTGTTTATGGGTCAATGATGTGATGGATCATTTTTTTGTCCGAAGGCCTTAATAATAATAATAAAAAACAAAGATATGACATCCAATGTAAGGTAGATCTCTTTTATTGAATCCAAAAGGTTTTAATTATATTTTGCTACAAGGTATTTTAAAGATTTTGAAGTGTCAAATGGTCATTTGGTTTAACCGTCCAAAGGCCAATACAGCCATTTCATTTGTGATTAAAATATCTGAAAATGTAATAAATGTATACATTTTTTTATTCTGGCATTTTATAACATCATACAGTATATTAACATAGTGCAAAATGGTATTAAAATTATGTGTAGAAGTCATTGCTTTGTTATGAGAAAAAATGTCCGGAAAAATTAATTTCATTGATGTCATTCGGAGTAACCAATATAAAGGGACCATTTTGGATCAAGTCATGCGGTCAATATCATGTGACAAGATGTGACATCATCAAAGGGTCACATGGTCATGAAGCAAAGTAACTAACTCTCTTTTAACTGTTTGAAAAATTCATGTTTTCACTTGCTCATACACATGTCCTGAAACATCAGATCATTCGGTACAACTGCTATAAAACATGGAAAATGTTGTAATATTTCAAAAACATGTACTAAATATAAAATGTTTGATTGTCCTTTTGTTAGTTAGCTAGCAGCTAGATATCAGCCTGTTATCATTGTTTGAAAATATTGTCATTCGGTAAAACCAAATTTTAGTTTGACTTTTTTGATGACAAATTTTGTCCATCTTGTAAAAAATGACAAAAGCAGTGTTGATTGATTATAAAAACCAGATCATCTCATTAACACTTAATAAAACTTCAGAATTAATTATATCTCCATTGTTTTTTTACACTTTTAAAAACCTTATTCGTCAGTGACCCTTATACATTGGCAGTGAAAAAAGAGTTTAATATATGAAAATGCGTACATATAGCCCATTTAATATTTATTAAAAGAAAATAACAAAAACACCTCAGTCAGGGAATTAAACTGTACTTAGACAAGTTTTGGTCATTTTGGTGACCCAAATTGTGGTAACAGGGTTGCAAAAATTTCAAACCTCATAAAAAATAAATACAATAGCTCATATAAGATTTAGTGAGGTAGACAATCCTTTTCTGAAGTTTAAGCACCTCCTTTCAAACTTTTTAAGAGTTTCAGGCCTTGTTTCAAACCTTATTAGTGGAAAGTGTCATAAATGTGTGGTATAAATATTCCCCAAGCAGCAGTGCTCTATAGATTAACTAGGTGGATCTACGTGCACAGAAGGTTGTGCATGCGAATGATCTTTTGATGAAGTCGCAAGCTGTCTCATCGCATTCCTATCTTAATTCATCTCGTTGCTCACGAACGCACCTGTGTGAGGGACCCCCAGTCACACGAAACATCAGCGCAGTGGCATCGGCCCAAAGAGGTTAATTACGCCTGTCGCTGCACGCTCATTCTCACCGTGACAGTTTCATGCATGAAGCTTCAAGATGTTCGCAAGTTTGATGACACTTTCTTAATTGCTGTCGCTATTATTTTGTAACATGATTGCAAGCGCCACCCGGCACTCTCTTTGCTCTGTTGGCAGGATCTCCAGCGGTCTGTCAGGGCTGCATGGGAAAAGTAACCTCAGACTCAAGCAGGAATAAGTGGAATCCCTGATAGGGAGCGGAGAATTTATACACTTACCCTCATGAGAGGTTGCCTACTGCGAAAAACCATGAAAAAGATATATATTGGGAAAACGGCCCTTAAAACCTCTCGAAATGGTTGTAAACATCAGAAAAAGAGGTAAGATACTCTCTCAACCCCGCCGTCCGCCCACCACAGTCATCCCATCAACCATGTGCATCCGTCGAGTGCTGAACTCATAGTGCTGTGACAGATTGGTTCCACCCTTACCATCATGAGTGCTACTGCTACAAGTGTTGACCAATGAATGTGCTATTGTACACACTACATACAGTACGATAATCATGCTCTCCAGTCCACTTGTGACTATGGAAGTGTTATTGGATTGCTAAATAGGGCTGTTCAAAAAATTAGTAAACCAATATATGAACCAACACTTCTCAATATATACAGTATATTGGGTAACAAGTGGAGAAAATTATGCAGTTTCATATACAGACTATGACCAGTGTAGACATCTACTTACATTTACCTCCACCTCGTGTCCTTCGTATATGACAAATTCATATGAAGTAGAGTCCGGGCTAGTTGTCACACTATAGGGCTTTCGCACTATGCTTAAGCCCGGGTTATTGTCGTTCTAAACACCGCTTTTAACCCTGGGTAAAGGAGCGTTTCACACTTAGCACCTGCTCTCCGTGCATCATACCCACTTTACCCTCAGTTTCTGGTTTTATTTTGAAGAAACCATGAAAACACCAGACACTTATTATATTAATATATATTAATATTAAAATATGTGTTTTATTAGCAACTGTTTGGATGAATACATTCCTCGACAGAAAACTAATCATGTTATATAGCTCAACAAAGTAAGTTGTGTTGTTTAAAGGGATAGTTCACCCAAAAATGAAAATTTGATGTTTATCTGCTTACCTCCAGGTCATCCAAGATGTAGGTGACTTTGTTTCTTCAGTAGAACACAAATGATGATTTTTAATTCCAACCGTTACTGTCAGTCGTATAATGCATGGCAATGGTAACAAAATCTATGAGAGTAAAAAAAAAACATGCACAGACAAATCCAAATTAAACCCTGCTGCTCGTGACGACACATTGATGTCCTGAGACACTAAACAATGGGTTTGTGCGAGAAACCGAACAGTATTTATATCATTTTTTACCTCTAATACACCACTATGTCCAACTGCCTTGAGCGGCATCCGGTGCGTGAGGTGTGTATGCTCTCTGGCGTAGTTTAAACATGGTGCCTGTAGTACAACAGTTGTTATACAAATGGAAGTAAACAACTAAAAAACATGGTTTTATTACATCAAAACTTCATTTTATTTTGTTACTTTTCATAAGGGCAGCTTTACAAATAAAAAGGACACATACAAAGATCTTGTTCACATACCTCGGTTGGATGTGGAAAAACCATAGGCACAGCTGATGGTTTAAGTCGTGCGTGGTCCTCTCCTGGGTATGTAAAATCATCAGGGGAAAAATGATCGCTGCAGACCCTCAACAACTTTAGTACATTAATGGGTGTGTTGATATCCAGCCGAAGAGCGATCAACCATAACTTCAGGCGAGCAGGCTCAGAAGTTGGGAACATGTGGAAAGTCACCACTCCCGAATGAGTTTGCGCGAGAGAACGTAATCTTTTAGTTTTAAGCCGGTTTGAACAATCCGGATAAGCGCAAGTAAGTACCATTTTGATTAGCCGTCGTACCTACAATGTTTGTGCACTGTGTAAACAATGAGTGACGGATATGCGCGAGAGATTACTTCCGCCGCTTGCGTAAACTCACGCACCAGATGCTGTGCGCGCGCTCAAGGCAGTTGGACATAGTGGTGTTTTAGAGGTAAAAAATTATATAAATACTGTTCGGTTTCTTGCACAGACTGATCGTTTCGTGTCTTAGGACATCAATGTGTCGTCACGAGCAGCAGAGTTTAATTTGGATTTGTCTGTGCATGATTTTTTTTACTCTCATACATTTTGTTACCATTGACATGCATTATATGACTGACAGACTGTAACGGTTGGACTTAAAAATCATCATTTGCGTTCAACTGAAGAAACAAAGTCACCTACTTTTTGGATGCCCTGGGGGTAAGCAGATAAACATCAAATTTTCATTTTTGGGTGAACTATCCCTTTAAATCTCGTTTTCTTGATTTACAACGAGTACCATGTTTTACCATGACTAATATTGATCTAGCTTACTGCAGTGTGCAACAAGTGTCTTATAGTAGGGGGCGAGTGAATGCAGAGTAGCACTATAACAACTTTCAACACACAAATGTATTTAATATGATAAATCAGTGCTGCTTTACCTCACATACGCTTGACCGGAAGAAGCGGCGCCGGCGAGTGCAACAAAATAAAAGTTCCGCTCCTCTCGAGATGTGTGTCCTGCTCGTCTCTCATTAGCAATCACTCCAGCGGCCTCATTTCTGCTCGTACAGCACGGAGTCCTGCACTGCTTCATACAACGTTAATAATCTCATTTATGAACATAATTTCTGATCGCATATGGCTTAAATGTTAAATATAAAATTAAAATACTATATTAATGTTGTTTCAACAGTAGGCCTACATTAATTTGGGATTCAATGTGAAATTATATTTATGATTATAATTGAATGTTTCATGTGATTATTTGCAATTATTTACAGAAATCTGTTTGATTAATTTGTGATTTTTTTTTTTTTTTAATCAGTCGACAACCCTAGTTTTCACTATTTAATTTTATGAATTTTTGTTTATTTTTAATTCACCAGCTCACTTGCAAACACAAAGTGAACACTATTGCAATGAACCCACCACCCTCCCCAATGTGATTTCAGCAGAGGGATCTCCAACTGCTAACCCCATCCCCCGACAAACGTGATTTCGGATTGTTGTAGCTAATATATTATTAGCAGAGTGTTCTCTGACATTTCTTGGAATATCATAAATAACATGATATATGAATTATAATGGTAATTATTCATCATAATATTACCATGGTGCTTACTATATTTTGTAAAGAGAATCCAGCTTTCATTTTAAGCCGGGCTTAATGCTTTGGCTTAATGCGTCTCTATGATTCTACGAGTCTCTATTGAGGCAGCACAAGTGATAATAGTGTGTGAATCTGTGCGGTGTGTGTTCTGCTGTACATGTGGCCTGCTGAGAATTGGTGTGAGCTGTCTTGCATGTGTGTATCGATTGTCAGTACATTTATCTCTCAGACATGTTACATTCTCACTGCTTCAGACACGTGTTGTCTGACCGTCTAATCAAGCTTGGTTTGTGGCATGCTCAAAGCCGCCAGCTCTATCAGCAGCCAGAAAAGTCATTACCGTTCACCACATATCTGTCCATCAATACTAAACCATTAAGAGCTGTCAGTGGTTCTCTTACGTATCGCAAAAAGCTACGTTTGGTTCCATCCATCTCTCTCACCCCATCCCCGCTTGTGTGTTTGATCTATAAATAGACTGTCTGTACATGGCATTGGTCATGTGACTAAGGATCAATGTGGGAAATGGGAAAAAAAAAAAGAGTGTTGGGGATTAAAAAGGTCAGTAAACTTGATTTATCAAAGCACTCTTGACACGAGTGTGTTTGAGTTACATTAAATGTGATCAGTGGGTTGTATGACAGTTATTGATCACGTCACTGACAATGAAGCGAAATGCATTCGTAAATCTGGCCCAAACTGAGATTCATTTCTCAATGAAGTTCATCCAAATACAATCCCATTATTGATCTTGAATCTCTGCCTGATCCCTGTAAAAAGGATTCATGGACTATTTTTGTGAGATTTTGTCATATGAAGTAAATGTAATCATGTGCGTATCTATATGTAGCTCTCTGCAGGAACAGAAGGAAGACCTGCGGAAGCGTCTCTCATACACCACTCATAAGCTGGAGCTTTTAGAGCGTGAGTTTGACTCCACGAGGCAGTACCTGGAGACCGAGCTGCGCCGAGCCCAGGAGGAGCTCGACAAGTTCACTGACAAATTACGCCGGTAGGTAGAGTGTACACAATCGCATCTGGCTTTAAAACATTGGGGCTTTCCATCCACATATGGTAACTAACTGAACAATTTTTCAAACAGGACAATGAACTTGAAACTTGGATATTGTCATCCCAATTCGCCTACTTTGTTGGTGAAGGAAAAGAACATACTTTTGAGTGTGTAGCAAAAGAACATGACAGTATGTTAGCAAGTGTTAGCATCTATTTAAAATCTCATGTTAAAGGGTTAGTTCACCCAAAAATGAAAATAATGTCATTTATTATTCACCCTCATGTCGTTCTACACCCGTAAGACCTTTGTTCATCTTCATTGTTGATGAAATCCGATGGCTCAGTGAGGCTCTGTTGAGAGCAAAGCCATTCAAACTCTCAAGGTCCATAAATGTACTAAAAACATATTTAAAACAGTTCATGTGAGTTCAGTGGTTCTATCTTAATATTATAAAGCGACAAGAATACTTTTTGTTTGCCAAAAAAACAAAATAATGACTTTTCGACAATATCTGTATGGGCTGATTTCAAAACACTGCTTCGTGAAGCTTCTGACCGTTTAATCTTGAGTACCTATAGAGTAATATTGCATCCTTTATATCTCCGAAGAGTCTTTTATAAAAGACAAGTACAGTTGTACCACTTCTTTCCGAAAACAGTCAAGTTCCTGGAGGCGTGCCGTGGACAGAGCTAAAGAGTTACAAACACGCAATACATCATTGCATTATCTCTGAATAACTTTGATTCACTATACATTTGTGTCGTTTACATTATATGCACTTACGTGCCGATTGCCAACAAAACACAGACATTTGATGCAGTTTTACTTACCACCTGCGGTTCCGACTCATGACCATGATCTTTTATCACTGGGACCGCTCCATCTTTCAGTTTCAACTGATCTGCAAATCCAGCTTCAAACAAATTTAAAATAACCCCAAGCTTTACTCACCCTCAAGCCATCATAGGCGTATATGACTTTCTTCTTTTTGATGAACACAATCGGAGATATATTAATATCCAAGCTCTATAACGCAGTGAACAAGGGTCATGAGTATGAAGCTGAAGAAAGTGTCTCCATCCACATCCATCCATCATAAACGTACTCCACACAGCTCCAGGGGTTAATAAAGGCCTTCTAAAGCAAAGCGATGCATTTGTCTAAAAAAATATCCATATTTAACAAGTTATGAAGTAAAATATCTAGCTTCCGCCAGACCGCCTTCCGTATTCAAGTTACGAAGCAAAAATGCTTAGGCTACGTCCTACACCTTCCGTATTCAACTTATGGAAAAAGCTTAACTAACTTGACGGCAGTTCCGTTTTTTTTTGTACTTTGAATACAGAAGGCAGTCTGGCGGAAGCTAGATTTTTTACTTCATAACTTGTAAAATATGGATATTTTTTTATTTAGACAAATGCATCGCTTCACTTCAGAAGGCCTTTATTAACCCCCCGGATCCATGTGGAGTACATTCATAATGGATTGATACACTTTCTTGAGCTTCATACTTGTTGGTCCTGTTTACTGCCATTATAAAGCTTGGATGCATCAGGATATTTATTAATATATCTCGGATTGTTCATCAGAAAGAAGAAAGTCATATACACCTAGGATGGCTTGAGGGTGAGTAAAGCTGAACTAATCATTTAACGCTGGGTTCTTTGGAAAGCTGAACAAGGTTAGAACGAAGCATGTTGTTCTTGCTCTCGCTCTGGTTTATGTGCGCGCACGCTCTTCCGGGTGAAGTGCCCATACAAGGAATTCCCTTTATGATGTCATACAGGGCCATACTCGAAAAAAAACTTTCAAAAACTTTTACGAACCCTGAAGGAGTGTATTTGGCACAGAAATACTCTTGTCATACATCTAATTCGTTTTTTGAAACGTTGACCATGTTTAGCATGAGAATCTAACTCTTTAACAGTGTAAATAAGTCAGAATGCATGAGATAGCATTAGACATCCCCTTTAAGGTTAATACTGTGGTGTGAAAAGGTATTTGATTTTGTCTTTTATTACATGTTTCACTAACAGTATGGTTTAAAATTAGTCAAAACACAAAACATACACTGTATCCGAACATGCCTGCTTCCCTATTATATGGTAGACTAAAAACTTATTGTGAAACTTATAATGAAATTAATAGTATGTCCGAATTCGTAGTATTCATAAAACTTATATATATTATATACTTATATATATTATAAATAACCCACTACTTCTGCCTAAATTTCCGATTTTGGATGGAACTATATATTTTAAAGCATTGTTTGTTTGTTTTTAGTAGAAAAAGTCAATTATCCATACTGCTGAAAAGAATCTTGGGATCATATTCTGTAGACAAAAATCAAAACAGAACTTTTGGGAGGTTGGCGTATTTGGTCCAAAATGAATACAGGATGCCACTGCAACAATGTCATATTACTTACAGTGAAACATGATGGCAGCACTGTGATTGTACATAGATATTTTGCAGCTGTTGACCTGGACGACTTGCTATCATTGATGAAAGTATAATTTCTGCTACATACCAGACCACTCCTAAAGAGAATGTCTGACTATTTGTGTGTGAGCTGAATATAAATCGTATTTGGTGCTGCAGCAGAACAATAATTCACAGAATCCAACACCAATGCAGAATCATGTCCACATCTGAATGGCTATAAACAAACAAAATTAAGGTTATGGATTGCCCTATAGTCAAAGCCCTGACTTTAATCCAATACAGAATATTTTTCACAGGGTGAGTGTATCATAAAGAGTTTCATCATTAAAAAAGTTTTATCCCAAAGGAAATAAATGTAGTACTTTGGAAAAATATTTCACTAACTTGATAAAAGCTGTTTTATTTTATATGGAGGAGGTCAACTCACTGGGGCCACCAGGTAAAACTCACATGACCTGTCAAATACGACTTACACTACAACAAAATTAAGTAGGGCTGACTGGCGATAGCACATTTATGCATTGTCATCACTAAATCACAATGTTTGGTTTTCTTGCTTCCACACCACTTAGTGTCAGTATAATGAGATGGCTTGCATATATTAGCTAGAGAAACAAACTGAGTGCACCTTTAACTATTTTTTAAAAGAAAATATAAACCTAGTACAATACTGCAATTCTTTTTACTCATGTTCTCTTACTTTCTTTGAAACAGTTGCGAATACCATTTAGCTCCAAATAGTGAATAACAGTATATCACCGACTTGTTCAGACAATGTACTTTTAAAAAATGCTGTGACGGGGTTGTGGACAATATTAGCCAAAAAGAAACTTGCATGGATGCACACTTCAGAAATCCACTGGAAAAACTACAAACCCGATTCCAAAAAAGTTGGGACAATGTACAAATTGTGAATAAAAAAGGAATGCAATAATTTACAAATCTCATAAACTTATATTTTATTCATAATAGAATATAGATAACATATCAAATGTTGAAAGTGAGACATTTTGAAATGTCATGCCAAATATTGGCTCATTTTGGATTTCATGAGAGCTACACATTCCAAAAAAGTTGGGACAGGTAGCAATAAGAGGCCGGAAAAGTTAAATGTACATATAAGGAACAGCTGGAGGACCAATTTGCAACTTATTAGTTCAATTGGCAACATGATTGGGTGTAAAAAGAGCCTCTTAGAGGCTCTCAGAAGTCAAGATGGGCAGAGGATCACCAATTCCCCCAATGCTGCGGCGAAAAATAGTGGAGCAATATCAGAAAGGAGTTTCTCAGAGAAAAATTGCAAAGAGTTTGACGTTATCATCATCTACAGTGCATAATATCATCCAAAGATTCATAGAATCTGGAACAATCTCTGTGCATAAGGGTCAAGGACGGAAA
This sequence comes from Megalobrama amblycephala, assembly GCF_018812025.1. NCBI lineage: Eukaryota > Metazoa > Chordata > Actinopteri > Cypriniformes > Xenocyprididae > Megalobrama > Megalobrama amblycephala. The sequence continues at coordinate 6,129,723 of NC_063054.1, forward strand.
ATCATACTGGATGCCCGTGATCTTCAGGCCCTTAGACGGCACTGCATCACATACAGGAATGCTACTGTAATGGAAATCACAACATGGGCTCAGGAATACTTCCAGAAAACATTGTCAGTGAACACAATCCACCGTGCCATTCGCCGTTGCCGGCTAAAACTCTCTAGGTCAAAAAAGAAGCCATATCTAAACATGATCCAGAAGCGCAGGCGTTTTCTCTGGGCCAAGGCTCATTTAAAATGGACTGTGGCAAAGTGGAAAACTGTTCTGTGGTCAGACGAATCAAAATTTGAAGTTCTTTTTGGAAAACTAGGACGCCATGTCATCCGGACTAAAGAGGACAAGGACAACCCAAGTTGTTATCAGCGCTCAGTTCAGAAGCCTGCATCTCTGATGGTATGGGTTTGCATGAGGCGTATGGCATGGGCAGCTTACACATCTGGAAAGGCACCATCAATGCTGAAAGGTATATCCAAGTTCTAGAACAACATATGCTCCCATCCAGACGTTGTCTCTTTCAGGGAAGACCTTGCATTTTCCAACATGACAATGCCAGACCACATACTGCATCAATTACAACATCATGGCTGCGTAGAAGAAGGATCCGGGTACTGAAATGGCCAGCCTGCAGTCCAGATCTTTCACCCATAGAAAACATTTGGCACATCATAAAGAGGAAGATGCGACAAAGAAGACCTAAGACAGTTGAGCAACTAGAAGCCTGTATTAGACAAGAATGGGACAACATTCCTATTCCTAAACTTGAGCAACTTGTCTCCTCAGTCCCCAGACGTTTGCAGACTGTGCCACACAGTGGTAAACATGGCCTTGTCCCAACTTTTTTGAGATGTGTTGATGCCATGAAATTTAAAATCAACTTATTTTTCACTTAAAATAATACATTTTCTCAGTTTAAACATTTGATATGTCATCTATGTTGTATTCTGAATAAAATATTGACATTTGAAACTTCCACATCATTGCATTCTGTTTTTATTCACAATTTGTACAGTGTCCCAACTTTTTTGGAATCGGGTTTGTATATCATCCAGACACCTTTGCCTTCTGTTATTTGGGGATGCACTATTTCTTACCTTGGATACTATTTCAGATGAATAGTAAGTGATTTGGGAGACAGAAATTGTTTCACTTAGGCATCTGCTGGCCAATGCCAAGTGTGTAGGAGTCAGTTATACAGTTATAGCTTGGCCATGTGTTGGGCTCGGTCCATTGTAAAACAAATGTTGTGAATTGATATTGCAACAGATACCATAACATAATGCGGAAGATGAACAGGTGTGCTGGTGAGAGTGTTGGCAACTGACTTAAAAAATAATAAAAAATAAAAATAAAATCTGGGATTATCTAACAGAAGTGTCTAAGGAAGGCATATAAGACCATCATATGGATTTGAAGCAAGATGTTTTGTTCATGTGTTTCCCACAGAATACAAAGCAGTTACTCAGCACTGCAGAGGATCAACCAGGACTTGGAGGATAAAATCCACCGAAATGTGAGCGCACACATCGGCCACACTCTAAAAAAGCACAAATTAAACAAGAGGTGCCTGGGCGAGCACACACGTACTGCTTTTTGTTTTAATGTGCGAATGCTTTGTTCGCATATGTGTTTACAAGTACTCATCTCCCTCTTTAAGTGTTTTCCCGTGTAAATGGGTTTTTGGATGAGTGTTTACATCGCTGTCCGCACTTCTGTCCATGTGTGTACGTGTTTTGTGGTGTGACATATTAGTGAATGTGTTAAGCATGTACAATAGCGCTGAATGCACTAAGAGTCTATTTGAATATCAATAAACTTCCACTGGTGCGCCTGACATTAATTACAGTCCATTACAACAGCCTGTCCGCCTTCACATGACAGTGTGATAGTGAGTCTATTATACTGGCTGAATCTGCATCACAGCCTGTTTGTTAATTTGAAGTTCGAAACAATTAAATTATAATTAGCCTGCCTGCCGCAGTACATTGTATGACCATTACATGTCTGTATTAGGATCCACCCCTTAGGGTTTACTCTGAGTTTGTTATAGTAAACAGGTTTCTTTTTAGCAACATATTGCGTCAGTGATGACTCTGAAGGTTATGGGTCCAGGTATGCAAGGAAAATGATGTGAAAATCATCTGATATCAGCCTTCAATTTATGCTTTACGCCAATTAATTCCCATCTGCTGCAGGAATATCCTAGAATGACTTAACACGTGCACTGACTTCTCACTGTCTGAACTTGTCTGTATTCCTACTGGTGGCCTATTAGGGCCTATATCCTCGTAAATGCATATCATAGAGATTTTTTTCTGAAAATGTGCTCCTTTCATCTAGTCGCAGCACCACGATGATGAGAAACGGGCTCTCAGCCGAGAAATCATCGTCCTTAACAATCATCTCATGGAAGCTAAGATGACCATTGAGAAACTGAGAGAGGATAATGTAAGAGAAATAATGACAATCTGATTTCTTTTACACACTGAGGCTTAATGGCAGCCCTTTGGAGGACTGTGTATTTGCTTTGGATTATCTAATGTTCCTTTTCTACCACTCTCAATAGGACTTGTACAGAAAAGACTGTAACCTGGCCGCACAGCTCTTGCAGTGCAATAAGTCACACTACAGAGCCCAGTTATCTGAGGTAAGTCAGCAGCATGCATGCAATTTTAACAAAGAACAGCAGTGGTGTCATAAATTAGTGTCTGAGCTGAGTTATTTTGTACATACTTAAATTACAACAGAGGCATTCATAAAAAAAAATAATACTTACCATTTTTTATGGACTTTTCTTTCATTATTACAGATAAGGTATCTGGTTTATTGTATTTGCTTATTTTAAAAACATTCCTATAACAAAGGATGCCAACAGGTGATGAAAAGAATATTATTGCTTTTATGTAAAAGTAAAAATGGAATATTACATTCTGAAATATAATCGAATATGTCTAACAATGACGAATAACAATAGAACAGTCTGTCAAAATCCTGGAGAGTTTAACTCCAACCCTGATAAAATCTCAATCTTCCTGTAGCTGTCTAGTAACCCTTAAAGGGAACCCCTGGTATTAAGACTTGTATGCTTAATGTAACGTAAATGATGTCTCTTACTGAAATATGTTGAAACCCCATGAAAGATTTACAATATTAAAAAATCCATCACATATTTGGACAATGGGTGGCGCCATTTTGTTTAGGTGCACAGTGCGTTCTATGTCGATGACGTCAAATGGTTGCACTCGGTGAGTCACTGGCACTGCCCTGTTGTTATTTTTACCGCAACACAACTCGGAATATAATATACGATGCCACATTGTGCTGCTTTTGGTTGTAATTTCCAGTCGAAGGACAACAAGAGGAGCAATGCAAGTCTTCGCTGCTTTACTAGCGATAAGAGGAGAAAAGAATGGGAAGTTGTGAAGAATGTGGACTAATAAAACTTCCTAAACTTCCTGTCTTTGTTCTCTTCACTTTAGACCTAATGCCTTTTGAGGTTTTTAGTAGACCACAGCTACTAAAAGAGCTTAGAGTTGGCGATGGATATAAGTGTATTTAAACAAATGCCGCACCTGTCGTGGAGACTGATGAGGGCAGCCTATACCACATCTCAATTGAGACAGACTGCCTCAAAGCTTGTGTGCGCTTTGATGCACAAGATATCTGTGATCGCATGAAACAATAGCATCTTCTCAGTACGTTTAACTGTGTGTAATGCATTCAGGTGACATATCAGATGATTTTTACACATCAATCATACAACAGTAGTTTGAATAGCCACAGAGACATTGCACATCTTTGATGATTTCATCCTCACTAATTTTGCGCTCTGGCTCAAATTGAAAAGGCTGATCAGGTTTTAAAAGGAACCCCACAGATATGAAGACTTGTATGAGTAGATTACCATTGCACCAAAACATACAGATGAAAATTATCAAAGGCATCAGGGCTAAAGTGGAAAGAACAAAGACGGAGTTAGGAAGTTTTATTCGTCCACATCCAACACCCCGTCCACACTTCCCATTCTTTTCTCCTCTTATCGCTAGTAAAGCTGTAAAGACTTACATCGCTTCTCTAGTTGTCCATCGACTAAAAATTACAACCAAAAGCTGCACAATGTGGCGTAGCATCAGTAGCTCACCAAGTGCAACCATTTGGCGTCATCGACTTAGAACGCACTGTGCACCTAAACAAAATGCTGACACCCATTGTAGAATTATGTGATGGATTTTTTAAATAATGTAAATCTTTCATGGGTTTTCTACTACATATTTCAGTAAGGGACATCATTTTACGTTATATTAAGCCATACAAGTCTTAATACCAGGGGTTCCCTTTAAAGGGTTAGTTAACTCAATAATGAATTTTCTGTCATTAATTATTCACCCTCATGTCATTCTAAACTGGTAAGACCTTTGTTCATCTTCAGAACACAAATTAAGATATTTTTGATGAAATCCGAGAGTTTTTTTTTTTTTTTTAATCTCCCATAGAAAGCAACGAAATGACAACATTCAAGGTTCAGAAGTAGTAAAGACATCGTTAAAATAGTCAACATGACTACAGTGGTTCAAACTTAATTTAATGAAGTGATGAGAATACTTTTTGTGCGCAAACACAAAACAAAAATAATGACTTTATTCAACAATTTCTTCTCTACCCTGTCTAAGCAGTTTACGTTGAAGACACATTGCAGAGCTTCCGTGTTCTACTTCAGAATGCAGACTCTGTATTGGCCGGCTCCTGCGTCAGCATCACGCGCGTCATAGTGCTCACGTGAACAGCGTCGGCCTATACTGAGCTGCCATTCGGATGTAAACATGCACTGCGTCAACTGTGTAGGAGACAGACAGGGTAGAGAAGAAATTGTTGAATATAGTCATTATTTTTGTTTTGTTTTTGTGCACAAAAAGTATTCTCATTGCTTTATAACATTAAAGTTGAACCACTGTAGTGATGGTGACAATTTTAGCGATGTCTTTACTACTTCTCTGGACCTTGGATGTGGTAATTTCGTTTCTTTCTATGGTAGATAAAAATAAAAAAAAAACTTTCGGATTTCAAGTAGGTTATACTGTAGGTTATAGCAAGTAGGTTATACTGCTGTTATACTATCCACATAATACCTTTTCCAAAAGATATTTCATCTAAATATACCCAACCATCCCCTTTATTGCCATATTGTTTAACCACTAACTGTTAGTTAAAAGTTTTTGGACTGATATAAATGTACCAAATCAAGAAACAGGATTCTTTTTTTATTTAGGTCAACTATAGTAAATAAAGTCATTGTTTAAAGAAATATTGAGGCTCTGTCCCAGTTAAGAATGGGCGACTATTCTGGCAGGACGAAAGTGGTAGGAAGTTTAAGTAATAATAGTGTGCCAATAAACTTGGCAGCTTATTTATCGAATCTGCTCCAAGCCTTATGCCAGTCCCATGATGTCTAGAGCAGAGACTTATGTTGGCATGCAGCCTGCTTTAAAAACCTGTTCATACTTGGCAGATATACCTGAATGGAAACATCAATGTGTCTGTTACGCAACGTATTCTGGGAATTCAGCCTTGAATAGTGTTTTATATGAGAATGTCAAAGAATTGGCACTAAGCATTCGTTAAAATAGTCAGTTGGACATAGCTGAAGGTGTCTCATGTGGTTATGAGGAAAAACTGAGTTTCTGTATAACCACAGAGAAATGTATTTAAAAGCAGCCCAAAAAGTCTGAAAAGCAAGAATTGGATTTGTTGAACCAAGACCAACCCTATTGGTTTTGAAGGACTACAATTTTTGCTTTGTCTTGGCTCCTCTTATCATGCTTCTATAATTAGTCATGTTCTGTTAGCTAATTAGCTGCAATTTACTTTCTTCTTGTTGCTATGGTGAAAGTACTGAGAGGTAAAAAGAGTTGTGATATTGGATTGATGCCTAGTACTTGTGTGTAGTGTCAGTGGCAATGAAATCTGTGGTTCTTCCCTCTGGCCAATTTTCGCTCAATGAAAAACTAAAAACCATGTACTTACGTAGACCATTAGTACAGATTTGAAGACTTAATATCTTTGGCTGTCTGCTTTGCAAATGTATTTCTGTGCTCATTCGGGGCTTCAGTTCCATTCACCAATCTTGTATGTTTCTTACTGCATCTTAAGGATATTGACCTGATCTAAGCTATTATTTCCCTTTTATCCCTGCCTGATAGGTTTCCATAGCAGCCTACCTTTTTCTCTTTGTGTGCGAATCTCTCATTGTCCATTGGGTACATCTAATGGAAATCTGTGTTTCACTCTCTCTCAGTTGCCTGCAGATTTTCAGGAGCGTGTGAGCTTGCACATGGAGGGTTCTTCCCTCTGCCACTCCCCATATGCCGACACAGTGCCTGCCTCTGTCATTGCTAAGGTCCTGGAGAAACCAGATGAGGTCTGCAGCAGTCAAGCCTCTCGTTCACCCAGCCCACAACCCCAGGAACGCCAGGGCTTCCTCGTGGGCACCAGCCTTGTGGGTAGCACAGAGCGCCTTGGCCTCCGAGCTACATACAAGTCAGACCTGTACAGCAGTGACACAGCACTTTATTGCCCAGACGAACGGAGACGAGAGCGCAGACCCAGCATGGACCTCCATGGACAGCGGAAGGTTTATGAACCCCAGAACTCCACTGACAGCAACCCAGAAGAGGGATCCATGTCCCTGCAGCCTGGCTTCTCACAGGACCACTTCAGAAAGTTTACAACCTCCCTGGGAGGCGGCTCCAGCTCTTACTCCAGCTTTAGTGGAGGAGGGTCAGAAGACAAGGGTCAGGATCCTCCGAGCAGTGCTGCATCTTCTCCTCGCCACCATGCCCTTTACATGGACTGGAGGGATGGGGCAGAATACGAGCACAAAAGTGACTCTTCCTGGGAGAGGGAGAGTCCAAGCGCCTTCACAAAGGCTCATGCTTTCCAACCACCTGAGACCAGCCACCATCAGAATGGTAGCTCACCCATCTACAGCAGAACAATGTCCTCCTGTTACAGTGAACCTTACGAGCCCCTGCCAACTTCCACCTCACCTAGCATCACCTATGGTGATAGTCGCCGTGGAAGTGCTTTTGCTCCTGAGGAAGAAGAGCTGATTGGTCGGTGGAGGCAACTGAGTGTGGAGGATCTGAGTGCCCACTCATACCGCAGTCCTGGGCGGGCCTCACCTTACAGCTTCTCTGAGCAACACTTCTCTGTCCGGCCTGCAAAAATTCGCCTTGGTCCTCTCTACAGTAGCTTCCAGGAGGGCACTGATGTGTACCACCATCATGCTGGAGTAATAGACCCCTTCTCCAGCCCCAGCCCTGATTGCAGCCCAGGCCTTCGGCAGCAGCAAAGCCAGCCTCACCTATACCGCTCCAAGGAGGATAGCCAAGAGTCCGAGCACAGCCTCTACAGCCCCAAGGACGGTGTGGTGGCAGCTGGGGGCCAGGCAACAGAGTATGTTGACGTAAGTCCCAACAGTTCAAATGAGTCACTGGACCATGGATCTCTGGAGATGGCTGCTGAGCTGCAGCATTATCAACCTGAGAGGCACAGCGTGTCCCCTCAGGGAACCACCCCACCACCTCCTCCACAACAACCGTACCAAAAATTTGGCACACTAGGGCTGTCACGCAAGGACAGTCTCACCAAGGCACAGCTCTATGGAACTCTACTAAACTAAGAGCAGGGTTTCCTGGTTACCCTTTTACAGCTCTGTGGTACTCTACAAAACTAAGAGCAGGGTTTCCTGGTTACCTGCTCTTGTCAGTAGGCTTTGAATGTTAAGCTACAGTTTGAGCCAAACACATGATGGGATTTTCTGTTGAATATTTTCAGTCCATCAGCTCTCTTATCTTTTTTCTCTCTATTTCTGTATCTGTTACAGTGTTTTCTAAACATCAAACATGAATTGCTCATGTTTCTACAGTTGATATGAAGCTCTAACTCTCAGCACTATTTGTATAGCATATTTTGAAAGTTTATTAATGGTTCTGTGTGGTTTGTGAGAAAGTATTTTAAGTGCATTAGGTGCATTATGAATTTTTGGAAACTTGTCTTCAGAGAGAGGTTATCTTTGTTTTACCAAAAGCCTTCTGGGCTCAAAAGGGTTTGTGAATGGACAGCACATGCTATGTAAAAAGAAATGCTAATTTTGACAAGAAATTCAATCTTTTAATATATAATTTATGAATAGCTGTATTTATTGTTAAGTATGCTATATCTATAATTGTTTAATAAATGTAACACTATGGAGAGACTGAACAATCTATATAATTGTAAATTATTTTTATTGCTATAAATAAGGCAATCAGCACAATTATACACGCTGCAAACAATTAAAAATGCCTCAAACGAGTTAAGTCATGATAACAATTTGAGATTTAACTGCAGATAGTTCCACAGATTTGTAAACAAGACTTTGTGAAAATAATTTTAAGGAATAATCTCTGCATGGATTCATATTACCCTAAATCAGCCCTTCAAGAGCAAGTCTCAACCAAAGTGATACTTCTAATCTATTTCTATTCCAAATAGATTTGATACTACTCAAATCTATTGCTTCATCAAGCGAATACAATATCTTGAAAGCACTGGGCATTTTATAACTCCTGATGTGTTTTGTTGGGCGATGGAATTTCTAAGGTGATTGTTCTTTTCGATGTTTTCTCTCTTTTGTTCCTCAGTGCTGTAAGCCCCCTCCCTCAGGCCCTCTCTACCTCACGATTCAATCCCTCTCTTCTTTCTTAATCAGCTGGGATCCTGTGTCAGTTGACACAATGATGCATGACTCTGTTTCTTCTGTTTTGCTTTCTATATCTAATAAAGCACAATAGTTGCACCATGTCTGCCTCTATAACTCCCTTTTGTTTCCTGTTCTGCTCCTGTTGGAGAGTGAGGCGTGCTGCTGAGGTGTATTGGGGAGAATTTATAACTTAGAATTCTGTTTCCTACGTGAAATATTTCCTTGTACTGTGTGAATGACAGCATACAAAGGAAGGACCTTGGTCCTCCTCCACAAACGACCAACTTCTTTTTCAGCATTCAATTTATTCAGTCTTTACAGAGGCACTGCATTTATACTCAAAACATTCATGTTAGTATGTGTGATTAAGGACTGTAGCCAGTAAACTCCTTACAGCTCCACTGTGAATGAAATATATCTAATAATGGCTAATGCACAGCAGTATATAGCAGAGGTAATGAAGTTTAAACAGCAATTACTGTTTCACTTTTTTTTTTATTTGAGTAGTGACACCACACTATCTGCAGTGCCACAGAATACGCATTTGCTTTTTTATTTTGTTTGGACACTGGGATGTCACAAACAATTTCACATATATCTTGAAATAAGTCACAGGGTGGGAGTTGCGAGGTCTACTGTACAGCATTATGATGAAAAGGTGATATTCTGAGAGGCTAAAGTGTCAATAATTCACTTCATAAGCCTGTAAAATAAATTGCAGAACAACATTCAACAATCTTGCTCTTTAATCTATGTTGAGAGATATGCAATAGTTCTCATGTTATTCTTTATTCATCTCAGCTCTGAGGCATGTGTTTCTTGGGCACGTTGTTCCTGTCATTTGTATTCAAGGGATATGTTGGACTCGATACTTTCAGGCTCTCATTCAGAGAGAAGAGTGAGTCACAAGCCTGAGGCCATCTCTGAAAACACTGCAGCAAAGATACGGGGAACAGATGGACATTTTAATTTCCTGTCTCTTATCCAGTAAGTCCCTCAGGTACTTGGCCAAAAAACACCCCAAAAAATCCATTTCACTAATGTTCGAGATTTGAAATTGCCACATTTGTGAAAGGCAGTTCTGCTTCTTCCCTTCACCTTCTAAGACCCACCATGCTTTCACTCAGGTCCCACAGCCGTTTGGCAGTATGGTCATCTGTGGCTTTAGATAGCAATTGTTCTTCTTTGCAATTAGCAAAGCATTTTCCAGACACACCCTCAACTTCAGGCGAGCATGCAAGGTATAGTGGGGTCTGAGCACCCTCCAGTGGGCTTTTGAAGAACAACCAAGAGACCAGCAAGAAAAGAGGCTTAATCAGCAGGGGGATGTTGACGTGCCGGCCCAATCTGGTCCTTACGATACCCGGAGTGAGGGCATTTACAGTTACCCCAGTCCCATCCAGCCTGCGGGCCAGCTCGCGAGTGAACAGTAGGTTGGCAAGCTTGCTCTGGCTGTAGCAAAATGCTTTGTTGTAATTCTGTTCACTGTTCAAGTCCTCGAAGTTGATGCTGCCATACTTGTAGAGTTTGGAGGAAACCACAACGATACGGCTGGGAGCCGACTGCTTCAGGAGGTCAAGCAGGAGATGTGTCAGAAGGAAGTGACCCAGGTGGTTCACTCCCAGCTGCATTTCATAACCCTCTTCTGTCCTACTGTAGGGACACTGGTAGAGACCAGCATTGTTGATAAGGACATCAATCCTTGGCTCCTCCTAATATTGTAACACAATCAGGAGTTTAGAAATTTTGGGTTGTACACATCACACTTTATTAATATTGCATCTACTGTAAAAAATGCAATACAGAAAACAAACAACTTAAAGGATTAGTTCACATAATTTACTCACCCCCATGTCACCCCCAAAGAAATTAAGGTTTTTGAGGAAAACCTTCCAAGATTTTTCTCCATATAGTGGACTTCACTGGGGTACAACGGGTTGAAAGTTCAAATTGCAGTTTCAGTGCAGCTTCAAAGGGCTCTACACGATCCCAGAGGAGGAATAAGGGTGTTATCTAGTGAAACAATCGGTCAATATATACACCCTAAACCGTCACAGACTTCCTCTTAGTTCGCACTTTTGTGATGTAATGCCGCTTTGACTGCCGGGTAGAAGTCCTCTGCATAGCTCGCAGACTTGCGGGCTCAGCAGAAGTGCGCATTGAGGGTGCATAGCGGCAAAGGGGGCGCTCGCGAGCAACCTTCTAAAAGCTAAAATGATGAATGGAACACCCTACGGTCTCGTAGACTTAATGGACACGCGCGCACAGCGGCCATTGTAACTGCCATTTGGGACAGGACCTGCGATGCGCCATGTATTACTTAATCACGTTGGAAAGGTCATGTGTGACATATAGGCGGAAGTACCTATTCAGTATCTACAAAGCCAATGTGCAAAGACTAAGTTAAACAGCCTTTACAAAAGAAGTTAAAACAACGATGTTGGATAATTTTGAAGTTGGAGGAGAAAATGAGATGGAGCTTTTCGCCCTACCGCGGTACTTCCATCTACTTCACACGTGACCTTTCCAACGTGATTTTGTAATGCGTGCCGATTGGCAGAGCAGTGCAAGACAAGCATTTGTGGTTATAAAGTATATAAATTTTTCTTCTTCTACTTTTTTTTATTTTGCTAGACAAGACACTTATTCCTCTTCTGGGATCGTGTAGAACCCTTTGAAGCTGTATTGAAGCCGCAATTTGAACCTTCGACCCGTTGAACACCACTATATGGAGAAAAATACTGGAGTGTTTTCCTCAAAAACCTTAATTTCTTAAACCTTAAAAGACAAACATCTTGGATGACATGGAGGTGAGTAAATTATCAGGAAATTTTAATTCTAAAGTGAATTAATCCTCTGGCAGGCTGTTTCAAAGGCAAGAATCATGGATGGTGAAAACACTAAGCTCAAGGAGGCCTACAGGGATCAACTTGGAGGAAAAATGCTATTCTATCCAACCAAATTTTTTCTATGTAGTCATTTACACACTGCAGAAAATGTAACTAGAATGGCTTCATATAAAAATCTAATTTAATACACATGCTTTAAAGGGGTCATGAAATGAGAAAACAAATTTTCCTTGATCTTTTGACACATAAGAGGTCAAATATCCTCCAAATTTCATTTTTATTGAAACCATGCTCCGAAAACGACTCTTTTCGGATTTTGTGAAGAAAAAACAGCTCTGCAGAGGATCAATGCCTACTTCAACACCATTGCCTCTTTAGCCCCGCCCACCGATTTGCGCATTTCATGTAGGAGTAAATACGAGAGAGACAAAAACACAGGATTACAAGACGTTTTGAAGTGCCAAGCTTTGGAAAAACAGTCTTTGCATTGTGGATGAACTTTATTTTTAATGAAGTTCCAGTCAGATTTTGTCAGTATGTTACTGTTCACTTGTTTGCTTCATTTTACTGTGGATTAGTTATTAAACAAGACACAGTTTGACACAGGCTTTTTAGAGACTGAAAATAAAAAGATGATGCAGTGCTGACTATATTGGGTCTGACAGTAATGTCGCAACATACAAGTGTGAGTAACAATGCTTTTATTATGTGTCATTATTGATTTGTCTGTTACCGATCGTTTGATATGTATTCACTTTACAGAAAATGATCAGTGACAGTGTTAAATTCATTTGCCACAACCAAGACTTATTAAGCATATGTAATATGCGTAAATGTTTCACAGATGGCAAATGTTTCAACTATGTCATGCGGAGATGTTGAAAATTATTTTAATATGCAAAACTGTCATCCAATCATAGAAGTAGGTGTTTACTTCCAAGTCTTTAATGTTGCATGCCTATCAAAAGTGTTTCAAAGAGAAGGTCAGAAACAGGATAGAAAATAGCCTACTACTTCTAAATTAAGATGTTTTTTTAATGTAAAAATCTTGCTAATATTATGATTGGACCTTATATATTAAGAAGTTTATGGCCCCTTTAATAGGGTAAAAGCATAGGGTTAGTTGTTACATGAGCTGTATGTCAACTAAAAGGTTTTCAGCCAAAGTATACAGTGACCGGGAGGGGACATGTTCGGTTCACTTAGTTTTGTCGTGGCCACAACATGTTAACTTGTGGGAACAAGATAATATGTTGTGGCCACGAGATATTAATTTGTGGGAACGTGAAAATAAGTCGTGGCCACGAGATCATTTTTTCGAGGTAAGAACATCCTTATGTCGTGGCCACATGATGTAAAGTCGTGGCCTCGAGATCATATGGTGAGGGAACAATATATTTTTCTCATGGCCCCGACTTCATTACATTGAGGGAATGACATTATTTCTCATGGCCACGAGTTAAATGTGTAAATAACCTGCGTAACCATGGCAACCTGGAATTAACAGAGATGGATAGGCCTAATAATATTTATTTTTAATTAAGAATGATAAAATAAGGGTGGAATTAAGAAATTAATATATTATTTAAATGCTGTCTAAATAGTAACATCGCGCACAATGTAATAGCTAAGCTATAAATTATGTTATGTAATCAAATTATGTAATGTTACGATGTTACCAATAGACAGCATTCAAATTTGATAATAACACGTATGTTAGCTATATTTTGTAAATACTTTAAATCAGGCATTTAAAATAGTTTAAAATATTTACAAAATATAGCTAACATAGGCCTACAGAAAGGTAAAGAGATACGGGAAATGAAGGGGAAAATAAAGCAAATAGGGCTACATAACAATGAATAAAAAAAATTAACCATTAATGAAAATAATAATAATAATAATAATAAATATAAAATATGAAATTAAAATGAACAATAAGTGAATGGATTTAAAAGACTGTTGGATGTGATAAAAATATGCATGACATATTCTAACATTTATTGATAAACTTCATTCGAATGCTGCTAAACTGTATTCATCGCACACAACACAATAGGCAATATTAATATTTCTTAATTCCGCGCTTTTTCTTAATTTAAAATAAATATTATTAGGCTTATCCATTTCTGAAAATTCCAGGTTGCCATGGTTGCGCAGGTTGTTTACATATTTACCTCGTGGCCATGAGAAATAATGTTGTTCCCTCAAAATAAAGAAGTTGTGGCCACGAGAAAAATATATCGTTCCCTCACCATATGATCTCGAGGCCATGATTTTACATCGCGTGGCCACGACATAAAGATGTCGTTACCTCGACAAAATGATCTCGTGGCCACGACTTATTATCACGTTCCCACAAATTAATATCTCGTGGCCACGACATATTATCATGTTCCCACGAGTTAACATGTTATGGCCACAACAAATCTAAGTGAACCGAACATGTCCCCTCCCGGTCACCGTAAAAGTAAATCCATGTTGACACGCACTATTTCAGCTAGGTCAGACTGACTTAAGTAAAGTTGGTTTTGATTAATTTGATTAATGTTTGCGAATTTTAAGCAGCGACATGATGTTGACAACCAACGATTGTCAACTTACGACATTTTTCACAGTCGATCAAAATAGGCAAGTATTGTTTTAATGGCATATTTACTTGTGAATGTCCACTGAATGCCCAATATAGTGTGATTAACAAGGCTATTGAATACGGATGTCTGAATGTGTGAATATAAAACCAACTTTACCGAAGTGTCAGACTGAGGCCTGTCGACACATGTGTTATATATGTCGTAATTTCATGTAATTAATGAATTACAATTTATGTTGGCCAAAATAATGGTTTGACAATTTCGTGTAGCCTATTTCATGTTTTTTTTTTTTTTTTTTTTTTCTGATATTTGCTATTTCACTTTTAAATTTCACTGAAAACTATTAAATGAGTATTTAATGAGTATAAAATTTTTATTTTTTGTAGGCAATTGATGTTGGAAATATTCAGCTAACCTATGTGTCTCCAATTTTCCATTTATGTATGCAAAATTTATCAAGGTAGCAAGATACCACAGTGTTGTTATGGAATAATTATCATAATAATATGTGATAATAATATGTAATCCCATTAATGTCCTTCAAACATTGTAAGAAGTAAAACTGTCACTTATGATGATAGTGATTGATAATACTAAAGTTTAACTGTGCTAATAACTGTAGTAACAATTGTAGTGATATATCATATTTCATATCATATTTCAGGACACTGGATAGCTCATTTCACTGAGAGACACACATGCTCACTACTTGACCTTTACTTACACAACATCTAAACGTTAGCACTCCTCGTGGTTGATGTGGACTAATTCAGACATTTTCTCAATAAATTTTGCATGGTGTGTGCTATTTCTGCGTTAATTAATACATAATACATGGTGCAGTAACCTATGTCCATTCAGCACAGTTTTAGGGACTGAAAGTGAAGGAGATGCATGTAAACAAACCCTGATAACGTCCTCGCAGAAGCTGTGCACGGACTGCAGCGACGCGAGGTCCAAGTGTTTGATCACGATCTCTCCCTGATTCGGACCGGCTTGATTCTTGATGTCCTGGGCCGCCTCCTCAGCCCTCTGCCTGTCCCGACAGGCCATGATGACACGGGCCTGCAGCTTCAGCAGCTCTGCTGCCGTCGCCTTCCCGATGCCGCAGTTCGCCCCGGTCACTATCACAGTCTTTCCGCGCATCAGACCCGCTGGGTAACTCAGTAATTTCAGCGCTTTCCGCCTGCAGAATATTCTCCGGGCAATGAAGAGAACCCCACCGCCGAGGACAGCGGCTAAAACTACCGCTGCCGACATCAGTGCAGGAATACCGAAGTGTTGAATGACAGCGTGTGTGTGAGGCGAGCGCTGTTGAACACATTACCCAGAATGCACTGCTTTGTTATTGTTGAACATAATTATATTTCCTATTTTTGAGGTTGACAGTTAAGGCTTACTAGTTTATTACACGAATTACAGTATGTATAGCCTACCTAAAATTATGTTTTATGTTTATAATATAATCTTAATATATTTTATTTATTTATTTTAAAAAAGAACATTTATTTGTTTGTTCGACTATTTACAGCAGTGATGTAAAAATTCATCTATCCATACTCCAAACCACTTCTTTTTATGTAGGGTCAATTAATGTAAAAATATACAAATGAAATTTGGCAACATTCAACATTCTGTAAAATACATTAGACCCATCAAGCCCAAAAGTAATTTTTGGTTATGAGTTTTACTGGTGGGATAAATGTTTAAAGATATTATAGATAGTACAACAATGACTCTAATGGTTTGTTTTAGCCTTCAATATGACTTGTGGCAGGTCCTTGTAGGCTATTTTCTGTGCAAACATGCATATTAAATATTATATTAGGTCTGTAAAAACATATTCATTATAACAGCATCTTTCCCCATCCATTTAACTTGCCACAATAATGTTATTTCTACTCAATATCTGTTTATCTTTTATTTTATGCTATTTTATTTTTCTATTTATTTATTTATTTGAGATTTTTTGAGTTTTCAGTTTTAAAATGGTCAGTGAATTGAATGGGCAGTGAAATTATTGGCACCACTTACACATTTAAGGCATCAGCTAAGCTTTCTTTCTTTCTTTCTTTCTTTCTTTCTTTCTTTCTTTCTTTCTTTCTTTCGGCATCCCAAGTGAAATTAAACAAAACAATTAAATACACTTAACAATATTTTTTAATTACAAATACATTTTTTTTAATACATAAACATATCTTAAGTGCAAAGTTCAGAAAAAACATACGCTGTCATAATAATATAAGTATAATAAATAAGTGTGCTAAAATGCTACACAACTAATCACGTTAGTACTAATGACAAAAACATTTCATTCTAAACTAAATTTTGTTGTTACCTGTCATTTAGTCACAGTCAAAAAATCAATATGTTAACTACATTCTTAAAAATATATTTAAAAAAAAACAAATACAGCAAAAAGGCTAAACACATACTTCTGTTAGTAATACTAGCTCATTTTGAGTGTAATACTAATAGTAATACTAGCTCATTAGTATGTAAGTGGCACTCCATAGATTAACAAGATCAGTGCAGACTCAAGAAAAAGAGGAAGATTTAAAGGAAGCAGACAAAAGGCTTGAATCTAAGGTTGCTAATACTGCTGATGTGGTTGTGGTTCTTAGGACTGGCTTTCAGTGTTTGGGTCCTCGTATATGTAACTGCCAACACCTCCGGTATTAACTCCTGAACAAAAACAGAGAGATAACATCATGCTTATCATGATGAGCATAGCATATATATCATGATGAGCATAGCATATATATATATATATATATATATATATATATATATAATATATATATATATATATATATATATATATATATATATATATATTATATTGAAAAACTTACCTTTTGGCCCAAAGAGAACAGCATAACAGGGTTTATGGCAATAGGGCTGGCCATCATGCTGTAGTTTAAAACAGAACAGAGGTATACTATTAAATAATACTTGTTTTCACATGTCATTTTGAATCTGGGTGCAATGCACAAAAACATTTTAAAAGCTGCACCATTATGATATTACAAAGTACTGAAACAGGACATATACATTTCCATGCAACCCATAGATATTTTATTCTGACCAAATTATATTTCAAATATAGACTGAATTTAAACAGCATGGTGAGGCACATATATTTTATATATATATATATATATATATATATATATATATATATATATATATAGCAGTCAACATTTAAAAAACCTTTCATCAAAGTTGTCCTAAAACCTTCTTAGGACAACTTTGAGATTATGTAATCCCTCATCCAGGTCCTACTCGCCCCACTCTGCGCGGGCCTCGAACCTGGGTCTCCGGTGTGGGAGGCGGATGCTGAGCAGTAAATCGCTGAGCCATTTCAAGTTTTGCTGATGATACTTGTTATTCTTTTGTTTTAAGACTGCAGTAATTATGAGTGAAACATCACATCGTCATTGTGTATCAGACATTGCCACCCTGAGAAATAAACGTGAATTGCACTTATTGAGTCATCAGAGATTCAATTATTGTTGTGCAGAAAAAAATATACTTACACTATTACATACCTCGGGTTGCTATTCTTTTATAAAACACTTTTTCCCCCTTGTTATTTAGATGGTTTATAATGAATCGATTGTACAAAAATTAATGAGGGGGGGAGGGGATGAATGACATCCCGGGTCGATAAAGACCCAAGGTATGCTTTTAAGGGTTAAAAGCACAGCAAGAAGGCTGCAGTGTGTTTCT
Organism: Megalobrama amblycephala; assembly: GCF_018812025.1. Lineage (NCBI taxonomy): Eukaryota > Metazoa > Chordata > Actinopteri > Cypriniformes > Xenocyprididae > Megalobrama > Megalobrama amblycephala. Next base: position 6,147,638 of record NC_063054.1, read on the forward strand.
GTCCTCACCTCTGCATGGCTGCCTGGAGCCAGAGTCTTACTGCACCTCTCACAGCGCAGACAGGGTCTGTGCCAGTCTTTACCAAGGGAACTGACCTTTTCAGCTGAAACACAAAGAACGAAACACAGGCCCTTCTGTAAGCATCAGCCATCCTCAAAAAATGCTAATGTATGTCCTGGCACTGCTAAACATACACATCCCCACACAAATCCATATTTGGTGAACTTTAATGTCTGAATGTCAGAGCTTACCAAAGTACACCGTTTTGTTGCACCTTGGGCAGATGTTCGGCTCACCAGAGAACGAACTGAAACTTGCAGCTGGAGGAAATGAGGTAAACACAATATTCTTACAAATAACATTAATTTAAATAATATTACTATAGAATAAACCAAACTTTAAAGTTTTATTCCCATCTGAAGGTTTTTACAGAGAGGTCTGTTCATGTCATTTGCCCGATTTTATAAATTTTATTCTTAAAAACATTTTTTTTCTGGCTGTTGACAAGTAAGATAAAAACAGATAATCAAAATCTTGTCTGTAAAAACCTTTGACTCTAATATGTCAACAAAATAAAACAAAAATTTTAAACCTGGCTTTATGTTCAGATGTTCTGGAAATCTATGCAAATTAGTGTTTATTTAAAGGTGCAGTAAGCAATTTCTGAGAAATGCTATTTAAAGCGGATCAGACACAACACACTTGTAGCCAATCAGAAGTAGGGGGCGTGTCCACTCATAAAGGGGGAGGAGAAGAGAGTGAGCAAGAGGGAGATTTTCAGAAAGACTGTACATTCTAAAAAAATGCTGGGATTGTTTCAACCCAAATTTGGACAAACCCAACTGTTGGATTAAAAATTTAAAGCAAAAATTTAACCCAACGGTTGGGTTTGTCCATTTTTGACCCAAACTTGGGTTGAAACAACCCAGCACTTTTTAAAGTGTAGAAAGAGATATGACTACACTTCTGGAGGCCCTAAGAAATACTTTGTGAAGGGTCCCCTATCGAAATGACGATGAAGTGTTCAAGGTGTTGCCCTGGCCTCCAAATTCTCCAGATCTCAATCTAATTGAGCATCTGTGGGATGTGCTGGACCAATAAGTTCAATCCACGGCGGCTCCACAGGACACTTTCAGGGGTCTTGTAGAGTCCATGCCTCAGCGGGTCGGCGCTGTTTTGGCAGCACGTGGAGGACCGACATCTAATTAAGCAGGTGGTCATAATGTTTTGGCTCATTGGTGTATCAACAGTGTTTGTCAGAAATCACTTACTACACCTTTAATTAGGCAAAGATCCATTTGCATAGCCTATTTAAACATGACGTTTCAGAAAACCTTGTTTTACATACAAAAATGTTTGCAATTCAGTGTCTTCAATCAACTGGGAAGTATTGTATTTTGCATGTCTATGTTACATTATTTACTCACTTGTGTTGTCTTGCCTTAAAGTAAGACTATAATAAAAAAAAAAAAGCTTTGAATTTAAGTCTCTCCATTATGATCTACAGTAGTACAACTGATATTTCATACAAACTCACCCTTCACTGGACCCCTGGTAGCCTTTTTCTCTTCAGTCTTGGGTTTGGTTTCCATGGCAACAGGGGCAGTATCATCGTTGGCAGGTGTGTCATAGACATATGATCCCGCCCCACCAATATTCACACCTACAGAAAGAAGACAAGCAGCGCAGTTGCTTCTTTTCTGATTCTGTTATATGGGTGGTATTGTGTTTATGTCTATGACGAGGTACTGGGCTACTCCACAGCGGTAACGACCCGACCGGTCTAAAATAGTCAGAATATATATATATTTAGTGATTCAGGATAAGACAAAAACATGGCTTGGAAAATGGATTCATGATGTACTCGCTCATTATATAAAATCTGTACATTTTGAACACCGAAAAGTTATGGACTGCAGCTTTAAACATTTCAGTATGTAAAAATTCAACATGGGCATGTAGCGTTAATCCATATCTCAAGATCAGAGATTTAAGTGATGAAGCTGCTCCTGTGCAGGCTGCCTCATTAAGAATCTGTAGCATCAAAGCAGAGAGTGTCCTACTTGCTGCAAGCCCCACAAATTATGAACTAGATGGATCCAAGACACTAATTAGATACACTGTACCTTTTGGTCCATAGAGGGCAGCATAGCATGGCTTGTGGCAGTATGGCTTCCCATCATGCTGTTAACAGTGGATAAAGCACATCACTGAGATTAATTAGGCATCTAGTTCCTGCCATCCTTGTCTGTTGTCATCAAAAATTTACACTCATGCTGTCCAAATATTAGAGTATGAAATACTCTCAACATCGAAAGAGCAAACAACTGCACCGGCCCTTGTGAAAAAGATGTACACTTTAGCACATTTTTAAAAAGAGTTCTTATTATGGAAATAATATAGGCTACTTTAAAAGAACATTGTTAAGTGTGAACTGAATGTAATGTTTTTGGACACTTAAAGGGTTACTTCACCCAAAAATGAAAATAATGTCATTATTACTCACCCTCATGCTGTTTTAACACCCTAAGACCTTTGTTCATCTTCGGAATACAAATTAAGATATTTTTGTTGAAATATCTATTTAGTTTTGTTGACTCAGTGAGGCCTGCACAGCCAGCAATGACATTTCCTCTCTCAAGATCCATTAATGTACTAAAAACATTTTTAAATCAGTTCATGTGAGTACAGTGGTTCAATATTAATATTATAAAGCGACGAGAATATTTTTTGTGAGCCAAAAAAACAAAACAACGACTTAAATAGTGATGGCCGATTTCAAAACAATGCTTCATGAAGCTTCGGAGCGTTATGATTCTTCTGCGTCGAATCATGATTCGGATTGCGTGTCAATCCACCAAACTGCTGAAATCATGTGACTTTGGCGCTCCGAATCGCTGATTCAACACAAAAGATTCATAACGCTCCGAAGCTTAATGAAGCAGTGTTTTGAAGTCGTTATTATAACCAAAAATATTCTCGTCGCTTTATAATATTAATATTGATCCACTGTACTCACATGAACTGATTTAAATATGTTTACATACATTACATTAATGGATCTTGAGAGAGGAAATATCATTGCTGGCTATGCAGGCCTCACTGAGCCATCAGATTTCAACAAAAATATCTTAATATTGTAGGTTAAGATTAGACCGAAAACCTTACAGGTGTGGAACGGCATGAGGGTGAGAAATTAAATGACAGAATTTTCATTTTTGGGTGAACTAACCCTTTAACTGCATCTCATTTACAATTAAATGAGTATTATAGTTTGAAATGAATTTATATTAAATGCAATTAATTTAACTTAATAGTGCTTTTTGACCCACATAAGTAGGACTTAAGTACATCTTTATGTGTAATTTCATAATTACTTCTATTGTCTTTGAAATACAGTTAAAAGTTTACTGTCAAATGTACTGACAAGCATTTATGGTAAATTACAACATACTTTAATGTGATTTATATTGAAACTTGTATGTCATGTATTTTAATATATTTGTTAATATACTTTAAACTAAAACTTTTAAAGGTGCCCTAGAATTAAATATTGAATTTATATTGGCATAGTTAAATAACAAGAGTTCAGTACATGGAAAAGACATACATTGAGTTTCAAACCCCATTGCTTCCTCCTTCTTATATAAATCTCATTTGTTTAAAAGACTTCCGGAAAACACGCGGATCTCAACATAACACCGACTGTTACGCAACAGTCGGGATCATTAATATGTATGACCCCAATATTTGCATATATGCCAGCCCATGTTCAAGGCATTAGACAAGGAAAGGCAGTATTAACGTCTGGATCTGTGCACAGACAAGGTAAGCAAGCAAGAACAACAGCGAAAAATGGCAGATGGAGCAATAATAACTGACATGATCCATGATAACATGATATTTTTAGTGATATTTGTAAATTGTCTTTCTAAATGTTCATTAGCATGTTGCTAATGTACTGTTAAATGTGGTTAAAGTTACCATCGTTTCTTACTGTATTCATGGAGACAAGAGCCGTCGCTATTTTCATTTTTAAACGTGCAGTCTGTATAATGCATAAACACAACTTCATTCTTTATAAATCTCTCCAACAGTGTAGCATTAGCCGTTAGCCACAGAGCATAGCCTCAAACTCATACAGAATCAAACGTAAACATCAAAATAAATACTTTACTCACATAATTCGAAGCATGCATACAGCATGCATGACGAACATCTTGTAAAGATCCATTTGAGGGTTATATTAGCTGTGTGAACTTTGTAAATGCGCTGTAATATAGTCGAGAGTTCGTGTGGCAGGGAACAGGCGATTTAAAGGGGCGGCGCTGCCAAAATCAGGGTATAGTTAATGATGCCCCAAAATAGGCAGTTAAAAAAAATTAATTAAAAAAAATCTATGGGGTATTTTGAGCTGAAACTTCACAGACACATTCAGGAGACACCTTAGACTTATATTACATCTTGTGAAAAAGCATTCTTGGGCACCTTTAATTTGACAATTTTTACAAAGTGAATTTATATAGTGTACTTAAAAGTGTGTTAAGAAATAGTGTCTTTTTAAAGTACACTTAATTGGCCTTGTATTACTGTATATCATCTACAAGTGCACATTTTTCACACTGGGAATGATTTTTTTTTTTTTTTTGCAGCACTTAAGGCTCTTTGCTCTACTGTCAGCATTATCTAGAACAAGAGTCTTCAGGGAAATTGTAGGCTACAAATACAGTTTTTGTCCAATCCAATCAAATGTTCTCTAGAATGAGAATATCCCATAATTTGAATCATGAGGTGTGTTTGACATCAACAAAATCCCTTTATGGCAAGCCACATCACTCGCTAACATAGGGTTGCACGCGCATATAACTTCCCATTTGTCAGTGAACCTTTCTGCAGGTTACATTAACCCACCAGCAGTTTTGGGCAAAGTTACTTTTAAAAGTAATGTGTTATTCCCTAAAAAAGTAACTAATTGCATCACTTAGTTACTTTTTATGGACAGAAGAATAGGATGCTGGAAAAAGTTCAACACTTCAGCAATAAAAAAAAATTAACTATAAAAAAGAAGCACAAATGTGATGTTTAAATAAAGTCATTTTTGCTTATTAGTGGTTGAATTGAATCTTCGAAGGTCAGAAACAAAGACATTGGTTAATAAAGGGAGATTAAATACATAAAGTATTTTTGTTCTGTTTAACGTTTAATTATTGCAGGTTTGTGTAATATTCTGAGTTTGCATTTCACTGTCTTATTCATTTTAAGGAATACTGAATATGCTTTTGTGCAAGTGAGATGAGTAAATGCATGCTCACATTTATAGTCTAGAACTAAACAAGAAGTAGAGCAGATCCGTCTATCAGGGGATATACTAGGGATCCGCTGATAGACGCCTTCTTTCAAACGCTCCCGTGTGTATCTGTGTAAGTGCTCGGGTGAAGAGCATCAAAGATGTCTATTTACAACATGTTTTTGAAGCGTTGAGTATCCTGAGTATTTAAAAGACCTGTTAATTCCCTACCAGTCTCAACGTCATCTGCGCTCCTCTCAGAGTATGCTCTTAAACGTCCCACGGTCTCGATTGAGGCGTATAGTGGAGACCGCGCTTTTTCTGTTGCAGCTCCTGCACTCTGGAATGTGCTTCCATTATCTATAAAATCCTCGTCAAGCATGGACATTTTTAAAAAGAACTTGAAGACCTACTTATTTTATCAAGCTTTCTGAGTTTGATTAGGTCAACTGTGAGTGACTGATGGCATGATTTTCTTCGTGTTATGTTTGGTTGTTATTTTATGTTTGTATTAATTTTATAATTATCTGCTATTTATGGACAGCACTTTGGTCCATTTTTATGTGTTTGAAAGTGCTTTACAAATAAATATTGAGTTGAGTTGATCATTGTAGCCAATCACAGACATATCTGTTGAGCTTGTGAACACAATGGCCAATCAGAGGTGTTTAAAATCCACTCAACAGTGCTCAAAATGCTATAGGGAAATGCTGGTATCATCACGTTTTTTACATTTCAGTACTGACTTGGTACTGAAGTCGGTACTTTTAACAACACTAGACTAAATTGTAAGTTAATCAATATTAACTAATTGTTTATTGAACTGTTGAATTAAAAATGCTAATGGATGGACCTGCTATGGCACTCTTGCTCATGAAATATTGCTTAATTTTATGAATTTAAATCAATATTGTGACCACATCAGATACAATATTTTCCAGATAAACATGCATTTGAACGTCACACAGCTAATTCATGTTTAGTAGAAAATACACAGGAAGGAAAAAGGGGAGTTTTATGTTTTGTTTTTTTTTTTTTTTTTTTTTTTCGTTTTTTTTAAATGGTGTTTTATCTTCAGCACTTCTGTTTTTTAGCTGTCTTCCTCTCACCTCTGCATGTCCTCCTGGATTCAGGGTCTTGTTACAGCGTTCACATTTCAGACAGAATTTGTGCCAGTCTTTCCCCAGAGATGTCACTTTCTCCGCTACAAGATACAAACAGATTTATTCCTTTTACAGATCATCATTCATTTGAAGATGTACATTAAGATAATGGTTTAAGGGGCTCTTTGAATAAAAGTGTTAAACTCTCCCCTGAAGCAACTATTTTCATTTTAACAATTGAGCTGAAATGACTCTGTAGAGACTCTTACTGTAATGGTGCCTGGCAAGATCAGAGCTTCTATGAAATGGTGGTTTGAGACTGTGTCTTGTTAGAAAAACAAAAAACTGTCTACCTATGAACCACATACATGTGTTTATCTATTTAGATAGTTATCTTGCACATCTTAAAGTCACCGTGAAATCAAAATTGACAATTCTTATATTTTAAATGTAATATTGCAGTGTTTATTATAAATAATTTATCCATGCACATCATTTTTTTTTAATCAATTCATGTGCACTTGTAATCTTTAATGAAAGTACCTTCCCCTCCCTTTTGCAATGACATCTCTTCTCTTCTCTGATGATGTCTTTATTGGCGTAAGGGCGGGACAATCTGTCACTCACATGAGATAGACCAAAAGCAAACCACAACCATCCAATCAATTCCAGCTTGCAGCTACCGCAGCTTCCGTTTCATGCCGACTTTAATGCATAAGAGTCCACTAAGATGTAATATGAATATCCCTAATGTCCATCTGTTTACTGTCTCATAGATTATTTCAGGGATATGTGGATGACAATGAAACACTATTATGGAGTGAAAGGTTCTTATCAAACCCGACCCCTTCATATCGAGGCCGGAATATTCCAGGCACATGCCTGAGGGAGCACAGAACACCCTCATGAGCCGTTCTTCACAGAGCAGACATCACATCACGTCAGTGTGAGTCAAGACTAAAGAACAGCACAATAACATTTTAGGTCAAACTTTGTGAAATCCATTCAGGGATGTTTGGTATGTTTATTTTTATGTGTTCTATTGCAGGATGTTGCCTCAGGTTAGCAAATCCATTTTCTTCACTTTGCAAGCACATGATGCATATAAGGCAATAAAACAGCTAATAAAGAAGGGATGACTTTGAATAAACCAATAAAAAGGGTTTCTTTTATTACACTACATTCTAGTGATTATTTATCTTTAAAAAAATTTCTCTGGCATGGCACACCCTGTGAAAGGCACATCCCTCATGACGCTCATTAATCGCGATTAATCGTTAGCAAAATAAAAGGTCTGTTTACGTAATATACACTGTAAAAAAAATCCCAGTGAAATTTACGGTAAAAAACGGCAGCTGTGTGTTGCCAGAACTTTACCGTAAAAAATACAGTAGCAACATAAAAAAAAAAAATCTGTTAAATTTACGGTAAAATAACGTATTTCATTAACTGATATAATGTTAATTTACCAACCTAATGAAGTACTAATATCTGTTTTTTACCTTTATAATACACTGACAGTCACCAAACACAGTGGTGATAAGAGTCACATGATGAATCAAAGTTCATCACAAGCAGATTTTCCACAAGCTGAGAAGGACAGCACTAACATATAGAAGGTGCACACAGTGTCATTCACACACACACTAAACACCATCATGGTAACATGCATGAAATTTTAAAAATGCAATAAACATTAATTTAACAACATTAGATGTAACATAAAACCCTAATGTACATAACTGATTAGAAAAAAATGAGAAAAACTAAGAAGAAACAGAGTTATTTCAATGAAAATATATCAAATGTGAAGTGTCACGCAGGGAATTGTGGGAATGTCAATTTACGGTTTTTCACTGTAAATTTTACAATGAATTGTTATTTTTCACTTCCAAAAATTGTGAATTTAACGGTATTTTACCGTAAAATTACATTAAATGTACCATTAGATCTATTACAGTTATTCACCGTATATAGTATGGAAACTTTCTGTAAACCAATTGACAGTTTTTCACCGCAGCATTTTTACAGTCTTTTACTGTTAAAATCACGGTCATTTTTTACAGTGTATGTGCGTGGTCTGTGTAAAATAATTATGTATATATAAATACACACACATGTATAAATTTAAGAAATATATGCATGTTTAAATAAATATATATATTTATACTTATTTTATAGTACATGTAAGTATAAATATTTTATATATAAACCTAGCATTTTTCTTAAATATATACGTGTCTGTATTTATATATACATAACTATTATAAACAGAACACACACATATATTACGTAAACACAGACTTTTATTTTGCAAACGATTAATCACGATGCACATCCCTAGCTCATATATATATATATATATATATATATATATATATATATATATATATAAATGAACTTTCTATTCAATACTGAAATAAAAGTATCACAAGTATCACATTATACAAAAATATTAAGCAGCACAACTGTTTTCAACATTGATAATAATCAAATTGTTTCGTGAGCATCATATCAGCATATTAGAATGATTTCTGAAGGATCATGTGACACTGAAGACTGGAGTAATGATGCTGAAAATTCAGCTATGCCATTACAGGAATAAATGACAAGTTAAAATATAATAAAATGGAAAACTTTTATTTTAAATTTTAATAATATTACTGTTTTACTGTATTTTTGGTCAGTATATAAATGCAGCAGTGCGTACAGCATATAATTAAATTAAATTATTAAATTAAATTTGAAGTAATGCAGTTGATATGGATGCAGTAAACACAGAAATATGTATTTAACTTTTTAGTGCATTTAAGTTCAATTTAATGAAAATTGTATTATTAAAAACATATTAGCCAGTTCTATTTTCTGGCATGTAGCAGTTTGGCTTCTTCCATTGTCATGTAGTGCTGTTTCCAGGCAACTAGCTAAAATGGAGATATATTTATTTATTATATTATATTATATTATATTATATTATATTATAACTGTTATTTTAATAACATGTTTTTCAGTATTTATTTTTGCTTTTGATCTCCATTTCATCCTAAATTCATGCAATAGTCTATCACTTTCTGTCTTTAATCTTATCTGTTTCTTTCTCCATCTTTCTCCTCACAAACAGACATACCACACACAGCAAGATATTAACAAGTTTAAAAACTGAATGTTTTGTGGTGCAGAGAGTTGAACACAGTAATTAGTCCTTGTCTCTAGACTTGCTGTTTCAAGATGCCCTCTTAACCTGAGTATCAAATGAGCTGTTTCCATAGTGAGGATATGCATGGAAAATTTCAGTCTGACAGAAAGTTGCAGAGGTTGCAAACACTTTAGAAACAAAAGAGAAAAAGAGTTTTAGATATACCAATAATCTAAGTAATCTAATAACTTAAAGTTGTCATAAAACAGAAGTTGCAATTGTCTTTTCTTTTCTATTGTGATGTATATCCGAGTGAAACAGCTTCTCGGACAAGAAAAAATAGGGCAGGACTTGATTTTGTCCGTTGGGACAAGATTTGATCATTGAAAGGTTGTGGTTTGCTATTGGTTGATCTCATGTGAGTGACAGGTTGCCCCACCCCCACCATCATAGAAAAGAAAAAATATCACTGCAAGAGGGGGGTGTGGCCAGCAAGGGCGGGGACGACAGCCGTGGGAACCTGTGAACCTTGAGTCTCACGGAGGAGCTAGGAAGGATAAAAGGAGGAGTGATGACAGTGAAGGACGAGTGAGGACCAGGCCTGGGACTTTATGTTGTTGTTTTATTATGTTTTATGCGGAAGTCGTCCATGAAGGGCTGCCGCTTTACTTTCATTTTGTTGTTTGTTTATTTTGGAATTAAAGTTACTTTGAACGTCCACTAGTTCCTGCCTCCTTCTTCCTTGAACCTTTAACTTTGCTACATTGGTGCCGAAACCCAGAAGGAAGGAGGAACGTGCTGTCAAAGAGCCCTCACTGCTGTGGGAAATCTGAGGTGCCATCGAGCTGAGCAGACTCTACTGCCATGGACGCTCAAGGCGGTAGGTTGGAGTTACTTGACAGGGGGGCAGTCAGATGAAGTCGCTGCTATCCGCCTGGGTAGTGAAGAGGCGGCTGCTGTCCGAGAGGGAGCGGAGGAGTCGCCACTGTTTGCTGAGGCTGAAGCCTGCTGCCGTCCGATATGATGGTGGAGGAGCAGGGAACAGAGGACTCACTATCAGCTGGCCGAAACCGGAGGATCCGTCCACCAGGCAGCGGAGGAGTCAGAGGACCATCCACCGAGGGCTATCCAGGGCCACTGCCAGGCATTGAGGAAGACTTCACCAAACTGGTGGAAGACCGGATGGCAGTGCATTTTGGGAACTGGACCAAGATTTTTTTTCCCTCTTTCTTATCTCTCATCTTCCCATCACTTGTCTCTCATCTACCATCGAGCTGAACAGACCCTGCTACCATGAACGCTCGATGTGGTGGGCTGGAGTTACTTCCCGGGGGACTGACAAACTCGCTACCGTCCTCCTGGGTTGTGGAGGGGCAGCTGCCATCCGAGAGGGAGCGGAGGAGTCACCACCGTTTGCTGAGGCTGAAACTTGCTGCCGTCCGCCATGATGGGGGAAGAGCAGGGTACGTGGGACTCACTACTGGCTGCCCAAAACGGAGATGCAGTCCGCAAGGCAGCGGAGGAGTCAGAGGGCCGTCCAACGAGGGCTATCCAGGGTCACCGCCAGGCATCAAGGAGGACTTCACCCAGCTGGAGGAGGACCGGAGGCAGTGCATTTTGGGAACCGGACAAAGTTTTTTTTTTCCTCTTTCCCATCTCTCATCTTCCCATCACTTGTCTCTCTTTTGCCATCGAGCTGAGCAGACTCTGCCACCATGAACGCTTGAGGTGGTGGGCTGGTGTTACTTGCCAGGGGGATGGACAAACTCACAGCCGTCCACCTGGGTTATGGCGGCTGCTGTCCGAGAGGGTGTGGAGTCACTGCCACCGTTTGCTGAGGCTGAAGCCTGTTGCTGTCCGTCATGATGAGGGAGGAGCAGGGAATGTGGGACTCGCTACTGGCTGCCTGAAACGAGAGGAGCCATTGCCGTCCACCGAGGGCAATCCAGGGCCACCGCCAGGCATTACGGAGGAGTTCACCCAGCTGGTGGAGGGCCGGATGGCAATGCGTTTTGGGAACCGGACCAAGGATTTTTTTTTCTCTCTCTCCTCTCCTCATCCTTCCATCTCTTTTTCTCTCGCTTTGTCTATCCTTACCCCCATGTACTGTGGCCGCCATGGCTGGAGTGGGAGGAGGGGCCGGTGGAGTAGAGCACAGTCTCGAGGGTACCTCCCCAGCCTGCGAGGGGCGATGGGGGTTTGTGGCAAGCAGGGCGGGGCCAAGAGCTGTGGGAATGAAGTGAGTCTCATGGAGGAGCTCGGAAGGATAAAAGAAGGAGTGAGGACAGTGAAGGACGAGAGTTGTTGTTGTTTATGTTGTTGTTTTATTATGTTTTATGCAGCAGAGGCCACTTTATAATCGTTTTGTTGTTTGTTTATTTGGGAATTAAAGTTACTTTGAATGTTTGCCGGATCCTGCCCACTTCTTCCCTGAACCTTTAACTTTGCTACAGAGGGGAGCTATTTTGATTAAAGATTATGAGAGCACATGAATTAAAAAAAAAATGATGTGCATGGATAAATTCTTTATAATAAATACTGCAATATTCCATAAAAACAAGAATTGTCCATTTTGATTTAATGGTGACTTTTAGGAACAAAAAAGGTTATTAACCAGTGACTGAAGAGATAAAGTCCATCATACACCAGAAATTTTGCTATAAACTTTTATGGCATAACTGCACAATTATGTGGGCAAAAAGCGTGTTTCTCCACTGAAAGCCATTTAAAAGTAGCCGTGTGCCAGGTTGTGTACTTAAAAGCTGTGTGCGGTATTCAATTGAATAGGAATGCTTTCTCCAGGTCACACAGCTGTTAAAGTCTCATGAGAGCGAGTAGCAGCCAGAGACAAAGTAGATTCTCACATGTTAATTATTATAGTGCTCAAGTGGGAGGGAGGCAGTCAGCTCAGCATATGATATTAGCACAGACAAATTTTTAATCTGCTAATCATACATGTTGATCGTCTGCCTTTTTTTCTGCAATAAGCATCATGGTGTGTGGATAATGCTGTTCATTTGCAGTGAGAGCATGTTTTAGTATGAAAATGAAGCCTTGTAGGAAGTTTCACAAAAATTAATTTTAGCCGACAGCTGTTAATGATAAATAATAAATTAATATAATGACTAATTACACTGTAGGGACAAATGCCAAATGACACCTGCAGTTTGAAAGTTACATTTAACCAGAGTAGATCTAGAGGAAGAATAAAGCAGAGCCCTCTTTAACATTCCAATAAATCAATATGTGGCACACACCGCATTCACAGGAGGCTTTTTGAGAATGAAAAGAAAGGCCCATAAATAAGACTGGACAGAAGAGTGTAGAAAGTAGTAACCGCACATAATAAATGGGTCAAATCAGATTAATACTGACTGCTCAATCTAGTTATGCATTTCAAATTGTGGTGGTGTTGTATTGGTTGATGCCAATTATTTCACTCATAGCTGATCATATTTAAAAATAAAAAGGTACATAAAATAATGAATATAAACCTTGATTTCGATATTGAAAATCCTCCTGATTAGTATATTTGCTTATTGTATAGTCACCCGCTTTAACCAAAGAATATAAACTAGTGCAATGGGATTATGAGCTTTAAGTATCATAATACAGTCATATACTTTCATTCATCCTAATTCTGCATTTCATGCGTCATGCATTATTATTTCAGTAATAATCAGAAAACTCTCTCTCTCTCTCTCTCTCTCTCTCTCTCATATTCATATTGGTTATTTTCATATTTATTTCACTGCACCACTTCAATATTCATGGTATCTCAAATCTCAGCAGATAAAATAGTTTGATTAGCTGCAGCGTCTGCAATCAGATGGACAAATCTTAATCACAAAACGTAATTAATTTAGTAAGAATATTGTGCACTCGTGATTAGCCAGTAAATTATCAAGCGCACACTGTGTGGTTTGCAGACGTTATTTATAACGCACACCACGATAAATGAGAATGAAAGTAGGCTTTCATAGACATATGCGTTGCAGACAGCGTGTGCATTGTTTTATTCATGAAATTGAGAAAAGGAAGCAAAATTGACGACTTACCAAAATAAACAGTTTTGTCACATTTGGGGCATTTTGATGCCATGTTCCGTGCAAAGCTAGGATTTCCTTTGATTTGAGCAAGTTCTCTTTAATTTAGATCTGATACAGTAAATGCGACTCCCTCGTTCTTAGCGATGCTCAAAGCGTGAGCGAGCGCATCGTCTCTTTCAACATTGCCAGCGCGGATCCTCCCTCGATGACGTCAGGGGGGTAGTGAATGTGCTTACCCTTCATTTCATTAAACTACTGATGTCTGCTCACTCCCCCTATGTCTGCAGAGCTACACAGCATAGACATAATGACAATTATATAAAATATTATATAATTTATATAATAGGCTTTGTAATATTATTATATTAGGCTATGCAAATTTGAATAGCCTAAAATAAAATCGGATCAATACATATTCATTTTTTTATTTTATTTATGTGAACAGCCTTGGCTATTTAATCAACCAATACAACACCACCACAAATTGAAATGCATAAACTGTAAGTAAATATCTCATTTTCAGGAGTATGATGCTTGCACTTTTGAAATTTAGATCTCAGGTATGACTGAGACCTACTGAATTATTTAAATTTTTTACTGAATAATTAAATGACATTTAAACCCAGTTTCTTTTTCAATGTTCTTAAATCAATGCGCTAATTCTGAATCAAGAATATCAGATAACATGGCTGCATATCCTTTATTACATGATGGTGTAGCCTATATTATGTGTCAGGAACAATTTTTAGATTTTTGTCCTAAATTGTGTCATCTTAAATATAATATTATTTTTATAAAATAACATTTTTATAATTTATATTGCACATATATTATGTTATCTTTTATTTTGGTGTAAATTAATCACTTAACACTAAACTGCCAATAATGTAAGCCGCTATAGGAGATCACAGACAGTTGTCATTCACTGCACTGCATTAATAGAAAGCCAGTTAAAGGGTTAGTTTTGTCTGGCTATCACCAGACCAAGCTCAATTTAAAATTGAACATTGGTCTGGGGAGTCTGCTATGTATTTTCTACTGCACAAGAGGCGTGATCAACGAGCATTATTCACGCAATTGGATAGTCCTTCAGCCAATCAGATCAACGATCCGGGTGACGTACTTTGCAGAGCGACGCGAAAACTCCAGACAGGTTTAGTTTGTATTGGTTTGTAGCATTGATCAGCGGTTTGCAGAAGCAGCAATGGCATTGAGCGATTTTTGCAGGTTGTGCAAAAAAACATGAAAGTGAGTGGTATTTACACCCACTCGAGTGATTTGTTTGCTAAACTAAAGAAGTCATTCAGCATCATCGAGAGGTTAAAAGGAATTGGATTGACAGTCGTGCTTGCCGTCACTTCTCTGTCGCCATCGTTTTATACCCGCCAATAGCGAGCAAGGTGGATAAGCCAGTCTGTGATTGGTTCCCGCAAAAGTGTAGCAGAAGCAGAAGAAATGAATGTATGGGTTTCCAGACTGAGTTGCCGGGCGAAATCAAATCGCCGGCAGATCAGGCTGGGTTTACCCAGTCTAGGGTTAGTTCACACAAAAATGAAAATTCTGTCATTAAAGGTGCAATATGTAAGATTTTTGCAGTAAAATATCCAAAAACCATTAGGCCAGTGTTATATATTTTGTTCACTTGAGTAATTACAATATCTCAAATGTTTCCAACTATTTGTAAATAGTGAGAAAATTGCAATTTTAATCAAGGCTTTGGGACGTGTGAGGAGTCGCCTGTCAATTGCGTCATAACCATGTTACCCTCGGTTTCTGGTTTTATTTTGTAAAAACCATGGAAACACCAAAGATGCTTTAATATATTACATGTTTTAATAGACAAGGGAACAATTGTTTGGTTACGTTTATAGACAGAAAACTAATGTTATATAGCTCAACACATTTAGTCTTATTGTTTAAATCTAATTTTCTTGATTTTTTGTGAGTACCATGCTTTACCATGCCTCAGAGAAAAACACTATTTTGTCAAGTAGCTAACATAGCATAATCAGATGCAGCTTTATTTTTAGTATCAGTAATACAGTATTTTCTCCATCATACAATACATTTTAAAATGAATTACATGCCATTTATCAACACAAGCCATCCAGCATTTAATGATATTCTAAAATCGATCTAGCTCACTGCAGTGTGCAAAAAGTGTCTCACAGCAGCCGCCAAGCGAACACAAAGTAACGTTATAACATAATTTTCAACACTCTCTAATGTATCTAATATGATAAACAGAGCTGTGTTACCTCATACTCATGACCGGAAAAGCGGAAGCGGCGCCAGCGACTGTGGCATAATAAAAGATCCGCTGCTCATGGCATGTGTTGTGCAATCGCTCCAGTGGCCTCGTTCAGCTCCCACAATGCTTGGTCCTGCTCTGCTTCATACTACAGTAATGTTAGTAATCACATCCATGAACATGATTTCTTCCTGAGTCCTATCCCGATTGTTTCCACCGGCTGTGATGTGAAGACCACATGTCCCAAGATTCCGCGCTCAAACTTTTCATCATCAAGCTACACCTTTGTTTTGAATAGGCCTCTAGCGACCTCTAGCGGACAGAAATCTACATATTGCACCTTTAATTACTCACCCTCATGTCGTTCCAAACCCGTAAGACCTTTGTTCATCTTTGGAACACAAATTAAGATATTTTTGATGAAATATGAGAGGTATCTGACTCCTCCATAGACAGTAATTTAACAACCACTTTCAAGGTCCAGAAAGGTACTAAAGACATCATTAAGGGGGCTTTTACGCTGGCAGTTAAGTTCGAAACCTTAATGAGGTGGTCTGAGTTCGGTTGCACTTGAACTGTGCCGCGGTTCGCGTGAATATGAAAGCAACATGGACTGTGGACTGTGTGCACTTGTTCAAGATGTAAAGTAACCTGCGCATGCGTTTTCGCCGATTATGTATTTACTTCAATAAAACATGTAAGAGATGATAGTGTTGATGATTTACCTTGGATTCGAGCAGGAGTGAGCCTGCAGTGCATTCGTGCTTTGCAAGTGCAATCAGAGTGGCAAATTAATGGCAATCAGCTGTCTCCTCAAAATAGGCTGCTTGCAAGTCTACATGCGGCATACATACAGTAAACACAAATGTTGTTTATTCTGCTGCACAAAATAGCACCAAATTAATAAAAAAACTCAATTTGTTGACCCTCGTTCTGTTTTCTATCATGCGCCGTGTACGTCTGTGATGACGTAAGATGAATGCAAACGCACCAGGGTTCGATAGAATGACACAGAAGAGAAGATATTGTTGAATAAAGTCATATTTTGCGAACAAAAAGTATTCTCGTCGCTTCATAAAATTAAGATTGAACCACTGCAGTCACATGGACTGTTTTAACAATGTCTTTAGTAGCTTTCCGGACCTTGAAAGTGGTGGTTAAATTGCTTTTTATGGAGGAATCTCCTTTCGGATTTCATCAAAAATATCTTAATTTGTGTTCCGAAGATGAATATAAAGATTTGTAATACAAAGTATTTTCTTGCTGTGACCGTGGGGGCAGGATGTGTGATGTAGCCATTACTAAAGCGTCTCATTATAGAATTTAATGCTGAGGAGGACACTAGCCTACAAAAGCTTCAGAAGGACTGGGATGCAGCCTTCCGTTTATGAAGCACCCTGAGTTTTTGAGACTATCTTTGGTACACTGCTTGAGAAAATACTCAACAATGACTGATGAATTTCCACATGGTTTGTCTTAAAGCATATTTAAAACACCACATAGACATATAAACAACATTAAAAACTTTGTTTTTTACCACAGAGGGTGTTTAAAACAATTTGAAGTGACTGAATAGGCCTAAATAACACGTACATGCTGATTTTTTACCCTCTCCTAAAAGATAAAGCAAGAGAGAGAATATGGCGTATGTGTGAGATACAAATGAAGAGAATGCACTGACAGTTTTCAAACTGTTTGCATTTATCCATTTTGACCCTTGTATGCCATTACAGTGCTGTTTA
This sequence comes from Megalobrama amblycephala, assembly GCF_018812025.1. Lineage (NCBI taxonomy): Eukaryota > Metazoa > Chordata > Actinopteri > Cypriniformes > Xenocyprididae > Megalobrama > Megalobrama amblycephala. The sequence continues at coordinate 6,165,206 of NC_063054.1, forward strand.
CAGAACTAGAATAACAAGTGAATAACAAGGAAATCAATAAATGAAATCACTGATAATGAAGAACAAGGGCCATTTACTAGACAGAAACAGGTTGATCATGTCATTGAGCACCAAAAAAAAAACCCAACAACTTTAAACATTGTTTTTTTTTTTCTCAAGAATTGTGGATTGTTTGCTTTTAATGTTGAAGGACATTCAATACATGCACTATAACACTCTTTATATATAATGTGCAATATATTTTTAGTGATTTTGGTTATATATTTTTAATGATTCTTTTTAGTATGCTTATATTTAATGAGTAAATGTTTAAATTTGTCTGAGAGTTGCCATCTTAAATTTTATAGTACTTGTACTGGTACAATGACAATAAATTATCTTACTTACTCTTACAGAAGGATTGATTTTGTTGAGAATGTTGAAGCTTTATAAAAGTCCTGCATGTTGTATTTCTGTATTTCAAACCATTGCTGAAAATTGATGAAAATGCCTTTTTTTTTTTTTTTTTTTTTTTTACAGGGATGTACTTAACAATTGACAGAATTATGTTTTGAGTTCTGTTGCATTAAGTATTTTCCTAATAATATATTAAGTATTTTATAATATAATATATGTATATTTATATTGGCCAGACTTATCTGCAGCAATTCCTCTCAGTCTATTTTAACCAGACCCTGGCGGTGGATCTTTTGCCAAGTGTCATGGACAGACGGTGCTTATCTCTATCAGGTACAGAGATAGTGAAAGACAGGCCCGATACTTTGTCCATACATGGACCTCCTGTGTGTCCCTGTCAAACTTCACACCGGCTGTCAGATGCCATGAGAGCATTCTCAAATACTTAAACGTCTGATGGGTCATGTGAGTTTCTCTAGAGCATGTCTTTCCATTTAAAAAAGCCATTTGAGTTTGATTTGATTTTAGATGTTAAAAATGTTTCTGGTGCTGATTTTGTCACAATGATCTCTAAATCTAATATGTCCTCAAAGACCTGGTCATCTGATTTGGCAAACATTATGCACTCTAAAAAAAAGCAACTTTCGAAAGCCACAATGTCTATTTTTTAGGATTCCCAATCCTCAGAAATAGAGCCCCCACACATTTATCATGTTGAAATATTGTGAGAAATGGTTTAAGTTTGTCATCTTCGTTCCCTTCCATTTTTAACCAAGTGGAAAGTTGAAACTTTTCATTTTTAGATCTTCTGACAGTGTTCTTTCTCTTCTCTTTGTGTAGACCCAGTAATTGGTTGAATCTCACCGCACCTTGCTTCTCCTCCTTGCAGGTGTAAATTAAGTCTCTTCTCAAGAAAATCCCCTAGATTATTCAAATGAGGAAATCATAAAAAGACATCCGTCGTACTGACGTCAAGAGGCCAGAGTTGACAGCGAGGCATGACAAAAATAACTTGGGAGGATCACCAAGGTTATCAAAACATTAAGAGGTTGAAGAGGAAAGCATTTAATCAAGCCAAAACAAACAATAAATATGGTAAATAGGATTATGATTTATTTTCAGCTAGGTTAAACCATAACATTCTTTAGTAGAAACTTAAGTAGAAAGAAAAATTATTCTCCTGTATATGCCAGAATATTTACTGTTTTAGCTTTTGAGTCCTTTCAATTTTAAATCTTGCTCCTTTTTCATAGTACTAAGTTTTTTCCATGGTTTTTTCATATTAGTTTTTCATATTAGCGTCATAAACTACATTACCCATAATCCACATGCGCTGTAGTTTTTGTTTGTTTCCGGGCGCGCTTCGCAAAACTCTTAACGGTTTTTTCCATGGAAAAACTTGATCTTAAAGCTGTCTGTATCATGTGTAGACTACAGTCGTTACCGAAGGTTGTCATTTATCATAGTTATATCACGATCACATAACTCTTATAAGTTTTTGTGTGTGTTTGTGTGTCAATGGCAAGTAAGAAGTTGCGGAGGACGGGCGTCTCAGCTGATATCTGCGAGCGACTCAAGCGGCATCAGGTGGAAACCTGCCAGGTAAGAGAGTTCCGACCACTGACTCAAACAAGTATCCTCTTTTACCGTACTATTGACCACCTCTTGGAGGAATCATCGTAGAAAGAAGACTTTTGTATCTCTGACCTATAGGATGTTCTGTCCACCACGCCCGTTGAGCTCATGCGCCTGGCTGGACTCAGTTATCCAGCTGCTCTGGAGCTCCTGCGTCTGGTCAGTAAAGCTTGTGTACCGGCTATGAGCACGGTAAGTCACGTAACGTTACCCCATCAGGTCCTGTTGATTTCACGCGTCTTTCATTAGTAGTGATGTTGTTTTTGATGGCAGGCACTGGATTTATGGAGGAAAAAGGGAGAGCTGTGTTTCTCCACATCACTTCCTGCCCTGGACAGATTACTGAAGGGAGGTCTGCCACGGGGTGCTCTCACTGAGGTATAGTAGTCTACTTTTCTATCTCATTTAAAGGGTTAGTTCACCCAAAAATGAAAATAATGCCATTTATTACTCACCCTCATGTCGTTCCACACCCGTAAGACCTTCGTTCATCTTCGGAACACAAATTAATATTTTTGTTGAAATCCGATGGGTCAGTGAGGCCTGCATTGCCAGCAATGACATTTCCTTTCTCAAGATCCATTAATGTACTAAAAACATATTTAAATAAGTTCATGTGAGTACAGTGGTTCAAAATTACTATTATAAAGCGACGAGAATATTTTTAGTGCGCCAAAAAAACTAAATAACGACTTGTATAGTGATGGCCGATTTCAAAACACTGCTTCAGGAAGCTTCGGAGCATAATGAATCAGCGTGTCGAATCATGATTCGGATCGCGTGTCAAACCGCCAAACTGCTGAAATCAAGTGACACGCTGATTCATAACACTCCGAAGCTTCATGAAGCAGTTTTTTGGGTGTGGAACGGCATGAGGGTGAGTAATAAATGACATTATTTTCATTTTTGGGTGAACTAACCCTTTAAGTAGTAGTTCACTTCACCCTAAATTAACATTGTCATTTACTCCCCCTCATGCTGTTGATGCACATTTCTGCCACATAAAAAAAAAAATCATGCTCTTGTAAATCATAATTATGAGATGAACAGTTGAAATTATGACATACTGTATGATTATGGCCACGATTTGGCAGTCTGAGACAAATTTTGTGAATCCTAAAAGATTCCTCTGATCCTATAAGCCAAAATCTGAAGTCTTTGATCACTACCTCTGGAAGTGGTTGAAAGTGGACAAGCTCAAAACGTTTTACACCCCGTTTACACCTGTGTTTAGCATTGTCCACTTATATTTAATATTACGCTTTGTCAACGTAATATTAAATATACATACTCGTTCTTTTTCTTTTAATCTTTTAAATATGAAAGACAGGTTCTTTTAAAGGGTCATGAAACCCCCTTGTTTTACCCTGGTTGTTCACACCTCAAAGCTCAAATAAAAATGGGCGTGTAAAGCTCTGGAAAAGTGGGAGTGTAGAGGGGGAGAAGAGAGGAGAGAACAACCAATGAAGCACAGACAAAGAACACGCTCATTATACAGAATAATGAATATTAATATATGAGCACGGAGAAAATAACAACAAACTCCCAAGCACAAGGGAGAAATGTGAAAGAATATTTAATAGGGCTAATAATAGGCTACTTTGATTACGTTTACGAGCACTGCACTCAAAATCAGTCTTTTGTCTATTAGAGTAATCGTTACGTTCAGATAGGTTACACCACTGTATCAGTGTCCAGTTTGCACATATAATTCATTTGAAGAAGACTTGATAAAATATGTGTGCATAACTACACCGTGCTGATTAATGTTTGGTGCAGGAGAATGTGTGAAATAAAAACTTTAAACACAGATACTTTATTCTGTATGAGCTATGAGCCACGTGGCTAGTGTTGTTAAACACAACGCGAAGCTCCGCGCTGAAACTGATCATATGCGCGCTCCGCGTCTATATCATAATAACAATCGTATTTTTCATGTGTTCGTATTCAAACTCCAGTTCTGACCGCATTGCGAGCAAAATGCAAACAACACCTGTGCTGCTGTGCTGAGGGAAACATAGATACGGCTCGCGTGTTTGAACGCAGCTAGAGCAGGCAGAGGTGAACGAGCCGCACTTTTGTGACATTTGAATTCTCCGCTGTAATGCAATCTCACGCGAACATATTTTCCATTTGTGCTGGTAGATTACAGCAAAACAATCCACATGCACACAAACCTCTGCTCTGGTCACGTCGCAGGAAAACTCATTGTGTTGTAGCACTGAGGAAACGAACACCAACGATATGTCTCTGAATGACAAGAGACCGAGGCGAGAGAAGGGATACTTCCTCATGCATAATACCGCAATTATAATCTTATGCATACTACAGCACAGTGATTGGATTAAATGAGCTTTATGTCATGAATATATGTCGAGATTCGCTCGAAACGGTCTACGTCGTCAGCATATTCGACCATACCCATACTTGGGCCAAAAGTACACGATGGCGTCAGATTTTGTGACTTTGCTCCGACTCAGCTTTTCAAACCGGAAGACAGAAATCGCTCTGAAAAATGCAAAAATAACTATTTTTCACTTATGAATAACATTAATGAGTACCTTTAGTGTTTTCAGTGATGTGCAGCCTATACATATCTGTTTACATCTCAAAAAAATTGTTTTGGGGTTTCACAACCCTTTAAATATGCCAATAAAAAAGTACTGCAGGCTTTCTCCAGGTATTAGAACTTTATTAAAATTGTGCCAAACAAAACAAAAAATTGGTATTGTTTTGGACTTTGGAAAAATTTGTATATTCCATGTTTTGCACTTCTTATGTATAATTATGATGTTGGCAGAAATAGGGTTCCATCTTATGATGTTATTTTCTTCGTGCCACACAAAACACTGTCCGAAATCGCGTACTGTCTGAGTACTGTAGGTACTACATTTGAATTTACTTCGCAACTGTTAAAAAAGTACGTTCTATATAGTATGAATATGGGTAGTATGAATGAAATTCGGACATACTACATCCGCCATGCTGTTAGTCACGTAACCTACCAGCGTCAGATGCGTCACTTCACTGCCATTCATAAATCCTCTCCCGTGGCCTCATGGGATATTAGTGTCCATTGAATGTGCACTTCAGAATCTTGTCGGAAGTTGGCCATCCGGGTACTTCAGTAACATCAAATGTCTTTGGTCATGATGTCAAACTTGCACAATAGTTGATTAAAGGGTTAGTTAACCTAAAAATAAAAATCCTGTCGTTAATTACTCACCCTCATGTTGGAACTCAAATTAAATTTATTTTTGATCAAATCGGATGGCTCAGTGAGGCCTGCATTGCCAACAAGATAATTAACACTTTCAAATGCCCAGAAAGCTACTAAAGACAGTTCATGTGACTACAGTGGTTCAACCTTAATGTTATGAAGCGACAAGAATACTGTTTGTGCGCCAAAAAAACCCCAAAATAACGACTTTATTCAACAATATCTAGCGATTTCAAAACACTATTTCATGAAGCTTCAAAGCTTTACGAATATTTTGTTTCGAATCAGTGGTTCGGAGCGTGTATCAAACTGCCAAAGTTACGCCCCCTAGTGGTGAACCATTGAAATTTCGAAACACTTCTGACTTAACGAAGCCTCGTTTACTGAAATGACTTTGGCAGTCACGTGATATTGTTGAATAAAGTTGTCATTTTGTTTTTTTGGTGCACAAAAGTATTCTGATCGCTTCATAACATTAAGGTTGAACCACTGTAGTCACATGAACTGTTTTAAATATGTCTTTAGTACCTTTCTGGGCATTGAAAAAGGAAACGATCTTGCTGGCATTGCAGGCCTCACTGAGCCATCGGATTTTATCAAAAATATCTTAATTTGTGTTTCGAAAATGAACAAAGGTCTTACGGGTGTGGACTGACATGAGGGCGAGTAATTAATGACAGAATTTTCATTTTTGGGTGAACTAACCCTTTAATAGCTCCAGCGGAGGCTAAGTTTATCAGTAAAAGACTTCAATTACGTTTACAAAAAAATTGTCAAAATGCACGTCTCTGCGAGTATCCTCATAAATACAGTTGCTTATGGCTTAGATGAAGGTAAATGATTGAGAAAGAAAACGGATGTGTGTTTTTTTTCATATCGCAATATACAGTATATCGCAGAAAAACAAACGTCAGTGTTTTTTCCAATGTCGTGCAGCCCTAATTTTTTATGTATAAAGACCCATTTGTACTGTGTAAAGTATTATCTGAAAATTGTATTAAATAATATGTAAATAATATACTAATAAATAAATAATAATAGAAGAATAATTTCTGACCAGTTTTTAGAAAGCAAAAAAAAAAGAAAAAAAAAGATGCCATCATTGGTAATTTTAACATGTTTATTTATTCATTTATTTATACATTTCTCTGAACTGAGAAGTTGTTGCTATGTTTTTTTTTAAGTTGCTGCTTTGAAACAGTGTGCTCTCTCTGGACTGTAATATTTTGAGTTAACTCTAGACCACAAGGCTGATGAGACAGGCTGCGTTTGGCAGAGACAGACTTGTTAAAAACATGACATGTACCAGCACTGCACCTCAGACAAGCTGTCAGTCAGGGTTACTGAAAGAGACTTACATTTATATTACTTCTTGTTGAGTTCCTTTCTGTGCACTACATTAGCAGTTTTCCAACCTTTTTGACTCCAAGTGCCCTCAGTTGTCAAAGAAAGTATTCAAAGGCCCCCAAAGATATTTCTGCTGTACAAAGCTGCTCATTTTCAGAAACTAGAAGTGAAAATATATTAAAATAATAAATTAAATAATTTTAAATAAATAAAATGATTACATTATTTATACATAAATAAAAATAATAAATAAATAAATAAATAAATAAATAAATAAATAAAGTATTAAATTACAAACACTTTTTCAAGTCATTTTTTAATTTGTTAATTTTTTTTTTTAAATAGTAATTTGTACCTGATTAAAATATTTTAGAGCTTGAAATAATTATTAAAACATATATTCATTATAGGAATGTCAATGCTATTGTTTTTTTTTTTTTTTGGTAACACTTTACAATAAGGTCTCATTTGTTAACATTAGTTAATGTATTAACTAACATGAACGAACAAGCAATATATATGTTACAGCATTAATCTTTGTTAATGTTATTTAAATGTGCCGTAGAACGTCTTTTTAAAAGATGTCCCCTGAATGTGCCTGTGAAGTTTCAGCTCAAAATACCCCATAGATTTTTTTTTTTATTAATTTTTTTAACTGCCTATTTTGGGGCATCATTAACTATGAGCCGATTTAGGCTGCGGTCCCTTTAAATGCTCACGCTCCCCGCCCACGGAGCTCGCGCTTGCCTTTAACAGCATAAACAAAGTTCACACAGCTAATATAACCCTCAAAATGGATCTTTACAAAGTGTTCGTCATGCATGTTGCATGCATACATCGAATTATGTGAGTATTGTATTTATTTGGATGTTTACATTTGATTCTGAATGAGTTTGAGGCTATGCTCCATGGCTAACGGCTAATGCTACACTGTTGGAGAGATTTATAAAGAATGAAGTTTTTTATGCATTATACAGACTGCAAGTGTTGAATAATGAAAATAACGACGGCTCTTGTCTGCGTGAATACAGTAAGAAATGATAGCACATTTAACAGTACCTTAGCAACATGCTAATGAAACATTTAAAAAGACAATTTACAAATATCACTAAAAATATCATGTTATCATGGATCATGTCAGTTATTATCGCTCCATCTGCCATTTTTCGCTGTTGTCCTTGCTTGCTTACCTAGTCTGATGATTCAGCTGTGCAGCTCCAGACATCCTGCCCTTGTCTAATGCTTGAACATGAGCTGGCATATGCAAATATTGGGGGCGTACACCCCGACTGTTACGTAATGTTGATATTTGTCTGTTCTTCGGAGGTCTTTTAAACAAATGAGATTTATATAAGAAGGAGGAAACAATGGAGTTTGAAGACTCACTGTATGTCATTTCCATGTACTGAACTCTTGTTATTTAACTATGCCAAAATAAATTCAATTTTTAATTCTAGGGCACCTTTAATAAAAAAACAGCCTTTCATTGTTTGTTCATGTTACTTCAGTGTATTAATTCATGTTAACAAATACAACTTTTGATTTTAATAATGTATTAGCAAATGTTGAAATTAACATTTCAACTAATATTAATACGTGCTGTAAGTATTGTTCATTCTTAGTTTATGTTAACTAAAGTAGTTAACTGTTAACTTATGAAACCTTATTTTTAAAGTGTTAGCATATATATATTTTTTTTTAATATTTGATCAATTTCCATGATTTTTCCAGGTCTAGAAATCATTTAAAAAAAAAAAAAAACCTCGATGTTTTATATCGATGTTTTCCAAGACTGGTTCTTAAATAAAATTGTCAGTTTATGAGGGTACAAATTAAAATGCCAGTTCACATCTTCATTTTTTATCTTATTTTAAATCATTTTAAAATCTTCTATATATATATATATATATATATATATATATATATATATATATATATATACACACACACACACACGTCTTCATAACATTGTAAAGGTTTGAAATGACATGAAAGTGAGTAAATAATGGACACTTGTCATTTTGGGGTGAACTGTCTATTTAACTAATCAGGACACAGTCTGTGTTGTTTCTCAGGTGACCGGTCCATCAGGCTGTGGAAAGACTCAGTTCTGTATTATGCTCAGTGTTTTGGCTACACTGCCAAAAAGTCTGGGAGGTCTGGACAGTGGAGTCATCTACATCGACACAGAGTCGGCATTCTCTGCTGAAAGGTGTTCAAAATGTTTGCACACACTCTATGATCTGCACTTTTTGTGTCTCCTCTTAAACTAATCATCTTCCTCTCTAAGATTGATAGAAATGGCACAGGCCAGATTTCCAGAGTTCTTCTCAGCGAGGGAGCGTCTGCTGGAGATGGCATCTCGTGTTCATCTCTTCAGGGAATTGACTTGTCAGGATGTCCTGAATAGGTTAGAACACATCCCAAACACATATAGTATTTAATTCCATTTCTGTACTTCATCAAGAATAGTTAATCTAAACATGTCACTTTTCATTTTTTCTTTTTATTTATGAGATTCATTCATTCAATTCATGAATCAAATTTCTATGCAGACCTTTTAAGTGATCAATTTCCTGTACCTCTAATAGGGGTGGGAATCGGAGGGTACCTCACGATACGATACGATCACGATAAATGGCTCACGATAACGATAATATCGCGAGTCAGCGATTCTGCGATAATCGATATATCGCTAGACAATCCTATAATGATACATCGCGATATTGGTCTTAATATGAAAACAAAATGCACGTGAAAAGGTTAAGTGCAGGTTAACGGATAAATCCGATCTTTTATGTACATTTAATAGAGTTCACGTCACCGAAAGCAAGAAATATGAGGTGCATTTTATTGACCATCAGTTAATTTCAAAATCAAAGAGCGGCAACAGCACTGGTATAAGGTCTCATTACTTTAATGAAGATAATTGTGTGTTATGCGTCTGCGACTTACTTTCACTTTCATATGCGGCAGTTTGCGCGTCAGCTTGCTGAAGAGATCTGCGGCGATGTGTGATGCAGTAGCGTTGTCATATCTGACTCTCACATGTTTCAGTTTTAGTATTTTTGGGAGAAGTAAAATTTACATATGTAGTTTCAACAACCAGATGCATTTAGACTGAGCATAGACAGTTTTGACTGGAATGCGTCCCAGACCATCTCCTGAAGTGGTTTGAGCGATCGGATTTAAATCCGTCTCAAATGCGTTTTTAGGCATTTAGGCATTTAGACCTGGTCTTTTCACGATCGGATAGCTATCCGATCAGAGAAAATGCATGAAGTCACCAGGTGCAAACAGACCCTTTGACGTTCTTCAAGCGCTTAGATATACACGGGAGCGTTCGAAAGCAGGCGTCTATCAGAGGATCCCTAATATTTGCTTTCAAATGCTCCCGTGTATATCTAAGCGCTCGGTGAAGAACGTCAAAGATGTCTACGACTGTCACATCAATGGTATAAAAGTGCGTCAAGACTTTGAACTTAAACGTGGCTGGGGCATCTATTTTACTCACACTGCTGTCCGCCATCCTGTTAATAACCTCTTTGGCTAGTTAACTTAAGTTCACGTTTCCCTCATTCATGTGTCGAGCGCCGCCTTGAAGTAGGACGCTTTGAGCAAAGAAATCTATATATAGCGCTTTATTTTTTTAAATTAAAATATCGATTTTGGCGCAGCGATACGATTCTCGTATCGCACAGAGAAGGATGACGATATATCGCCATATCGATATTTTGTCCCACCCCTAATCTCTAACAATAGAGTATGGTGCTTGGGTTTGTTTCCAAGGGAATGCATGCCGTGATAAAAGTGATAAAATGTACACTACCGGTCAAAAGTTTGAAATAATTAACATTTTTGAAAGAAGTCTCTTATGCTTCGCTGAGGCTGCATTTATTTAAAATACAGTAAAAACAGTAATATTGTCAAATATTACAACAATATAAAATTTAAAATGAAAATTACCCCAAGCTTTACTCACCAAAAAAAAACTAATCCTTTAAATACGGAAGAGGATTAGGGCCAAGCAATAATACAAAAATAAAACCATCTCGAGATTAAAGTTGTTAAATTTCGAGAAAAAACTCGTTAAATTTCGAGAAAAAAGTCGAAATAAAATGTTGAGAATAAACTTCGTTAAATTACGAGAAAAAACTTGTTAAATTTCAAGAAAAAAGTCGAAATAAAATGTTGAGAATAAACTCATTAAATTACGAGAAAAAAGTTGTTAAATTATGACAACAAATTCATAATTTCACAAATTTGTTCTCGTAATTTAACGACTTTTTTCTCATAATTTAATGAGTTTATTCTCAACATTTTATCTCAACTTTTTTCTCGAAATTTAACGACATTTTTCTCATAATTTAACGAATTTGTTCTCGTAATTTAACAACTTTTTTCTCCTATTTTAACGAGTTTATTCTCAACATTTTATCTTGACTTTTTTCTCAATTTAACGAGTTTTTTCTCGAAATTTAACAACTTTAATCTCGAGATGGTTTTATTTTTTTATTATTGCTTGGCCCTAATACTCTTCCGTATTTAAATTAGCAGTGTAATACAAAAATGACAGTTCAGTACATATCTCGTTTTTGAAGTCATGGTTCTTTATTTTTTTGGTACAGCAGGGGGAAAAGAACAAATCATTTTTTTTTTTATTATTAAACAGTGGTTTACTGCCTTTTATTGTATATCTGTCTGTAAGAAAAATAAAAAAATAGCCAATATTACTGCAGCCAGCAGTAACACACACTGCAATTTATGCTGGGGGAATATTTGGAGAGTTTGGTTCCAAAATGTGATAAACACCATTTAAAAAAAAAAAAAAAAAGAGTTCTTGCCAAAATCAGTATTGAATCCGGTCAGTATTGAAAAGTCAATTCTTCATTTTACTCAAAATGTGATATCCGCCGTGTTATTCTGTCATGTTTTCTGAATCATGAACAGTGTGTTGTTTTTATTTTAACCGTGCGGTGCCGCCAGATACTCTTCAGTTGGTAATGACAAACGGAGACATAATTTATAGCATTAACAAGATGACCTTTTGAATGCATTTTGGGAGCGATGACTGAATGTATTTTTAGTCCAGTGCCTGTTTATATAAGATTAGTATTGACCAAATTCAGAGGCTGTCATATATGTGGATCAAATTACTTTGTTGTGTATTTTCAACAGTTTCAATATGAAAAATAACTTTTATATTGATTCAGTGGATTAAATGCATTTTAATTGCATTTTGAAAAAAAAAAAAAAATCCGTTTTTATAATAAATCAAAATCTGGATTTGAATTTTTAATGTTATTATAACCTAAAGGTGCTATGTGAAAGTTTGAAACAGAAAATAGTGGTTTTCATCTTGCCACTTTCTTGGTAAAGAAAACACATTTTTACTCAAATTAATCAAAACGGATTTATAGCGTTTTGGAACCAAACTCTTCATTTGTAGTGCTTACACTTTTGGATGCAAAACATGTTAGCAAAGTATTTCCAAATAAGGTTTGAATGATTGCGCTCCCGTTTTATTTTACTCTGTCTATTTTACGTGAATGCAAAGTCTGCGCAGTTAAAGGGATAGTTCACCTAAGAAATGAAAATTATCCCACAATTTCCTCACCCTCAAGCCATCCTAGGTGTATATGTCTTTGTTCTTTCAGCCAAACACAATCTGAGTTATATTTAAAAATATTCTGGCTTTACCAAGCTTTATAATGGGAGTGAATAGTAACCGAGATTTTGAAGCCCCAAAAAGCATCCATCCATCCATCCTAAAAGTGATACGTTTTTGTAAAGAAATATTCATATTTATAAATTTATAAACTAGAATCACTGGCTAGAATCACAAATCGCGGTTACTATTCACTCCCATTATAAAGCTGAGAAGAGCCAGAATAATAATAGAACTCCAGTTGTGTTTGACTGAAAGAAGAAAGTCATATACACCTAGGATGGCTTGAGGGTGAGTAAATTATCATTAAATCATCATTTTTGGGTGAACTTTGGTGAAGTTTCTGCAAGGATAATCATTTAAAAGTAAGTATATAACCAGCTGTAAGTAGGGGAGTAATCATTTCACGGGGAGTGAGATTTTGGTACAACACGGTACACATTAGGGCTGCAACAACGAATCGATAAAATCAATAAAATTCAATTATTAAAAGAGTTGGCAACGAATTTCATTATCGATTCGTTGTGTCGCGCGACTATTACGCCTCTCAATAAGACGCGGAGATGTTTGAGTATAAAAAAAGCGCGGTTGAGCGCGAAGCAGAGCGGAGCAAAAATAAATAGATAAATAGCAGAGCGGAGGTAGAGGAAAGACCATTGGAGAGTAAGCAAGTCTGTGAATATTTTAAATAAACAAGGAAAAACAAATAATAGCGATCCATCTGTCATACAGTGTCATTGTGGCTGCGTTCAGCGCTCGTGACACGCAAGACGCGCCGCTATGGAAACATTAAAGGCAAACGTTCTAAAATAACGGTCGCCTTAAAAAAACCCGTTTAGAACATTTTAAACTCACGCTCGAAAGGGTTAATATTAATCAAACAACAAAAGACAGAGAAAATCACTCACTGCTCTTTAGCTTTAATAAGGATTTATTATATATTATATTTAATCCATAAGGAATGTTGTATGCAAGTTGTTATAAAGAATGCATATATCATTTATTGAAAAGAAGACATTGTGTTCTTCTTTAGGAGGAGTGGTTTTATTGAATTATAAGATAATAATTTTTATGTCACAGCAGTTAAATCTGTGTCTGTATTGCATGTTCAAATTTTAATATTATTCATATTAATAGGTTAATACAGTAGATGTTTTCTCCAGGAGTATATAATGGGTTTGGAAATTTTAGAGAAATTCTTAATGCATACAATTGAACTAAACCCGTTAGATTTAGTCAACTAAAATCTTGTGATATTTAGTCAACTACTAAAACAATTCAAATGACTAAAACATGATTAAAACTGAATGGCATTTTAGTCAAAAAACTATGACTAAAACTAAATAAAAATTTGCTGTCAAAATGAACACTGATCTGTTGTCATGTATTTATTCTGTGCTTTGTCCCATATCGGTTATTGTTGACAAATATATTTGGGAGTGAGTGAGTGTAGTGTAGAGAAGACGTTCTACCGTTCAAACAAATCCTGTTAAGTTTTCTGATTTGTATTTTTCTTTATTTAAAAAAAAAAAAAAAGATGTATTGTTCTGACAGCTCGGATCCCTTTAAACAAAAATATACATCTTTTTGTGCACTTTATTTTAAAAAAACCTATATATTTGGCAGATGTAAAGCATACATGTGTATGTTTTTTGTGTTCATTTGTTTTTTGTTTTTTATTACTCAGGGATGTTAAAAGAGCAACCTGTTTTTGCACGTTCTGAGGATTTTTTGCACTGTGAATTTGCACTGTCAGTTCTGTTTTTGAATAAAAGGTTAAATGGGTAAAATTAATGTTTTTGTCCCCCGTTTCATCGATTAATCGTAAAAATAATCGACAGATTAATCGATTATTGAAATAATCGTTAGTTGCAGCCCTAGTACACATGCGTACCGAATTGAAATACCCGTACTGAAAATTTTTGGTACGAATATGTGTAGCGTTACATCCCTAATTTTAATATATTTTAAAATGTCATTTACTCCTGTGATGACATATCTGAATTTTCAGCATTATTACTCCAGTCTTCAGTGTCACATGATCCTTCAGAAATCATTCTTATTTGCTGCTCAGTTATTAATTATTAATGTTTTTTTATTATCAATGTTGACACAACTTTTTGCTGCTTAATATTTTTGTGGAAAACGTAATGTTTTTTTTTATGATTCTTTGATGAATAGAACATTCTGAAGAACAGTGTTTATTTGAAATAAAAATCTTTTGTATCATTATAAATGTCTTTACTCTCACTTTTAAGCAATTTTATGCATCCTTGTTGAATAAAAGTATTAATTTCTTTTTTTTTTTTTTTTTTTTTTTTAAATCTTACCACAAACCTTTGAATATTAGTGTTTAATGCTTTCCACAAAAATATTAAGCAGCAAAAACTGTTTCCAACATTGATAATAATAAGAAATGTTTCTTGAGCAGCAAATCAGTATATTAGAATGATTTCTGAAGAATCATGTGACAGTGAAGACTGAAGTAATGATGTTGAAAATTCTGCTTTGCCGTTTAAGGGCAGAGCTTGTTCAAATGCTGTGAATTTCAGTTTATCCTTCATTCTAACTTATTTTGCATCACGTAACTAATGGTAAAAATAAGTTTCCATTAAATACAATACTACTTAAATGGATAGTTCACCCAAAAATGAAAATTTTCAGCATTTGCTCACACTCATGTAGTTCCAAACCTGTATGAATTTCTTTGTTCTGCTGAACACAATAGAAGATATTGCCCCCATTTATTACCATAGTAGGAAAAATAAAAATGGTATGGGAGGCGAGATCTGTTTGGTTACTGACATTCTTCCAAATATCTTCTTTGTGTTCAGCAGAATAAAGAAATTCATACAGGTCTGGAACAACTTGAGGGTGAGTAAATTATGACAGAATTTCCATTTTTGGGTGAACTATCCCTTTAATCTTGAATAACATAAGTGTTTTTACACTTGTAAATAACATTCAGAAACTGTATTTGAAACAAAATTACAAAGGATCAATAAATACTGTTACAGAAAAAAACACGACATTCATGATTATGACTGATTTTATTTGACATGCACAACACACAGCGATGGGACTGATGCACACAGTGGCGCACTGTTTGGGATGGGTTCGTGTTGCAGAGCCACTAACAAAGAAATCTTTTCACATAATGTTATGAGAGGTGCCATGGGAGTTTTAATAACCACAGAGGGCCAAAACCTTGGTTTAAGAGTATAGTGTCCCCATCATTATACTGGGGCAGGACTCACACAGACCACAGGGTGAGCACCCCCTGCTGGCCTCACTAACCCCTCTTCAGCAGCAACCTATAGTTTTCCCAGGAGGTCTCCCATCCAGGTTACTGACCAGGCTCAACCCTGCTTGACTTCAGTGGGCAACCAGTCTTGGGATACAGGGTGATCTGGCTGAGGCAAAAGAAATGGCGTTAAAATTACATTTTAAAATGTAATAAAACAGGAAACAATTTTTAAACTTGTAATACTATTAGACAATATTACTGTTTTAACTGTATTTTTGTAATCAAATAAATGCAACCTTGGTGATCACAATAGACTTCTTTCAAAAACATAAAAAAATCACAATTATTGCAAACCTTTTATCAGTAGTGTATACAACTGAATTCTCTTTGGATAAAAGTGTCTGCTAAATGAATGAATGAAAAAGTAAAATGTAATTGCAATGAATACAAATCCTGATTTTAAAATTGACTACAGCATTAATGCATAAATGAACCGTGAGATCATGATAGCCTCTTATGCTAGGCCAGGCTGTATTTAATCTTGTGAACACACATTAGTGGGGCGTTTTATTGCTGCTCTGATGTTGCACAGGCTGGAGCGTCTGGAGGAGGACATAATTGCTTGTCGAGTGGGGCTCCTTATTTTGGATTCTGTGGCCTCTGTTGTAAGGAAGGAGTTTGACACATCGCTGCCGGGCAATCTAACACACAGGAGTAACTTACTGGGCCAGGAAGCTGCTGTACTGAAGTACCTCTCGCAGGAGTTCCGCATCCCAGTAAGATTGTTTACATGCTTGTGTATGTCTGAATTTTGCAAATATTGCACACTTGTAGTGCATACGGTCAATCACAAGGTGTCGCTACACATTTGTTTATGCGTTTCAGTGCTGTATTTTATGTCACTGCTATATTTCGAACACCAGAGGGCGTGAGAGAGCGCAGATGAATTAGAAAAAACACTCTAGGCCCGTTCACACAAAGCCTGCTCCTTTTCCATGTTATCTGATCTTGGGAATTTCCGCACTACTCTAAGATCTTAAAAGATACATACGTGAAACCTTTACCCACCTCCTGCATCACCAACACATTTATCTTGAAGAGGAAAGGTAGGATTGCACCGGAACGTGGTTTTCCGCTTCCTGCTCATGAAGAGTGTAACAGCTGGAGGGCTGATCCAGGATCAGGTTTTGCTCTGTCTGTACTCCACTTATCCGCTAGTTTACAAGTGAATACATACAGTGGGGTCCCAAAAGTTTGAGTCTGTGTTTTTCTAATTTAATACATATTTTCAGCAAATTCTTTTTCTGAATCATGTCAATTTTTATGATTATTGTATACAGAAACATGCAGTATAAAATGCTAGGAAGTTTACTTTTGTTTTATTGAATACATATTTCCAGCAAATTATTAACCTTTAAATTATTGTTATCATTATAGATTAAATATAAAATACTAAGAAAATGTATTTTGTTAATTTTATTTAATGTTAATTTATTTTGATTGCTTTTGTATTTTTATGTATTTTCTTCTTAATACATGTTCCAGCTAATTATATTTTAAACTTAAAAAATATTATTATTATATAGGAACATATAACAATTCTAAGACATTCATATTAATGTGTGTTAATTGACTGTTTTTCTATTCACTTTTGTTTTTAATACATATTTCCAGCAAATTAATTATTAAACATTTAAATTATTATTATTATTATTATTATTATTATAGAGAAACATAAAATACTTAGAAGTTCATGATAATTTGTCAATTGCTTGTTTTTTTTCAGTGTAATACATATTTTAATATTATAATCACAACAACTTAAATATAAAAAATTGAATTTTCACTTCAATTATAACATAATTTGCTGAGAATGCAAAATAGAAGCAATTAACTTAAATGTCTTTGTATTTTTAAAGTCTCCCTTATGCTTTAATGATATGTTTTTCTATAATTAAATTTGATTTCCAGACTTAAGTTTGTACCCCACTGTATCTACAAACTTATTTAAAGGTGCCCTAGAATTAAAAATTGAATTTATATTGGCATAGTTAAATAACAAGAGTTCAGTACTCTGTTACGTAACAGTCGGGATCATTAATATGTACGCCCCCAATATTTGCATATGCCAGCTCATGTTCAAAGCATTAGACAAGGGCAGGACGTCTGGATGTGCACAGCTGAATCATCAGACTAGGTAAGCAAGCAAGAACAGCGAAAAATGGCAGATGGAGCAATAATTACTGACATGATCCATGATTACATGATATTTTTAGTGATATTTGTAAACTGTCTTTCTAAATGTTTCGTTAGCATGTTGCTAATGTACTGTTAAATGTGGTTAAAGTTACCATCGTTTCTTACTGTATTCACAGAGACAAGACTGTCGTTATTTTCATTTTTTAAACACTTTTCATAATTCATAAACACAACTTCATTCTTTATAAATCTCTCCAGCAGTGTAGCATTAGCCGTTAGCCACGGATCACAGCCTCAAATTCATTCAGAATCAAATGTAAACATCCAAATAAATACAATACTCACATAATCTGACGCATGCATGCAGTATGCATGACGAACACTTTGTAAAGATCCATTTTGAGGGTTATATTAGCAGTGTAAACTTTGTTTATGCACTGTTTAAGGCAAGCGCGAGCTCTGTGGGCAGGGAGCGTGAGCATTTAAAGGGGCCACAACATGAATCGGTGCATTTCTAATTATGCCCCAAAATAGGCAGTTAAAAATAATGAATTAAAAAAAATCTATGGGGTATTTTGAGCTGAAACTTCACAGACACATTCAGGGGACACCTTAGACTTACATTACATCTTGTAAAAAAACGTTCGATGGCACCTTTAATATGGGTTGCATTACAAATGCTGTTACAGATCATGTTTATAGTTACTTGAGGCAAATTAGGATGGATCTCTCATTTTATTGACTACAGACCTGCCAACATGTACGCATTTTGCGTAGTGGGTACGCATGACCTCAGAGTACGCTGGTACGATTTGTCACTCTATACTACGCAAAAACCCGGTGAGTCCTCTGTGCACGCGTAGTAGTCAAATTCAGTTCGACCAATCATAGTGCTGGGTTCATTTCCCCAAATAGCAAGCGGGGATGGTTGACAAATGCATACGGCCTATCATTAAAAAGAGACTGCATATCGAAATCCCGCTCAATCCTCCTTCCACTCCTGCCGTCTGTGACTGAATTCTCAAGCGAGGACAGTACAGCAGTCACTTCTGACTCCTTGAGGTAAACGGGTATAAAATGCTCAAGTAATGTTGAACAACAAATCTAAATAAAATTGAAATCGCTATATGGCTTAGTGATTATGAAAATGTTGTGATGTGTGACTGACAAGCGCGAGTCCGGAGAAACAGGCGTTTATTTATTTATTCTCAGTGTTGAGAAACGTATAGCCTACATGTGTTGCGTTATTGTGTACATACTAACTAAAGTACCTAATTATGTTACATAGCCTGCTTTTGTATGAAAACTAGCACGTTAGTTACTTATGCATAAAGTACCGTTGTCTCAGTGCTGCGCGAGCTCTCTCTCATAAACACAAAGGCGCGCGCAAGTACAGAGAGAGCGAGGATCATTGTAAAATGAAAATTGCTTGGTTTAAAACTTGTTCTTGCTTGTTTTTTTGTCAGAAAACATTTTTAATTATCCACCCGTGTTTTTACGATTGGGTAAATGACGGACGCTTTAGTTAACACAACCCCTCCTTATATGTAGGACTAACTTCTACTTGATATTCTTGAATACTCGATTTGTTTTGCTCTTATTGGTCCTTTCTATTCATTGTGAACTGTTTTCTATAAATATGTTTGTATTGGCTAACCTTTATTCAGTGAATGTTTGTCTTGTTTATAATTCAAAGACAGCACGTTACAATTTTTTTTCTGTGGGATTTAGTATCATATTTGGATATTGGAATAATAAATTAAGTATTTTAAATGAATCACATATAAACTCAATGTTTACTCTTTTCTAAGGGTTTCTTAATTTTAGACTAGTTTTCATTTCAAAACCTGTATAAAAGACTCGACTGTTAGGTTAGTTGTATGTAAATACAGCCTACTTGAAATTGCAAACTAAATTTTTTAGTCCATATTAAATGTATGAATGCGATTCACACATTATGCAAAGCAATATTAATCATGAATTAAAAAAATGCTTTTGAGCAGGTGTAGTGAAATGTTTAATTTTCAAATTTAAAAAAAAACTTTAACAATCAAAATTAGATTAACGAAGATGGGTGTGTGTGTGCTTTGTGTATTGTATTCTCAAAAATGTAAAAAAAAAATATGACCCCCCCCCAAAACTATCCGGTCCCGTCACACTGGTACTCGAAAAATTTTTCCAAGGTTGGCAGGTCTGTGACTATTTTTGTACTTTGTTGACATTAGGATCAGGTTTAAATGTTAGTGTGTTACTACAAAATACTCGGCATTCCCTTATTTCAAAATGACTAGTCAACTATTCTCAGAGGACATCCCAGGTTGTAACCCCAAACTCATCTGATCTGCAGTTATTTGCCTGTGGTCCCCCTGCAGCCATGCTCATTTTAAAGATAGCTTTTGTGTTTTAAATCAGTGCAGTAAATGTCTGTGCTTGACACTGCCAGTGGCCACAAGTGAGTTTTAATACAGCTTTCCACGGCAGTAGAAATGGGCCTCAACATGAAACCACATGGTAGATAACTCCTAGAGGTAGGTAACTATGTTATAGCCCCCCTCACACACATAAAAGCTCATAACCGTAAAATAGGTCAACCCATTAAGTTTCCAAAATAAAACCTTACACTTCAGCACCTAGAGCCAAACCGTAATGAGGTAATTAAGTTTGTTCTCCCAAGCTTTAAAGATATAAAGGAATGTTGAAATGTTTTAGGTTTTGGCTGATTGTTTTTATTTGTGTAGGTTTGAGTAAGAGAGCCATGTAAGATATACACTTGTGCAGTGGTTCACTTTAGGCCACTTTAAGGGCCATGTTTGATCAAATCAGAACATTGACCTAGTTCCAACAATCTTAGCTTTTTGAGTGCAACTTTAAGTTCTGTGAATGACATACTGCTATATTTTAATTAACACCAGTATTCATGTACTTAAGATAGATCATGTTGTCAGGACCTCAACAATCCCTTGTTTGACCCCTCTGCAGATTTCTGGAAGTGCCTTATCAGAAAAGCCTCTTAAAAACTCACACATTTCACAATAATGACATTTATTGCAATGTCATTTCGTGTAAATACATTTGATATTACTTATTATAAAATAGTATAAAATGTGACCTTGAAACTGTTACTGCATAATTTCTGTTGTCATTTTTTGGGGGGGAGAATTTCAAATATATATTTAAATGTGCATTTTTTTTTTCTTTCAGAATTTATATATACAGAACACACACACATATATATAACTTGACATCAAACAAAATTGACATCTTCACCCTTTATTCAACGCATGCAAAAACAAGTGAACCTGCAGAATATTAAAGGTCCCGTTCTTCGTGATCCCATGTTTCAAACTTTAGTTAGTGTGTAATGTTGTTGTTAGAGTATAAATAAAATCTGTAAAATTTTAAAGCTCAAAGTTCAATGCCAAGCGAGATATTTTATTTAACAGAAGTCGCCTACATCGAACGGCCAGTTTGGACTACATCCCTCTACTTCCTTCTTTAATGACGTCACTAAAACAGTTTTTTGACTAACCTCCGCCCACAGGAATACACAAGAGTTGCGTTTGTAGAGTGTGTTTGTCGCCATGTCGTCGAAACGCTGTTATTTTCATCCCGCAGTCCAATCACCGGGTCTGATTCCGGCTCAAATTGATAGGGTAAAATTAAAGACATGTTTACAATAACACTGAGCGCATGCATCTTCACGTTATGGTAAGAGCAGGGTAAGAGGCGTGACCTTTCCGGGCAAGGTTCGCTAAGCTGCAGTCGAATCACAACACAGGAACCGCTGGCACAATCAGAACTCGTTACGTATTTCTGAAGAAGGGACTTCATAGAACGAGGAAGTCATCAGCCCGTTTTTATGACAGTGGAAACAGCGGTATACAGATAAGTAAATTATGTGAAAAATACTGTGTTTTTTTACACGCGAAACATGAACACATGTTATATTGCACACTATAAACACAATCAAAGCTTCAAAAAAACACGAAAAATGGGACCTTTAATACGATTTTTCTATGCATTTATTTTGCTTCGTAAAATAAAATCTGCAGCTAATGTTTGCTTTCTTTTTTTTGCCAAATAACTTTGTCAGATAAATACCTTAACCAAGTTTAGTGTTTTGTTCGTCCTTCATACTTAAAATATTTAAAAAATATAAAATATTTTTATATTTTAATTTTTATATTTAATCTTAACTTTGTAAGGTCATTAAAAAATATCCCTTCCGGACATCAATTTTGGCCATTATTGTATATATAAATATATACAAGTTATCATCATACCAAATCAGCACAAAGGATCATGTGACACTGAAGACTGGCATAATGATGCTGAATAATTACTTATGATTATGTTAATTAATTATGAGGAATAATTACATTTTAAATAATAATTAAGGAATAATTTCTTTTTAAAATGTTCAATATATATATATATATATATATATATATATATATATATATATATAGTGGGTACGGAAAGTATTCAGACCCCCTTACATTTTTCACTCTTTGTTATATTGCAGCCATTTGCTAAAATCAAAGTTCTTTTTTTTTTCCTCATTAATGTACACACAGCACCCCATATTGACAGAAAAACACAGAATTGATGATATTTTTGCAGATTTATTAAAAAAGAAAAACTGAAGTATCACATGGTCCTAATGTATTCAGACCCTTTGCTGTGACACTCATATATTTAACTCAGGTGCTGTCTATTTCTTCTGATCATCCTTGAGATGGTTCTATACCTTCATTTGAGTCCAGCTGTGTTTGATTATACTGATTGGACTTGATTAGGAAAGCCACACACCTGTCTATATAAGACCTTACAGCTCACAGTGCATGTCAGAGCAAATGAGAATCATGAGGTCAAAGGAACTGCCTGAAGAGCTCAGAGACAGAATTGTGGCAAGGCACAGATCTGGCCAAGGTTACAAAAAAATTCTGCTGCACTTAAGGTTCCTAAGAGCACAGTGGCCTCCATAATCCTTAAATGGAAGACGTTTGGGATGACCAGAACCCTTCCTAGAGCTGGCCGTCTGGCCAAACTGAGCAATCGGGGGAGAAGAGCCTTGGTGAGAGAGGTAAAGAAGAACCCAAAGATCACTGTGGCTGACAGAGATGCAGTCGGAGATGGGAGAAAGTTGTAGAAAGTCAACCATCACTGCAGCCCTCCACCAGTCGGGGCTTTATGGCAGAGTGGCCCGACGGAAGCCTCTGCTCAGTGCAAGACACATGAAAGCACCTGAAGGACTCCAAGATGGTGAGAAATAAGATTCTCTGGTCTGATGAGACAAAGATAGAACATTTTGGCCTTAATTCTAAGCGGTATGTGTGGAGAAAACCAGGCACTGCTCATCACCTATCCAATACAGTCCCAACAGTGAAGCATGGTGGTGGCAGCATCATGCTGTGGGGGTGTTTTTCAGCTGCAGGGACAGGACGACTGGTTGCAATCGAGGGAAAGATGAATGCCAAGTACAGGGATATCCTGGACGAAAACCTTCTCCAGAGTGCTCAGGACCTCAGACTGGGCCGAAGGTTTACCTTCCAACAAGACAATGACCCTAAGCACACAGCTAAAATAATGAAGGAGTGGCTTCACAACAACTCTGTGACTGTTCTTGAATGGCCCAGCCAAACCCCTGACTTAAATCCAATTGAGCATCTCTGGAGAGACCTAAAAATGGCTGTCCACCAACGTTTACCATCCAACCTGACAGAACTGGAGAGGATCTGCAAGGAGGAATGGCAGAGGATCCCCAAATCCAGGTGTGAAAAACTTGTTGCATCTTTCCCCAAAAGACTCATGGCTGTATTAGATCAAAAGGGTGCTTCTACTAAATACTGAGCAAAGGGGTCTGAATACTTAGGACCATGTGATATTTCAGTTTTTCTTTTTTAATAAATCTGCAAAAATGTCAACAATTCTGTGTTTTTCTGTCAATATGGGGTGCTGTGTGTACATTAATGAGGAAAAAAAATAACTTAAATGATTTTAGCAAATGGCTGCAATATAACAAAGAGTGAAAAATTTAAGGGGGTCTGAATACTTTCCGTACCCACTGTGTGTGTGTGTGTGTATATATATATATATATATATATATATATATATATATATATATATATATATATATATTATAATTCCAATTCCCACTGTTAACTATGACTTTTGCCTCAAACTCCTAATTACTGCTAAGTTTAGGTATTGGGTAGGATTAAGGGTACGTTTACACGACAACGATGTACTAAAAATCGAAAAAAAAATTTTCTTTGTACAGATGACAACATTATCAAAACTATCCCCGTTCACGCGGATCCAAACGGATTATTTTACAGAGCACTCGTGCCAAACGTGCATGCCTATCCAACTTTTTTCAGTTTACTGCACTCTGATATTCTTCTCATCATTTCCCTATCGTGGCTAATAAATCGGAAGTCTCGCACATTCACGGAAAACACCTTACCTTCGCATTGAAAAATAAGGTGGATAGACTAAACACGTAATACGCATGTGCATGACGTCACCATTTTCACAGATATTTTGTAGTTTACATGTTTACATGGAAATAACAATGGTATCGTTTTCAAAAACTTGCATTTTGAAACCCGTTTTCAAATGTTTGCGTTTTCAGGCCACCAAAACGCTGTTGCCATGTAAATGAACGGTCAAAACATATAAAAAGTTTCCTGTTTTTAGTTGAAAACAGTGTCATGTAAACAGCCCCTAAGGGATGTAGAATATGGTCATGTGGAATAAGGCAATAATATGTGCTTTATAAATATTAATAAACAGCCAGTATCCTAGTAATACGCATGCTAATAAGCAACTAATTAATACTGAGAATTGGACCCTAAACTATATGCCTTTGTTTAAAATTTACTTACCACATGGCCCAATAAATAGCATTATGTAATGAGCCAATGTCAACAGTTGTTAAGTATTGTGATGATGCATTCACTATCCGCTGAACTTGCATAGTGTAAGCAGACTGTTTATTCTCATCTTTGTGTGATCCAGTTAAACTTGACTAAACTCCAGTACAGATGTTTCCCTTCTGTCTCCCTCAGGTGGTTTTAACTAACCAGATCACCACACATGTGGGCGAGAAGGTTCACTGTCCTCAGTGGAATCAGGCAGATGGTAAGAACAGCCTTCCATCATCTGTGCTGGAGTCTAAACTGATTTTTGAGGAGAATGTTTTTGTGTAAAATGACCTTGTGTCGTGATGCGATGGTGGAAATTTAGACAGAAATTCCCGTCAAGAGGCTGTTTTGTTTCATCCATCCCTGATGAGCCGTTCTCTGATCTGGCTAATTGAAGGTATCGTTCCGAGCCATTCCGAGATGGTATGTGGGACAAATGAGTGTCAGATATGACCTTCCACACAAGCAGCTGTTGTAGGTTCTTTGGAACTACATTCATTGACCCTGGAGAAGATGGTATTACTCTAACCAGGGGGCTGAAAATGCGATCCTCTCGCTCATCAAACCTGTCTGGGCCTGCGAATCCCACACCATCTCTGATTCCACGGCTGTGCAGTGACCTGTGTCTTCTGTCACTGTATATATGGAATAGTGCAATTACCCTCTGGCATACATCCAGGTGTACAGTTGGAGAGGGTCTTGTTTTGGGGCAAAGCTTTGAGGAAAGATATACAAGCTCCTTTCTCATGTTATCTAACAGACACGTTTCTGTCCTGTAACTTTACCCCATACACCTCTTTCTTTACATCTCACTGTCCCACTCTGCAAGGTGGAGTTACCAGTAACTCTTTCTCCCACTCTGTATCTTTCTCTCGCACATGCACACAATCTCTTGGGAATATGTAGGGAAAGAATGGCCCTCATACAGCCTCACCCTGTTTATCTCTTTCTGCTTTTCTCTCTCCATCCTTGGTCTTATCTGACCTCTTACTTAAAGTGATTGTTCACCCAGAAATTAAAAAAAATTGTTATCATTTACTCACCCTCATGTCTTTCCAAATGACACGACTTTCTTCTGTATAAACACCAAAGCAGAAGTTTATTAAAATATTCACACTGCACTTTTCCAGCAAAAGATTGGTGTCAAGTTCCATTAAAAAAAAAAAAAAAAAAACATTAAAAAAGCACAAACAATTTATTCATGCTTGTGTTCAAATCAATCAATGATCAATCAAATCATGATATCTATAGAAATTTTGAAAAGAAAAAAATGACATAAGTCCAATGCTATGGTTTGTTAACAATATTATCACAATATCTATAGAAATTTTGAAAAGAAAAACACCATAACGAAGTCCAATGATTTATGTTAACAATAGGAGATTTCATGATATTTATAAAACATTTGAAAAGAAAAATGACATAACTAAGTCCAACACTACGATTTATGTTTACAATATTATCGCAATATCTATAAATTAAAAAAAAAAAGCCTTAACTAAGTCCAGTGCTATGATTTAACAGTATTATCACAGTGTCTTTAGAAATTTTGAAAAGAAAAATGACATAACTAAGTCCAACACTATGATTTATGTTAAGAATATTATTGCAAAATCTGTAGTAATTTTGAAAGCAAAAACAACATAACTAAGTCCAATGATTTATGTTAACAGTATTATCACAATATCTATAGAAATTTTGAAGAAAAAAAAAATACCATGACTACATCCAACGCTGTCGCATTAAAGGTGCTAAAGAGGATCTTTTCGTCGACTGAGAAACCAAAGACCGTTAGTGAGTTTTTGAAATGAGCGCATGTGTAAGAACAACCCCCTCCTTCACAGCTCATTTCGAGGGAACGCCTCTCAAAACTCGTGCACGAGTATTGGAACATGAGTGTTTACCACCGGCATTCGCTGTGTCGCGTTAGTGGATTCATTATGTCGGACTCACCGCAGGTAACTCATAATCTGCAGTTGTTACTCCTGTCTCCTGACAAAAACATTGCATGCGGCGCCTGTGGAGTGTGGAAAGTTACTGGAACGCGCAGCCGCGCACGTCTCGCACAAGGAATGTCACGGCAATGATTGACAAGCCAGAGGGCCAATCGTTTACGCGATGATCACGTAAACGATTGGCTGATGTTTTTAAGGCCCTACCTCGTGCACAGATGATGTATATTAATATTATTCCTTTCAGTGCACCTAATAAATAGTCTTTTATCAGTTAGTAAAGACAGTTTCAAGTAATATTGCAAAAATGTATAAAACAAAACATCCTCTTTAGCACCTTTAACAGTATTATCAATATATATATAAATTTTGAAAATAACGCCATAACTAAGTCCAATGCTATGATTTGTTGACAATATTATCGTGATATCTATATAAATTCTGAAAACAATAAACTAAGTCTAATGTTATGATTTATGTTAAGTGTTATCAAGATATATATAGATATTTTGACAAGTATAAATGCCATAACTTAGTCCAACCCTATGAGTCACGCTAACAGTATTAAAACAATATCTATAGAAATTTTGAAAAGGAAAAACACTATGATAACTAAGTCCAATGATATTATTCACATTAACAATATAATTGCTATATCTGTTTAAATTCTGAGCGCTATAAGTCATGCAAACAATATTATCGCAATATCTACAGAAATTTGGTTAGTTGGTAGCGCTGGATTATTTATGATATTATCGTAGATGTAGTATTGACGTTATTTCATTTTTTTTTTTTTTTTTTTTTTTAGATATAACAATTATCATCAATATCAATATTTTGCAACACCCCTACTTTAGAGTCTCTCTTTTTTTTTGTGTTTCATGAAAGAAAGTCATATTTTCGTTTGTAGCTACATGAGGGAAAGTCTATGATTACAGAATATTTATTTTTGAGTGAGCTTTGTTTCTTTAAATGTCTATATTTGCATAATATGTAAAATTAGTTTACAAATACTGTTTGCAATTTGGATATCTCTTAGCACCTCAAAAAAGGATGTCTGCATTTCAAGCTGTTGTTGTAGCTGAGAGGAACCGACTAAGACCAGGGATGTGTGCCACGAATAATTTCATTGACGTTTAATCAGAAATGTTGTAATCGACTGTAGGCTAACAAACCTCCAGTGGAAAGTAAAAAAGTCTGTATAAGCAGTCCATTTAAAACAGCCTACTTAACATGAATTAAACAGTCAAATCAAATAAAGAATTCTGTTGGAAAATATATGCAATATTTATATCAAAGTCCGAGGTAAAATGAAATCATTTTGTTTTCTCTTCCAGATATACAGTACAATAAATAATGTGTTATATTAAAATGTAATATTAATACAACAGTAATATACATACCTTTTGTAAAAAATATAAAGCAAAACATTGCAAAAAAAGGTTTAGTAAACAACTACTATTTCCAGTGTTGACCAGCTGCAGTATCGTTTGGTTGACTCATCTCACACATCCCTAATTAAGAAAGCCAGTTCTTGAGAAAATGTGTTTTTCTTTGGCCTTGGGAATGGAAACTTCTTTTGAGGTCTTTTGTTGAAGTTGTAGACAAAAGGCCACACCTTAGCAGTTTGTATCTGCTTAATCTGAGATGTTGACCATAGTTCAGAATAGGCTCTCGGCAACAACTGGCTGCTGCTTCAAGCTTGTTATTTAGATGAGGCCAATACACATAAATCATAACAGACCTCAGCAGATTTACTGACCATTTCCGCTTTAGTCACCAGTCATTGGCTTTAGATTGCTTTTGGGGTCAGATTTGGTTCCAGCACTTGTAGTGTTAGGTCTGTGTGTAAAAGAGGCTACAGAGATTTAGTTCAGAGCTCCTCTGAACATTGATGATAAGGCTATTTTGTATTGTACGATAGGAAAAAAAGCAAGATAGAGAAGGTTTCCATTGTTTCATTTTGTTCTCCTGTATTTCTGAAACTTTCTAGGGGATTTTTTCAAGCTCCAGATCAGGGGTTTAAAAGCTGTGGCAGCTTTAGGTAAGATTTATTTTGCAGCAGCTACACTAAAAAGAAAATCCTATTTAAAAACAAAAAATCAAATTATCCCATTTAACAGTATTTTACAGTCAGATAACATATAATGCAATGTTGAATCATTCTCAGCATTTTCACTGTATATGGTAAAGTAACTTGAAGCAGTTAACAGGTTTGTACTGTAGCCTTTTTTCTTTTTTTCTGTAAAAAACGAAACATTTTTACAGTGTATCCTAGCCTTGCATATGCAAATAGTCATCTTGAACTCATGCACAGTGCAAGGGTTTCAATTTGTTTGCACGTAAATGTCTATATCTAAAGACATTTTTCTTTTATCCAATGCAATCAAAGTTTAAAGCAGCTTTAATTTAAACACAAATGTAATCACCCCATGAGAAACATAATTTGTCAATGTGTGCTAGATCTGATCTTAAATCAGTGTATTTAAATGGACCTCCTTAAAACCAACTAGTCATTCAAACAACCCACCAATGAAAGCATATAGTTTTGTGGATTCTACTTGTATATGTAAAACAAGTAGGCAGGTGAGCTTTATAAACATTAATGAAACATTCACAAATGTCTTTTTTTTCTATTCTTTTTTCCCCCCATTAGATAGATAACATTAGAGAGAAGATTGTAGGAAAAATTATTGCGTTATTATTGCCAAAATTCAGCTTTTAAACCAAAACATTTTTTAACCACATTATCTTTGAATCTACATCACCACATGAAAGCCATTCCCTTGTCTATGTCCAGCCCAAGTCAACAACTCTCCCATTCCCCTGTTTGACAATCCATCAATAAAAACATTTGGACGTGCTGAATTTGGTGCAAACGCAAATTGGATCCTATAATAACTTATTTGCAGGCTATTAAAATAGACAGCTGATTGAATTCTTTGAATAGCCCTGCTGTCACAGTGTGGGAAAGCAACCATCGCTTCTGTTGGGATCGGAGAGAGTAGGCGGATTATACCGAAACCCAGAGCATTGATTTAAGAAGCTGGGTCTTAACAGGGCGTCACATTTGTTTAGTCTGGCCCTCTCCAACCTTATTACCATGAACTCGCATTAAGTCACATGGTCATTAGTCTGTGTTTCTTTCAGACATTGTTGGGGAATTCACTCAGAATGAGTTGTTCCTGTTGATAGCGCTGTATATTTGCACGCGGTTTTAGTGTTGTGTAATTATGCAAATAAAGTATCAGTGCAGACGTGCTCACAAAATCAGTTTTTTTCCGCAATTCACAAGATGCAGTTTCTCATCTTGCAGGTCAGTGGAGAAAATAGCAGACTACCACTTTTTTTGGTCTCTCATCTCTTTAAAATGTGCTCATTTACACACATCGGCATGTAAGTGTTTATTTTGCAATAATGACTGGCTGACTGACTGTACATTTATTTCACTTATTACTCAGCTACTCACCAAATTAATATGTGTACATGAAGTATTGGTTTGAGTTTAAGTATTAAGTACACGTTTATTTTGTAAATTCTCTTAAAGCTAAGAAAAAACCTAGTAGCAAGATAAACACCACAACAATATTACAAGGTCATTTTCACTACAGTCCTATAATGAATAACAGGCGCAAGATGGTGGGGAAATGAGGAAGTGAGTCTGTGGCGTGATACTAGACACAATAAAGGGTTATTTCAACAAAAAAAAAAAAAAAGAAAATTCTGTCATCAATTACTCACCTTCACATCGTTCCAAACCCCATGAGACTTTTGTTCATCTTTGAAACACAAATGAAAATATTTTTCATGAAACCTGAAAGATATCTGTCCCTCCATTGAAAGTCCATTTCACCAAAACTTTGATGCTTCAAAAAGTTCATAAAGACTTTTAAAAACGAATCCATATGAATGGAGTGGTTTAATCTAAGTCAGGGTATCACAGGGAAGTGCAGGGGGCTCATGAGTTTTTGAAATGCTAATAATTAATAAAACGAAAATGAAACGCTTATTAAATATATTTTATGGTACCTGCATGTCATGTGACCATTAAACAACAACAGAGAACTGCCAACATGCAAATGTGTTGTTAAAATATTTAAATATTATATAAATTATTTAAATAAATCTATTCATCTACATCAGGGGTTATTTAAAATAAATATTTTAGGTTGAAATGGTTCAAAGTTTGGGAATCCTTAATCTAAGTCTTTGATCAACACATGCACATAGAGCACACCAAATATGGTAAACAGAAGCTCAAGCGTACATGCTCGACGCGCAGAACAAACCTCATTGGTTCATCAAACGAGCACGTTTGAGCTTCAATTGATGTGCTCTGTATGTTTGTTGATCAATGTTTATATGTGAATAAAAGAATAAATCTGAACATCATATGAAGTGGTCGTGTCTCCAGAAACTGCTGAGAGACAGAAATCGTTAAGGTTTCATTAAAAATATTTTCATTTGTGTTTTATAGCTGCGTTAAAGCTGTATGGGTTTGGAATGACATGAAGGTGAGTAAATGATGACAGAATTTTTCATTTTGGGTTGCCGGTTTGAGTTGCACCAAATGAGCAGTAGGGCTGCACGATTTATCGCGATAAAATCGCACGCGATATGGCAAAGGCTGCGATTATTTAATGCGTGGCTTGTCAGAGCTTTACGGCTCTGTAACCAGTAGTAAATAGCCTGGATGCCAGCCGAACTTAGCCCCGCCCACAACATTTTGAGGTCGGGGAGTTCGGTCTGGACTCGATCCGTAGAGGAGTAATTATGCCCGAACAGAAACTGTTCGGACCAATCACATTGTCAGGGCGATGATTGACAGATTATCACCAGAAACATCATCAAAAAGCGCTTGGGGAGTTTGATTGACAAGCGATCTAACCAATCAGAACGCCGCATCCGCCATTTTGTCCGACAAAGCAGTCAGGAGTTAGAAGATTAACTTCGGTGGAGTTAAACTTGAAAAATTGTGCATATTGACGTCTTTCCGCTTTTGAAACAACATTCATTCTCATGTTCATTCATGTTTATTTGATGCTATAAATGGACTAGTAGGAAGAGATGATCGGTTCACGAGCCTCTTGAGCTGAGGCGCTACAGCAATCTGTCACGATCATGGTCACAACCCATTAAAGAGCCACAAAACGGTTTTTATTGTTTGAATTTTTTTAATAACTACACAGTTTGAAAGCTGGGACTTTGTTTAATATCATAAGTAACCTGCTCTGTCTCGTCTGTCGATGTGTTGTCAGTTTCCTCTTTGCTCCGCGATGTATTTTCCACTCTGTGTGGCGTGACAGCGCCACGGCTTGTCGGACAAAGCAACAGTAACTAAGGGGGGCGGGTCTTTGCGAAAGGTCAATTAGTTTACAACAATGATGGCTGTTGAAGAACTGAGATGTGTAGATTCCGCCATCGTGTCCGTTATAGAAGATATCGACAGCACATTAATTTTAAAAAAGGAACAGAGGACCACGATCAAGGCATTTGTCGATGGGAAAGATGTCTTTGCCGTCCTTCCTACGGGATTCGGCAAAAGTTTGATTTATCAGCTGGCCCCGATGGTCGCTAAGAAGAGTTCTGTTGACAACTATGCGTCGCTCAACATACGTCACTTACTCTGTAGCTCTGATTGGTTGTAGGTCTATCCAATTGAGGTCTTTCCTGGATCGGTTGAAATACGCCCCCATAATCAAAGCCCAATGGAGCAGTATCAGACTCATATTCGAACTAGAATTGAGTATGACCACGTCAGGCTAAGTAGTAAATGCTTCTCCATCTGAAAGCCAGAGGGCGCTCTTGCGCAGAAAATCAAAATATGCCCTGCAGCAGAAGAAGATAACGCGCACTGTAGCTGAATAAACAGAAGATTGAAATGCTTTGATTGATTAAACATGACTAATAAACACATGACTGCCTTATTCTGTGTAAGAAGCCACATCATCTCACAGAAGGACGCTCAACTGTCTTTATGAAGTGAGTTTGGAGTAAAAACATGTTATTAAATGTTGTCTTTTGTTAAACAAGATGTTAGTAAATGCTTCTCATGTCTGGAAAGATGTTTGACGCGTGTTGCTTTTTCAAATATACATTATAAGCGGCTCAAACTCGCAATGCGTTCAGATGGATTAGCATTTGGAGCCATACTTCATTGACAAGCTGCGCAAAAAAAATAATCGCAGCCTTTGCAATTTCATAATCGCACTTAGAATCGCGTTCAAGCGATAATCGCGTTCAAGCGATAATCGCATTCAAGTTCAATGTTATTTTTCATATCGTGCGATATATCCGATATATCGTGCAGCCCTAATGAGCAGCCTTGTATACATGGATTTTGGTGAATATTAGGAATGCCAGAATCAGAATGAAGTTCTCCAAAAGAGCTGTTAAAATATTGTAACGCTCTTCTTATTTGAAGACTTATTGATTAATAGAAAATATACACAAACGTCATTTTTAAATGAAATTCAGATTACAAAAGTTTTAAATGGTAAACGAAAATTTAAATGTAGTTTCACATGTTTGCTCTGAAAAGAATGACAGAATGACTTAATTCTTAATGACTTAATAACTTAAATACAGCAAAGTTACTTTTAAAAGTAATGCATTAAAATAGTGCGTTACTCCCTAAAAATGTAATTAATTGCATTACTTAGACACTTTTTATGAAAAATAATGCGGTACATTACTTTTGCATTTCTTTTTCTCACCTAGGCTGGTATTGCTTGTTTGTTTTTTAATAACAGCAAAAAAGGTTATATTTTTGCCAAATGTTGAGGCTTTTCACACCAAAAGTGAAATGAATAAGCCTCAGGCTGAAGGAAATGCATATTTGCACCTGTACAGTAGAGGGCGCAGCTCAAACAAAACTTTCAGCTGTGCTGCCATTCTGGATTAAAGAAGAATAGGATACAGGAGAAGGAAGTTCAGTACTCTTATTTCTAAATCTAATGTAAAGTCATTTTTGCTTATTAGCGTGTTTGAATTAAAGGTCAGCAGTAAAGACATTGGTTAATAAAGTGAGATTAAATACATAAAGTATAGTTGTGTAATTTAATATAGTTAATTATTACAGGTTTGCCTAA
Source organism: Megalobrama amblycephala (assembly GCF_018812025.1). NCBI lineage: Eukaryota > Metazoa > Chordata > Actinopteri > Cypriniformes > Xenocyprididae > Megalobrama > Megalobrama amblycephala. Next base: position 6,198,890 of record NC_063054.1, read on the forward strand.
AATTCTGAGAATTTAAATTTCACTCTTTTTATACATTTTGAGGAATACTGAATGTTTTCGTGCAAGTGAGATGAGTAAATGCATGTTCACATTTAGTCTAAGGGCCTGTTTACACCTGGTCACTTAATGTGTTTTCTCTGATCGGATTGCTATCTGATTTATAAAAACAATTGCATTTACACTTGGCCACATAAACGTGTCTCCACAAAACGGATATAAATCCGATCTTCAATTCCCACGCTATATGCAGATTTCATGGAGTTCACGTCACCGAAAGCAACAAATATGAGCTGCAATTTATTGATCATCCGCTAATTTAAAAATCAAAGACCACAATAGGAGAGATCGCGTCAACAGCACTGGTAAGATTATTTAGTCTCATTACTTTTAATAAAGATGATTGTGTTTTGAGCGCCTGTGACTTACTTTCAGTTTGATTTGCAGCAGTTTGCGCGTTGTCTTGCTGAATAGATCTCAGCTACTCTAATGCGGCGATGCGTGCTGCAGTAGCGCTGTCATATCTGACTATAATATGTTATTTAGCCTATAACACGCTCTCTCACGTTTATTTTTTTAGTATTTTTGGCAGGAGTTACATTTACATATGTGGTTTCAACAACCTGATTCATTTAGAATTCATTAAAATAATTTAAAAAATAAACTACTGTTTAAAATCAATGCCTGTTACTGTTTACTAGTTACTTGAAAAAGTAATCTGATTACGTAACTCAAGTTACTTGTAATACACAGCACTATTTCAGTCTAGTTAGTACCTGGTTCAACTGGATAGCTTGTTTAGTAAATAAAGCATGATTTTGTGGTGAAATTCTGTGTGAAAAGTGTCAGTGTTTAGCGAATTCACCCTTTTTAGCTCAAAACCTGTCTGGAGCTGTAAAGTAGTTGGCTATTGTTTCCAATTTTTGGGGGGTTATTGAGGATGTTGTTTTTTCAGAGGAGGGGCCTTCCAGGCATCCAGTTCACTGACATGCCGTGCCAGCCTTTTCAGGTTTCTCCCGCACTCGACTTTCCACAGGAAATGTTTTGAGGAAGTGAGAGTTGCTGATGTGACAGTTGTGAATGGTATTGTCAGATTACAGAATGGTGCTTAAGTGTTACACAACAAAGAATCATGAGAAAGACACTCAGACCGTGACCTCAGAGGCCCCGGCTGTTTCTGGTTATGGCACAGCGGGCGCACAAAAACACACAGGTGTGTTTACATAGCAGTTCGAAGAAGACCCGGATGAGTGTTATGTCAATAGTAACATTGGTAACTTCCTCAGGTGTCTGACCTAATGAAGCATTTCCATTGTTCTTCGGGCTTATCATCTGCTTTACACTCAGTGCTAAAACCACAAAAATGACTCAATGGCTCCAAGTTTTCAAGTGAATCATAGTAGATGAGTGAGTTATAGCAATTGGAAATCATGCAATATGGTGAAACAGCTGCATGCAGAGTCCAAAATTAAGTTCCTAATGGTGGGTGAAATGAGAAAATGTACTAGCTATAAATATTTCTTAGTAACTATGAAACTTCTATACACTACCATTCAAAAGTTTGGTGTCAGACTGTCAGTGTTCGTGACCGTAAATATTTTTATATTGTCAAATAAATGCAGTTTTTTTTTTTTTTTTACTTTCTATTTATTAAAAAATGCTGAAAAAATATCACAGTTTGCACAAAAAAATTAAGCAGCACAACTGTCAACAATGATAATAAATGTTTCTAGAGCATCAAATAGCATATTAGAATGATTTCTGCAAGAATCGTGTGACACTGAAGACTGGAGTAATGATGCTGAAAATTCAGATTTGCAACACAGGAATAAATTACATATTAAAACAGAAAACCGTTACTTTAAATTGTAATAACATTTCACAATGTATTACTGTTTTTACAATATTTTTATCAAATAAATGCAACCTTGGTGAGCGTAAGAGACTTCTTTCAAAAAGATTTAAAATTTTACCACCAAACTTTTGAATGGTAGCTTATTCATCTAAACAATGACATTGTCATAAGGAATGTATGTCTTTTTTATTTAAATAAAGTAATTTAGCACTTGAGAACCTGAACCCTGACTGTAGGAAATCTGTTTTGTTTTTGGGACCTTCAGTATCTACTGAGGAGGACTCTGGGTTTGTGACAGCGGCGCTGGGAAACACATGGAGTCACAGTGTTAACACACGCCTCATTGTCCAGTATGAGGATACAGAATGGAGACAGGTAAACACCATTTACTCCTCTTTGTGAATTAGCTAAATTTTATTTGCCAACCATTTTTTGTCCAAATAGATTCTCTCTAGAATGATAATGTCCCTCCCCTAATAAAGTGTAACACTTGGGTTTCGGAAATTAACAAGCCAATATTAACGTCTGGATCTGTGCACAGCTGAATAATCAGACTAGATAAGCAAGCAAGAACAATGGCGAAAAATGGAACATAGAGCAATAATAACTGACATGATCCATGATTACATGATATTTTTAGTGATATTTGTAAATTGTCTTTCTAAATGTTTCGTTAGCATGTTGCTAATGTACTATTAAATGTGGTTAAAGTTACCATCATTTATTACTGTATTCGCGGAGACAAGAGCCGTCGCTATTTTCATTTTTACACACTTGCAGTCTGTACAATTCATAAACACAACTTCATTCATTGTAAATCTCTCCAACAGTGTAGCATTAGCCCGTTAGCCACAGAGCATAGCCTCAAACTCATTCAGAATCAAATGTAAACATCCAAATAAGTACTATACTCACAGGAATCGATGCATGCATGCATGCATGCAACATATTGTAAAGATCCATTTGAGGGTAATATTAGCTGTGTGAACTTTGTTTATGCACTGTATAACTGCACTTATAGTCGAGAGCTCAGGAGGGCAGGGAGCAAGAGATTTAAAGGGGCCGCAGCCTGAATCGGTGCATAGTTAATGATGCCCCAAAATAGGCAGTTAAAAAAATTAATAAAAAAAAAATCTATGGGGTATTTTGAGCTGAAACTTCACAGACACATTCAGGGGACACCTTAGACTTATATTACATCTTTTGAAAAGACGTTCTACGGCACCTTTAACAAAAACTTATAAACCTTTAAAGACACACCTGTTGTGAGCCCCGAGATTGACATCTGTTTACTTCATTTTTATCCTTTTTTTTTTTTAAATAACCGAATTTGTAGTGAAAAGCCACATCACCCTTGATGCTGTACAGAAGATTGCACCAACCAGAGTCACGGCATGCAAATCATTAGGGATGCACCGATATGAACATTTTGGCCAATATTGATAACTGATAATTCTAATAAAAAATTATTGGTTATCATTATCGGTGCATCCCTAATGATATGCAAATCTGATTGGTGGAATTTTCTGTATAGCATCATGGGTGATGTTGTTTTTCACTACAAATTCTTCTGTTAAATAAATTTTACAGTCCTATTTTACAATCCACTCAACACCACTGAAAATGCTGTAGTTTGTTTAGAGCAAGCTGAAAGAGTTCAGCCAAAGCACGTTTGTGAATCCATTCATTATAAAAAAACAACACAATGTAAATAAGAGATTCATTGTGCAGTGTTGCCAGCTTCAGTGATTATAATGGGAGCGCTCTTTGCTCACTTTTTGTATGTAATATACCCTACTCCCAATGCTCTCAAAACAGTTAATATAAAAACTTAATTTCTGTCAGGACCACTGTCGTCAAATATGATTGATAATTGCGTAGAGTTTGTATTGGCGGTATGATTCTGTTCTGGGCAAGAACTCCCTGTGCATCCTTGCAGCCTAGCATGGATAAGAGCAGGGAGAGCAGCAATAACCCCCCTTAGGGTAAACAGAACAGAACCAACATATGCAGATATAATTAATGTTAGTAATTTAACATGTACACATATTTCAAGAATTAGTCTGATTCAGGGGAATCATAAGGCCAATCCCTGACTGAAGAGAGGAGGAGCTGGGGATGGAGGAGGGTAATTAGCTCTTGAGAAAATGCAATAGCTGCTGATAATACTGAGGAGCTTATATATGGATGCTTTGATAAGCGTCGTATTCCTATAGGTTTACGTAAGTCACCTGGGAGCCAGCTGTTGCGAGCTTGACTGACGTGACCTGCCAGAACTGACGCTAACGCTGGATATATGTTGTTTCAATAGATAATCAACACCTTTAAATTAATCATTTTATATTTGACCATTGTTTTTAATTTGATTGTCTTTCGCAGTGCTTCATGGGATTGTACAATAGTTCTTTCCCTCACTAAAATCAATAAAAGTGCACAGTCTTGTGCCTGCCTTTGTCTTTTCATCCAATTTTCAAATACTTTTTTGCTCTAAAGGTGCAGTATGTAAAATTTATGTCTGCTAGAGACAGTGGGAGCTGAACAAGGCCACTGGAGCGATTGCACAACACACGCCTCACGAGCAGCGGAACTTTTATTATGACACAGTCGCATGCACTGCTTCCGCTTTTCCGGTCATGAGTATGAGGTAACACAGCTCTGTTTATTATATTAGATATATTTGAGTGTGTTGAAAATGATGTTATAACGTTACTCTGTGCGTTCGCTCAGTGGCTGCTGTGAGACACTGTTACATGCTGCAGTAAGCTAGATTGGTATTAGAATATCATATTAAATGCTGGATAGCTTGTGTTGATAAATGGCATGCAATTAATTTTAAAACGTATTGTATGATGGAGAAACTTCTGTTTTACTGTTACTAAAAATAAAGCTGCATCTGATTATGCTATGTTAGCTACTTGACAAAATAGTGTTTTTCTCTGAGGCATGGTAAAGCATGGTACTCGCAAAAAATCAAGAAAATTAGATTTAAACAATAAGACTAATAAACGTGTTGAGCTATATAACAACAATTAGTTTCCTGTCTATAAATGTAACCGAACAGTTGTTCCCATGCCTATTAAAAGACGTAAACATTAAAGCGTCTTTGGTGTTTCCATGGTTTTTACAAAATAAAACCGGAAACCGAGGGTAACGCGGGTATGAAGCAATTGACAGGCGACTCCTCACACGTCCTGGAGCCTTGGGTAAAATCATGATTTTCTAACGATTTACAAATAGTTGGAAACATTTGGGATATTGTAAGTACTCAAGTGAACAAAATATATAGCAGTGGCCTAGTGGTTTTTGGATATTTTACTGCAAAATTCTTACATATTGCACCTTTAAATAAAAGTTTTTTAATATTGCAATACACCTTGTAGCTGGTTCAAAAATTAATGAACAAAGACTTCCAGAACCATTGAAACTGGAAAAAGTGGGCCACCTGCAACTGACTAGCAAGTAGAAAATAATGAATCAGTTCTTTTCGAATGTTTTTTTTAAAGGACACTACCCTTTCACTGCCTATTTGTCCCCCTAAACTTCCTGTTTCAACAGGAAATACGCCAACACAAGAAAATAAAATGCACTCATCCAGTGATTTCATCTTTAAGACGAGCTTAAAAGAAAGAAAATTGCTTATCCCACCACCCCTCTCCTTGTCTCGGCCTGCCCTACTTGTTTTCATCCTGTCAAATGATGGCATACCTCATTGCCCGTACACCCTTAGAGCCCTGAAGACTTTGTTTTTCTTTTTTCCGACTGAGCTCCCACCTAAAGAAAGGCACACTGGTGGAGAGGCAGTGGTCCAAAACTGCTGGTACACAAGGAAGGCAATGGTGCCTGGCTCTTTTGTGTGGTTCAGTGGCTCTGGCATGGCAGCTTCAGTTAAAAAAAAAAAAAAAAAAAAACCCTCAGAAACTCCCTGCTTTTCAGCCATTTACTGTGGATTTTATCCATTAGAGGTAAAGTCATGCTACTTCATATGTGAAAGATGTGCGTTTGGGTCAAAGTTAAGGGAACTGGGCTGATTTGGGTGGCTGGAAAGCTTTGCGTCTGTGTGTCACGGCGCATCAGTGAGGAACCGCATTCACACAAAGCAACTGGCAGCAGGTTTGTAAAAACTAACTCATTCTTAACCACATGTAAGATACCCATGCAAAGGTGAAAATAAGGAAATGCACCAGTTTATTTTTATACAAATAAGCCTAGAGCAAGTCTTGCCGTCTGTGGACAGTTAACTTGAGACGGAAATGCCTTTCATTTCATGAGTACACGAGTTATGCCATATTATATTAGGTTCGAACTCACAAAAGCTTCATTTGTTTACTTTTGTTTGGGGGGGTCTGATTCATTTCAGATGAGTGTTTTGCGCAACAGTTAGCAGACAGTATCACCCTTCACCTCACGCCTGTTTCCTCTTTTGAGTTTTGTTGAGTAATATTCACTATGATACCTCATTTTGAACATGGCACACCCCAGTGCTGGGTTTCGATATTAGAGGCTGATGACAAAAGGAGTAATGTAGATTAACAAGAATCTCTAATAGGCTTTGACGCAGTTTGCCAGCAGACACTGCTGAGTCTGGTAACCCAATGCTGTTGCTTCCCTGCAGGCTGTTTTCCAGGATCCTGTGCTTGCTTTTATGCCCATTGACGTAGCAGCCTGATAGATGCCCTTTTTGTTGCATAAGGGGAAAGAGTTCAGACATGTTAAATATTGCATTTTTTTTTGTTTTTGCTTTTGAGCAAAGATCTAAAATAATTAGTGCTGTCAATCAATTAAAAAATAACTAATTAATTGCACATTTTTCTGTTATTTGTCATGATTAATCACACACATTTCAGTTTTTAATACATATTTAGATTTATACGTTTATATATATATATATATATATATATATATATATATATATATATATATATATATATATATAATATTATATTATAAAAACATATTTGTTTAATCAATTAAAAATCTGCTCCAGGATTGTTGGCCAGCCTCTAGAGAAGTTATATGACACAACTTATTATAATAATTTAAGACTGGCTAATAATGCATAATGAGTTTGAATTACAGGGAGTGCAGAATTATTAGGCAAGTTGATTTTCTGATCATATTTTTTTTCCAAGCACATTTTACCAATTCCAATCCACATCAATCTTAATAACTACTATTAATATTGTTTTTAATCATTTATAAGTGATATATAATTGTTCATGAAGGCTGGAAATGAAAAATGCCCTATATTCAGGTGTGCAGAATTATTAGGCAGGGTTTCTTTTACAGATAAAATGAGCCAAAAAAGAGATTTAACTCAGACATAAAAGTCAAAAATTATTAAATACTCATGAGAAGGACGCAATACTAATGTAATACTAGAAATTGCAAAGTTAAAGCATGACCATTGGACAGTGAAATGCTCATTGGGTCAGCTGGGTCATACAAAAACAGCTGGAGAAGAAAAGACACGTTAACTGCAAAATACTTAAGAATTAAGGTGAAGAATTAAGTGTGAAACCATCAGGAACCCTTTAGTCTCCAGCGCCACCATTTCCCAGTACTGAAACCTACCTGGAGTCTTCAGAAGTGTGAGGTGTCAGGATCTCAGAGACTTAGGTTAGGTGAAGAACCCTAAAAAGCGACCTGCTCTTAATAAGAATCACAAGCTGAAGTGTTATAAAGTACATGAAGACTGGGTTTTTATAGGCCTTATAGACAGACAGCTTGAGAGTGACTCCTGAAGGACCAGCACCACATCCTCTTGTACCACTGTTTGAAGAATTTATCTTCCAGAATCTGGCAGTAAGTTTTGGAAGATCATTTAGTCCATCTCTGCAAGATGGACATTTCAGGATAAGAGATGGACTAAAAGTGAACTCCCACACCTTACTGCCAGATTCTGGAAGATAAATTCTTCAAACAGTGGTACAAGAGGATGTGGTGCTGGTCCTTCAGGAGTCACTCTCAAGCTGTCTGTCTATAAGGCCTATAAAAACCCAGTCTTCATGTACTTTATAACACTTCAGCTTGTGATTCTTATTAAGAGCAGGTCGCTTTTTAGGGTTCTTCACCTAACCTAAGTCTCTGAGATCCTGACACCTCACACTTCTGAAGACTCCAGGTAGGTTTCAGTACTGGGAAATGGTGGCGCTGGAGACTAAAGGGTTCCTGATGGTTTCACACTTAATTCTTCACCTTAATTCTTAATTATTTTGCAGTTAACGTGTCTTTTCTTCTCCAGCTGTTTTTGTATGACCCAGCTGACCCAATGAGCATTTCACTGTCCAATGGTCATGCTTTAACTTTGCAATTTCTAGTATTACATTAGTATTGCGTCCTTCTCATGAGTATTTAATAATTTTTGACTTTTATGTCTGAGTTAAATCTCTTTTTTGGCTCATTTTATCTGTAAAAGAAACCCTGCCTAATAATTCTGCACACCTGAATATAGGGCATTTTTCATTTCCAGCCTTCATGAACAATTATATATCACTTATAAATGATTAAAAACAATATTAATAGTAGTTATTAAGATTGATGTGGATTGGAATTGGTAAAATGTGCTTGGAAAAAAAATATGATCAGAAAATCAACTTGCCTAATAATTCTGCACTCCCTGTATTACCATCAAATCGGAGGTACAGAATCCTGAAAAAAACTGAACCTGAAACACTCGTTTGTGCATCAGGCGATTCTTGAGCTAAATAAGACACTTAATCGTAAATCAAGAGTATTGTAATTGTGCTGTGTTGTTCTTTTTTTTTGGATTGTGTGTGGATTAAGTGTTGTGTAAGAGATGATTGTTGCAAACATGGAAAATACTGATATATATATATATATATATATATATATATATATATATATATATATATATATATATATATATATATATATATGTGTATATATATACATACATGTATAAACATCATAAAGACAGTATATTTGAAATATTTGTTTAATGGCATCTTTTTTACTAAGCATAAAGGCCAGTATCACTGGTACTTGTATCACTGGTACTTGTAAGTACTGATACTGATGTCTATATTAAAATTATTTTTTTTTCCTCTCAATTTTAGCCATTACTTATTGCCATTCAGCATTGCAGTATAATTGAAAGCTATCAATTTTAATCAATTTTCAGGCTTTAACAAATAACTTAATTTAAATGAACTTAAAACAATCTTCACATAAACCCATTGTAATAAATGTCACTTTTAGCTGTGCCTTAAATATGTCAGGGCTCAATGCTAGGTTGTTTGTTTGTTTTTCTTCTTGCCCAGGTGCACCAGTTCAGATTTTTACTTGCCCTGCAAAAATGCACAAAAAGAAGTTGTTGTTTTCATCATTTTTGACCCATGTAACCTTGTAAACAGTGCTTTAAGATTTTCAGTTAGGTCTAACAGGTAAACATACAGTAACTGAATCATAAAACACTGCACAGTCTTCACTTCACGCATAAATTATAAATTTAAATATATATTAATCCTTATTAAAGCTACAAAAGTTATTCAGTCAAGAGCATTGAGGGATTTTCTCTTTGTCTTTTGTTCTTTTGATTAAAATTAATGACAGACAGCAACATGTTTATTAGGCTGCTGTCACTTTAAGACATGACGCATATGATGCGGATCTGACACATCCTATTTCCTCACACCTCTTTGTTCATTTAACACTTTTTAACTCATTTAAGATTGACTCATTTGAGATTTTTGACGTAATTTTGTGTTTTTGTCTATTTAATCATTGAAGAAAAGTCAATGAGGCACTGGCTAGCTGTCTGAAGTGGCATTCTGTGTGCGCGTTATGGGTGTTTGCTGAGTCATTTCACAGACAGCGCACCAGTACAGATTTGAGTTTTTTTGTGTCATATGCTTGAATGGTTTAATGCAGGGGTTCTCAAACTTTTTTGGACATACCCCCCTTCAAACCTTTAAAAAAATCTGGCGCCCACAACCCCACCCCCAATACACACACACACCTGATTACCAAATAATTAGGGATGTCCCGATCACGTTTTTTTGCCCTCGAGTCCGAGTCCGAGTCATTTGATTTTGAGTATCTACCGATACCGAGTCCCGATCCGATACTGCTATAATACATAAAAAAGAATAAAGAAGAGCGAAAAAACAGATCCAGGATCCAGGAACAGTGCTTTTCAGGTTTTTCAGGTATCAGTAGTTTTCACGTACAGAAAATGGATAAAGTAATCAAATATAAAATATCACTGCATATTATCTTTACTGTATAAAATAAATAAAGATTAATCATTATTGAAGTTACAAAAACTATTCAGTCAAGAGCAGTGAGTGATTTCTTTGTTATTTGTTGTTTGATTTAACATTAAAAACAGGCAGCAGGAATAGTTTTTTTCCCTATAAGACATGCACGATCCAGTACATATACTGTTACACATGTGCCTTTCTTTCTCGACTAATATACGTTCACTTAAGACATAACCGACTATGTTTGCTAGGATACTCGCTAAGACGGGCATGTTGACATAATTTTTGTATGAATTTGTCCGCTGAAGCGCAAGACTTGAAAGAGAACTCAGTATTTGCGCGCTGACTGAAATAAGCGTGTGCGCGCTTCGGATGAGCGCACACAAATCTTCTCACAGCGCGCGAGCTCTCTTTCGCGTTTTGTTCTTGAAGGTTTAAATCAGCAAGGCTTAAATGAGTTAGTTTAAACACAGATAGCAGCGTGTGCTGTTCAGGTCTCACCTGCGCTCGCGCTATCAACGGCGATGACGGCGTAAATGACTGGACATTAGAGCAGACGGCACTCGCAGTTAACAGTTTACAAAGAGTAACTGTTTTGTCCACGCTTTCTGATTATTGTTGTTGTAACGTTTTGCGCATCCATCGACTGAAACATACATTATCTGAACTCTGTCTGTCTGTTTCCCACGTTGCTATTTTAAACAAACCATATTAACCAATAGATGCGTCGTCATTCGAGATGGACCGCGGTGCAAGTGCGTACCTAACCGTAAGTGGAGAACCGTACGGTTCGATTTTTTACAGAGAACCGTTGCACCCCAATACATATATATCCGAGTCCTGATCGGGAGGTAACGTCCGATTCCGATCGAGTCTGAAACCACGTGATCGGGCCCGATTTCCGATCGCGTGATCGGATCTGGACATCCCTACAAATAATTCAACTAAAACGTATAAAAGCTGATTTTTACATTGAAAAACAAGCAATGAAAAACACCTGCATTAGTTTAACTTAAAAAAATATAACAGTAAGAGAAAATAACAGTTCTGTCATGACAACTCTCCGAGTGTTTGGTATGGTAATGGATATGACAATGTAGATATATTTGGTCTTGGCGGAATAGATCTGCTACGCTGCTGCTGCTTAATTGCTGCTGCTGCTGCAGAGCAAGTACGGGACTTGCTACTGCCAATACATACAGGACCCGCTGCTGTGAGCAAGTAAGACATGCTGCTGCTATACAATATAGCGTACATGAATAATTGTAGCAGATCTATACAGGTGGAGCTGGGGAAGGTGGAGGGTTTCTGAAGCATGCTGTGCTACTAAGCAATGCTAACTCATGTATTTAAAGATTAAGCATGCAAGCTCATTGGCTACTAATACAGCAGGAACCAATCATCTGTGACCTATAGATAATGATGTGATAATTGGCAGGTTGTGTTAAAGGACCTATTAGTCTGAGTTTCATGCCAGAACTTTGTATATGAGAATTTTTAATTTAAATAAATAAATAATTATTTTAGTGATGCTTTGGATGAGAAATATAACAGCACCAATATATAACAGTTTTTGACAGTGCCTCACAAGCTCAGCTTCTTGTGAGTTGCGTCTTCTCACTGGAACGCATACCGCAGAGGAGCACGCGCCATTCACAATAGCAGCTTGTGATTCCATCCTCTGAAGCGGTGCTTTTCTATGGCGAGCAGCTTCTATGTTGGGCTTGTTCAGACTGTGACAAGTCAAGAAGAGCGATTAAGTGCAATTGGCGTTCGGTGCAGCTTTATAAAGGCAGAGCGCCAACCGTTATTCATGCACTTGAATGCCATAGCAAAACTTTTTTTTCTGCTGATCTCTATCTAATTGTAATTAGTAATAAGAATGACTTTGATTAATATATGAATTTAATTAAAACTTAGTCCATTGTCAGCCCTAATTATTTGGGCTTGTATAGTGGCCATGAAGTGACATAGAGCCCTTCTCTTACTACTTCTAAATCTCCTCTTGTTTGTTGTTTTAGATTGTTATAGCCAAGTCACCCGTAGCCCCTTTTGCTGTGCTGAGCTACACTGTTCAGAGGGAGGGCATACGACTTGAGGGTGAGTGTGCTCGATGCACAGTGTACTGACAAAATTGAACCTACGTGAACTTATGCCCATGTCATCTCCTGTAATAATCACAGAATGTCATATTAAAACATGACACCAGTGTAAGGCAGGTAAGTACATGTTATGCCAGTGGAAATTAAAATAAAAATTAATGTGGTGTTGCATGATATCACACAGGACTGGTTGTAGATGACATCAAATCAACATACCGAATTTTGTTTTATGGGAAGTACACATCCCTAAAAATAACATCCCTATATGTATAATTTTAAAGGGGTCCTGTTATGATTTTTACATTTTTAACTGTTGGAGAATGAAAAAGGTCTGCAAAGTTATTCTCTATATTGGTAAGCAATGTTTCTGAACTCACTGAAATGCTTCGATTGTAGTGTTGAGTTTTCTTCTGGGAACAAACGCATCACAATATTCCCTATTTAAATAATTCCCACCCCAAAAAACAAAAAAAAAAAACAACAAAAAAAACAACAAAAGAGATGAGGCCAGTTTGAGTTGTTAGTTGTGTGTTGAAACTCATAGTTATGGATTAGGAGCTTGACATTTCCCAAACATGCTCGAAATGGTTGACCAATCACAACACACTGGTCCAGCCGACCAATTAGAGCACACTGTGCTTTTTGGAAGGAAGGGCTTCACAGAGACAAGAACTAAACGGAGTGTTGCTGACAGACTGGGATAACAGGTGCTGCAACAATGTATATATGTTAAAAAAAAAAAAATTTTTTTTTTTAACATTCAAGCATGAAAACTTATTCTGGTAGACCCCAAAAACAAAATCAAGACTTTGAAAAAGGGCACAATAGGTCCCCTTTAAGGTTTAGACTAGTCATGTAGTGTGTATTTCAGTTGTTGCAGGCGAATCTTGTTTTTAGTAACTGAAAGTCACACTGTTTATTTTAGTGTCATTAATCGGAATCATAAAAAAAAAATACCATGGCTGGTTTGAAAAAAAGGCTAATAACACAAGTACAATCATTTGTGTGTGTGGTTTGTGTTGTTAAACCTTCTGGGTCAGAACTTCTGCCCACTGCAGTTTAACTTCCAGGACCTCTGGCTGTCCTGTCAGGACCATTTGAATTCAATCGTGGGCTTCACAGTTTACCTCTGGGCGGTTTGTGTGGATTCCCAACACCACAAAACTTTAATGGGAAACAGGATATCAGAGGAAAAACATAGTGGGAATGTTTTGGCTCTTCAGCTGAGGTTTATGGTGGTGTATATGTGGTGGATTTTTAACAGCACTTGGAGAAGAATTCAAAAGTAATTCACCTTGATGTGCTCAAGTTCATTTTGGGGTTTGGAATTGAAGTAGGTTTCTTATGCGTTTTTTCACTAAAAGCTATGATTGATATCAGTGGTATCAGTTCAATATAATTCAATAACAATGAATAATCAAAAAGCTCACACTTCCTGTTAATGCCTGTGCCGCATACTGATATGAGCTCACATTTAGGAGCTTGTTCTTGTTTTTGCTGGGTTTATTAGAGGAAGCAAGTACTAAATTAGCACATTCGGTGCTTTTGTTTAGAGAGATGCTGTAGATTTTGTATGGGAGAATTAGTGTAGTGTTAAATGTTTAGGGCTGCAACTAACAACTATTCTGATTATCTATTAATTTAAATTATTTTGATTAATCAAAATAATTGAAGGTTATTCCAGTCGCTAAAGAACGTGCCACATTTCCTTTAGAAATGGAAAATATACATTTGTAAGGTTTAGGGTCACAATATTTACTTTTTTTATATATATATATATATTATATTATATATTATATATATATATATATATTTTTGAAGTCTCTTATGCTTACCAAGATTGCATTTATTTGATCCAAACAAAAAATAAACTGTAAAATCAAAACATTAACGGGCCAAGAAAAACAAAGTAAACAAGGAAGCTAGCATCAGACTAAGAATTGTCATCATGGACTATGGTAGCAACTGAGACAGACACTGCATGTTAATTTTGAAGTCAGTCAGACCAACGGTACTGTAGTTATTTTTTTTCTCAGAGTGCCCCCCATACATAAGCATGTCAAATTTGGTGAAAATATCTCATTTCAATTAGGAGTTATAGACATTTATATGTATGAACACACAAAAACCCACACCTGACTTTGGTTGCATAGTCGATGACCGATGTTTCCGATTTTCCTACAGTGCTTTCGTTTCGATCGGACTAATGGTTTTGAAGATATTCGCGAATTTTGTTTAAACGCTAAATCACAACGTTGCACTAAGCGTTGATTTTACCACTAGGTGGCGCTGGTACGAAACTTCTCAGACTCCTTAAGGGCATCGTGCCGATGACCCATACCGAGTTTCATAATGATATGTTCGTGCATTCGTAAAATACAGAATTTTCCTACAAAATTCAAAATGGCTGACGCCCAAAATGGCTGATATGGGAAAACTGGATATCATCCGACTTGGCATGATGCCCTGAATCTAACAAAACCACATTTATATTTAGACAAACTTTTCAGAAGTTACAAGCAAAAATTGCCCTTTTTTTGTATCTCCATGCCAAGTAGGTAGCTCTGTGTCGATACGCAGCATGTAACCTCAGGTCATACTTGTGATGACATGGACCAAGTTTGGTCTGAATAGGATAAAGTGTTGAGGAGATAGAGCCTTACATCTATTTTCGCAAGCGCAACGTAAAATTCGTTCACACGTTTTTTGAAAACAATTTGACAAATCAACTTGAATTTCATAACAATGGTCTGAAGATGATCTGGTTTAATTTTTGTGAAAATCGGAACAATGGCCTTGGAGGAGTTCGAAAAGTAGTTTTTTTTTGTTTGTTTGTTTTTTTTTTTTTGGAAAATTCAAAATGGTGAGAGAATTTTCATGACATCATAGGCTGAGCGTCTTGAGCAAGGAATCGGAGGAAAATTTTGTTTCTAGCCCTTACGGTTCAAAAGCTATTAGCATAAACGTGAGAGTAAATTCGGACAGTCGGTGGCGATAGAGCGATTGAGATAGAGACTCCAAATTTGCTATGGTGACAGTTCTCTATCTATCTGCCAAATTTCATAACTTTTCCACAAGCAGTACTATGGGCTGCCATAGACTTTGAGAGCGGAAGAAGTAGAAGAAAAAGAATAATAAGAACGGCAACAGATACAATAGGTTTCGATCAGTTTAATGTGTCTTTGCTTAATAAAAGTATTCATTTCTTCCCCAAAAATATAAAAAAAATGCACTGACCCCAAACTTTTGAACGGTAGTGTTTACTTTGTTGTGCAATTTTTAGGCTACAAATGTGCTTAGATTAGCCAAACATCAATAATTTACTTAAAGTTTGTGCAATGGGGGAAAAAAGCTGAGTCTCTCTTACACTAGTTTTTCGTTATATCACAACATCTAAGCAATTCCCTATTTCTGTATTTTGCTGACAAGGCTTCTCTATAAAGTGATTGTGTGGTTGTGTGTCTTTGTGTTGGAGAGTGAGAAAGTCTTGTGTGTGTCCAGTTCAATCCAGCTATTGAATAGTTTTGCTGTGGTCTGGCTCTGTGCATCAGTTGTGTTAATCAGTCTCTCTCTCAACAAGTGCATCTTTGATGTGTGGCTCGCAAGGCCTGCCAGCTTCAAATAAAGACCCTGTATGAGAAAGGCCTTTGAAACACTCTTCACACACTTCTCTCTGAGCTCTTTACACTATGTCCTCAAGTCAATCGCACACGCATACACTAATACTTCCTGCCAATATTTGATCTCAACACGCCTCTGTACTTCACTTTAATCCAGAAATGATTATTGTTTGTTACTGGTGTGTGGGTGATGCCAAAAGTGCTAATGCAAATTAATGAAATGATAGAAACCTCGACTTCCTCATCTGAAACAAACACCTTTTCCTCCAACTGTGACATTGTTTGGGTTTGGTAGGGTTTTTAATGTTTTTGAAAGTCTCTTATTCTCATGAAGGCTGCATTTATTTGATCAAAATACATAATATTGGCACAATTTAAAATAGCTATTTTATATTTGTATCTATTTCAAAATGTGATTTAAGCATCATTCCTCCAGTCTTCAGTGTTGCATGATCCTTCTGAAATCATTCTAATATGTTGATTTGCTGCAAACATGTTGTATAATTACCCCAATTTAAATATTTACTTTCATGTTTGATTAATTTAACGCAACCTTGCTGCATAACAATTTCTTAAAACACTTTATTTTAAGGTTACATATACTTACATTTAGTAACATATAAGTATATGTTACTATGTAACATATACTTACTAGTAATAACAGTAAATCATGCATAATTACAAGTAATTAACCCTAAACCAAGCCCTAACTCTAACCTTAACCCTGTAGTAATTGCATATAGTTAATTAATATTACTCAGTGCTTATTTGTGTAATTACACTGTCACAATGTCACCTTAAAATAAAGTGTTCTATATCAACTAGTTGACTTCTCTGTTCTAAGCCCAGTTCACTTGACCCCAATCAGACACGTTTCTTGAGGGCATTTACGTGACTCATGTTCTTCAAAACAGCTGTATGGAGTGGAACAGAATGCAGGGGTCTCGAGTTGACGTGACAAAACACAAAACTTTTTCTCATTTAGAAAAAATATTTAAATATGCACTGGAAATGAATATTTTGGCCCCTAACCTTTAAATGTTTACCATTGCATACTGTACCAGTCAACTCTGTCTCGAAAAATGATCTCATTACTTCTAACTCATTCTATATTCCCGTCATCCCTCCATGTTGTGTAACTTCCTGTGCCATAAATGTCTTGAGACATTTCTATGTGAATTTAGAAGGAAGTTGTGAGATAATTAGTTAATCTGTGCGTTTAAACTCTCCAAAAAGCCCCAAGTCAATGTTCCTGCCAAGAAACAAAATCATAAGCACTCTTACACTAATGTCAAAAAAATGTGAAGACATGAACAATTTTCACCATCTGTCACATTTACATAATGGTAGGGCCAGTAAGATTTTTTTTTTTTTTTTTTAAGAAATTCATATTTTTATTCAAAAAAGATGCACTAAATTTAATTAAAAGGGACGGTAAAGACATTTATAATATTACAAAATGTTTCTATTTAAAATAAATGCTCTTCTTTTAAACTATTTTAAACTATTTCCATCAAATAATCCTAACAAAAATGTATCAGTTTCCACAAATTTGAGCAGCACAACTATTTTCAACACTTGATATGAACTCTTTCTTGCATATTAATGTGACTTCTAATGGATCATGTGAATAATAGGAATACATTACAAGAATTTGACCAAAAATTATGCACCCCCTGATGAAAATAACATCACAACATTTGTTTCCATCAAGAGAGGCATACATTTTTAGTCAAGATCTTGTATTGACAATCCAAGAGTCAAGCACTCTGTAAAGTCTACTCCAGCACATCCCAAACCCAAAGACTTGAATTTAAGGTCTGGACTCCGAGGTACCAGTACATGTGTGAAAGTGATTCTTCATGCTCCCTTCCAACCATTTTTTCACAATTTGAGCCTGATGAATCCTGACATTGTCAGTATGGCCGTGATGTGTCGTCTTACATGGCTGTTTAAAAAATGAAAAGCTACACACTCCATCAGTTAGAGTTAGAAGAACTGTTGCCAAACATGTAACATGCTAGAAACATAATAATCACTGCAATAATGATCCAATTATAAACTATTAAGCATTTGCCTATTTAAATCCAAACAGACTTTTTTTTTTTTTGGCCGGGTAGTGTATATTAAAACAGCATATTTGAATAATTTTTCACAAAATTATGTTTTTTACTGTATTTTTTATCAAATAAATGCAGCCTCAGTAAGCATAAGAGATTTTAAAAACACTTTGAAATGTTTGTAACCAAAAATCAGTTGTAACCAATTGTGTGCATGAAATAATTTGGAATTTGGGATTATTTTGGGTTGTTGCTAAGATGCAGATAAGCAGTCATAAGTGATTTTGTGTAGTGTAAACAGCATAGTTCTAAATGAGAGCATTTGTACAAGTCCATAACAAAAACATTAATAAACTGAGGAACACAATTCTCAACTTGTCTTTCATTTGTAACCTTCATAAAGAATATGGCATGCTCGTTGATACCTACAAAATAAGTATTTTTTTAAAGTAAATTATTTTAATCAAAATAATGTAGAGAGATAAATAATTTATTATGATTGTCTTCATAATTGTGCAGTCCTAATACAAGGCAGAATAGAAAGTAGAGAAAGGAACAAAAGAGATATTACCCAAGATCTCTCATGTCTGGGATTTCACTTATGGATACAGGATTGTTTAACAGCCTGCTGGGACTCACCATGGAGCACATATGGAACATGCTGTCATTGCAGAATAGAAGAGCTGGACGGCACTGTGTGTGTTTGTGTCTGCCTGTCTAACTGTCTGTCTGTCTCCATATGGTCGCCCTTTTTATCTCACCATGAGCGAGAAGTGACTTAAACTTGCTTTCATACAGTATGTTGCGGTAAACAGCATAGCGCCAGATGATAGACGCATGCTGATATTAATCGTGAATTTGCCTGTCACTCCACTCAGTCTTATTCAGCACATGCTGATTCATTTGACTTAACTTAGAGCTTCACACCTAAATAAATATCAGACGCCATCATTAATAACTGAAGACTCTCAAAATGCCTTTATCAGTGTTAAAAAATAGTTGTATGCACATGCAATGTTTCCCATACATTGACTAGACTGTGGCGGCCCGCCACATTCTAATTTGTCCCGCCACAATCTCAAAATGAAACGGAAATTAGATTTGTCGCGATATTTAAATTACCGTCTGATAATTGCGCTCTTTTATATGGCAAAAGTGGGAGTCATAGAGCAAAATAAGTAGAATAGCACCAATTAAGTTTTCGTGCACTATATTCAAAGTCATCTGAAGCCATTCCATAGCTTCATGTGAGGGACAGAAGGATATGTACATCGAGAAGTTCACGGTCGGAAACTCGTCTTCCCTCTGCTACAGCTGTCAATCATTCAGCACTCAAACAGCGAGTCGCGTTCGGTTATGACAGTCAGCACGGTAAAACTCTCCAATATGCTATATTCTCATTATAATACTTGATATGTAGATAAAGGACTGTGGATTTGCATAAAACGACTTTATCTTGCTGGAGTTTATTGCTGTTTCTGAACGATGTCATCATACTGGCTACAGGGTGTCTGCACAACACAAGGACTATGAAAAAAAGTGAGAAGAGACATATGATTAATAAACTGCTATATGCAGATATATAAAGGGATTGTCTTTGTACCATGAACTTTTCAATGCGCAGCGCAACTGCGCGCTCTGACTCGATATTGCTTCAAGCACATCATTCTGCACCCGGGATGCGCATTACCGTTTTTTTGCGGCTGTTTTGAAGCGTTTATTATCATTGTTTTGCACACTGAAAGATTATTAATTGCCTATTTTGTTCTGTCGTATCTATCATATCTTGTTGCCCCATTAAAAAGCTGCACAATACATTTAAAATAAGCGTCTTTTAATCTTACATTAATATAAATACATATAATTATTTACATATAAATCTAATATAAATCTTTTTTTTTTTTCATTTCATAAGAAAACAAATAGTCATTTTAAACTTTTTATTAACCTTTGGATTTATAAAATTACTGTGCAAAGTTTTTTTTTTTTTTTTTTTTTTTTTTTTCTTCCAAGAATTAGGCTAGCATACTTTTTGCTGCTGAATTATATACTCACCTAGTTTACCTATTTTATTTATTTATTGGTCAGCTTATGATTATATATTTTTATTCATTTGTTATTTTTCTCTATAATGAAGTAGTGTGTTTGCATTCTGGATTGGTTAACAAATCAAAGAGTGACCATTAGTTCCACAAATTCAGATGCAGGCTCCCACTAATAAATTAATTCAACAAAGGTAACCTCTTTTGCTACATATTTTAATGGTTTAAATGTGTACTCTACATGTTTGACCACTTATGAACTATCATTTATCCTACTACATGCTGTGTATGTGACTAATGTGCTCTACCATCACCAATAAATAAATTACTATAAGAGAACAAATTGTTTACAAGAGAACAAATTTCTTCATTGATCTAGTCACTTAATTTTGCTCTCAGAATGCACCAGATTAATGCATTTAAATTTAAAATTTACAAAATTTTCCTCCGGGCGGCATGCCCCCGGACCCCCCTAGAGGAACCGATGTCCGCCCACCACAGTCTCACAAAATCCTGTGGGAAACACTGACATGTATGAAAAGTTAAGATCGTAATACTGATAGTAATGCAGTCTATATTACCGTTTACTCATCACAATCTCAAACAAACTTCATAATAGGAATCATAAAAGGAACAGATTGGTGGCTAATTACCTAAGCTTTGTCAGTTGCAACTTTGAGGACAAAATTCTTGAGCTTTGTGGTCTAACGATCTAGCAAAGCCTAACTAGTCCAGGGTCTACCATTAAAGGTGACCTAAGACAACTTATAACTTGTCAGCAAGTCTAACGTATACAGCATATAGAATACTTTGTTAGTATGGGGTCAGTGGAAGTGGGCTGAGAAATGTGAAATAGTGCTTAAAATTTTAGCTTTAAACCCAATTTATTTTAAGAGGCTGTATTAAGCCCTTTCACAAAGTCTTGATTTAGTTTTTGGGGTCTACTAGAATAGGTTTTCGTGCCATAATGTTCAAAAACACATTTTTTTAAATACAAACCCGATTCCAAAAAAGTTGGGACACTGTACAAATTGTGAAAAAAAAACAGAATGCAATGATGTGAAAGTTTCAAATTTCAGTATTTTATTCAGAATACAACATAGATGACGTATCAAATGTTTAAACTGAGAAAATGTATAATTTTAAGGGAAAAATAAGTTGATTTTATTTCATGGCATCAACACACCAAAAAGTTGGGACAAGGCCAGTTTACCACTTTGCATCCCCTCTTCTTTTTATCAGTTGCAACTTGGGGACTGAGGACAAGTTGCTCAAGTTTAGGAATAAAGTTGTCCCATTCTTTCTTACAGGCTTCTAGTTGCTCAACTTTAGGTCTTCTTTGGCATCTTCCTCTCTATGATGCGCCAAATGTTTTCTATGGGTGAAAGATTTCAGTACCCGGATCCTCCTCCAAAGCATGATGTTGTAATTGATGCAGTATGTGGTCTGGCATTGTCATGTTGGAAAATGCAAGTCTTCCTGAAAGAGAGACATCTGGTGGGAGCTATGTTGTTCTAGAACTTGAATATATTCAGCATTGATGGTGCCTTTCCAGGTGAGCTGCCCTGCCACAGAACAGTTTTCCACTTTGCCACAGTCCATATTAAAACTGGCCCAGAACGCCTGCGCTTGTCATGTTTAGATATGGCTTCTTTTTTGCAAGTAGCCGGCAACGGCGAACGGCACGGTGGATTGTGTTACCGACAATGTTTCTGGAATACTGAGCCCATGTTGTGATTTCCATACAGTACCATTCCTGTATGTATGCAGTGCCGTTAACGGCCCGAAGTCACGGACATCCAGTATGGTTTTCCGGCCTTGACCCTTACGGATTCAGATTCTCTGAAACTTGATGATATTATGACTGTAGTGATGATAACTTCAAATTCTTTGCAATTTTCTCTGAGAAAAATGTCAAATAGTGTTTAAGATTTTAGCTTTAAACCCAATTTATTTTAAGAGGCCATATTATGCATTGTTGCAGCACCTCTCTTCCCAGTCTATCAGTAACATTCTGTTTAGTTCTTGTCTCTGTGAATCCCCTCCTTCCAAAAAGCACAATGTGCTCCGATTGGTCGGCTGGATCAGTGTGTTGTGATTGGTCAACTGCTTTAAAGTGTGTTTCGGAAAATATTACACCCCTTATAACTGTGTGTTTCAACCATAGACTGTAAAAAAAAAATATGGACGTAGTGTCCGTGACGTCACCCGTAGATTTCTGAAGAGCAGTTTTGAGGTGAAAATGAGGCCGCTGCCATCTTAGCTGCACTTCACCGCACGTCACTGTACGTCACTCCCGGATAACTGAAAATGGGCAAAGAGGTGGGACGTAGTTGAACTGAGGTGCCATGGTTACTGAAACCATGCCACCTAGCTTGACGTGACCATGTTAGCAGGCAAAGGAGATACTATCTAAAATATTAATATTCTAATGATATAACTTATCTTTATTAGTTAATAAAGATAAGTTATATCATTAGAAAGTTATAAAGGTTTACTGTCGATCTACGGCGTCTTTTTTACGATATGCTCCAGCACCAGTAACTTAATTGAAATTTGTGTCAGGTTTGCACATGACAACATGAAAAATCAAACAGGACTTCATACCTTTATAATGAAATAGTGATCGCGAAATAAATCCAATCCGTTGCACTTGGGTAAAATGTCCATGAGTGTCCATTGAAAAACAAAAAAAAACAGTACTTTTTGTCCACAAAAGCGTTAAATCCATGAAATATTAATATATTATCCATTGTTTGCATCACATTTCTTTTGAATGATCTGCTCTCCATCATCGTTCTTCAAGAAATTATGCAACCTGGGCAGAGTTTTTGTTGTAAAACTGTATGTGATCATATATCTCACAAAAAAATGAGCCTACGTCCAAAATGCAGCAGTTTTAGTTATAATATCCAAGCGGTGCTGTCGGAGTTTGTGGTGTCTTGAGAAGGATATTCTCCAGCCATAGTCATAGTAAATCTCATGAACAAAACTTTTAGCCAATGCCACGACAATCCTTTCCTTCCGCATGCGTGCACATCTACACAGACGCACATCTGTCTCGACCATTAACGCAGCAAACCATATTATTTTATAACTGTATAAAATAATCCTGAAAAAAGCACAAACACAGCAGAGATGCAAATTCAGCGGCTGGAATTAGCTGAGGTGACATGACGGCTCATAGACAGCAGCGCGATCCACCTGTCACTCAAGTGACCACGCCCTTAATTATGCAGAACTTTAAGGCTTACTATAATTTAAACGGATGATTATATATAATTTAAACCCCCCTCAGAGTTGTCATGAAGGGCAACATTAGTAGTATAGACCAAAACCACAATTTGTACCAACCTGTAAACATGTTTTTTTCTGCTGTAAAATTGGCCATTTTAACATGGGACTCAATGAGATTCTGCTCTCTTTTGGAGCCTGTCCCTAGTGGCCAGTCGATGAATTGCAGTTTAAGTCACTTCCGTATTGGCCTCAAGAGAAACTGGGGGAGGTTGCCGCTTGGTTTCAACACAACTCGGCCAGACAACCCCCACAACCCACCCCCCGCCCTTTTTTTTTTTTTTTTTTTTTTTTTTTTTTTGCATATGCCTTGGGCAGGAATTATTTAAGTGAGGAATATTGCAATGTGTATGTTACCTGAAGAAGACTCAAGACTACAATCGAGACGTTTCAGCAAGTTCAGAAACAGTACTGACTGATATAAAGAATAACCCTTTGGAATGACCTTGTGCTTGGAAAAAAAAATCATAATATGTCCTCTTTAAACTGTAATAATATATTTGTATAAAAAATATATATTTTGCTGTATTGGACCAGTTAACAGAGTCAAAAGTCAGATTTCTATCATCTCTTGAGTCATTACTCAAACAAAATGAGGATATTTCATTACCATTTCCCCTGTAGGAATTTCTGAATTATTATCCATTCAAAGGCATTGTAAAACATATTTTGGTAATAGGAGTTCTTGATTTCTTGGTTATTGTCTTTCACATCCTCTTTTGTTACTTGTGGTTTATCATATTTAGCTTTTTATTAATGTTTCCAGTGCAAGAACTAATGTGCATAAGAAGCTCTAGGATTTTAAAGGAATTTAATATATTTGAATCAAAGTTTGCTTGCTTCCAGCCAAGTCATTACAAAATGACTTGTGAGTATTGGTTTAGTACTGCAATAGTTCTCTGGTAAAACCGCTTTTTGGCAGAGTATGTAATGTGGTGTACCACTCATGTCTTGCCGGGAAATTTGGAAAATGTATTTCTTCACTGGTTATTCTTATATTTGAGTACAACATTTTGCTGCTCATAAATGTTGCACTGCTTGCTGAAGTTGACCTTTTCTTGAACACCTATGAGAAGTGCAGCCTGCATCAAGTCCAACTTGCTCCCATTCTTATCGAATTGAAATAATTGGACTTGTCTTACCTTAATTTTTGGCAAAGAAAACTTCGCTTCAGCCCGAGACTGAATGTCTATACAAAACAGATGGTAGGTTACAAAGGAAGTTGTATGGCAACATGTCCAAACTTTCTGTGACTGTGCCCCTACCTGGAAGAAACTCTTGTGTTACTGAAGATCTAATGGAGGCGTGCTAAATTTCCTGGATGTTCTTGGCCAGTGTCATGACCCGGTCAATCCATGAGATATGAATGTAGCTTTTCTTTGTGGCACCAATACAGGGTATCATGTGACAATCCACCACCACAGAGATATATTTGGTCTGACACTGGCACCCATTTTAAATCCATGTGGGTTGTCTTTAAATGGCTTATTGATATTGGGTAGCACCAGCAGGAAATTTAGGAATGGTTTCCATGGACTGTTTCATGGACCATCAACACCTACTCTCATTTTTGAAGGGAATAATTTTTCTGTTCTTTTGTAAATATACAGCCAAGATACATCTACTGAAAGAGGCTCCCTATATCATCTCCCTCAACCAGGAACAGATTTCCTTAGTGTAATCTTTTCTCCACTACATTTTTAAAATAGACCAGCCCTTTTCCTAAGCATGCAGTTAAGTCTGTCCAAGTCTTGCTCCTGGGGGCACTATTCTGCTGACTTCAGCTCCAGTCCTAATTAAACATACCTGAATCAGATAATACAATTTTTCCAGATTACTACAAACTTCCAGTGTTGGGACAGGTTGGAGCTAAACTCTGTAGCACATTAGCCTTCCAGGAGCAGGATCGGACATCCCTGGTATACTGCATGTCTGCTCATGTGCATACACAATGAATAAAGTGCCAAAGGTGGAGAAGATTGCAAGAATGTAGGAGTGTCACAAAAGAGCTCCTTAAACTGAACCGTTCACTGAAAATCACTGCAAAGCAGTATTCAAGACCGGACTCAATCTCAAGTCTGAGTCAAAGACCATGGTCTTAGTCTTGGTCAAATGACTTAGAGTTGGGACCATGTCGACTCGATCTAGACTTGAACTCAACCCTTTTCTGGTTTCAGTCTTGATTCAGACTCTAATGAGCTGGTCTCGACTACAAAACTGCCAAACATTCATTTTCAATGAGAGTTGCCAATTTTTGATGACAAAAGCAAAAGAGACTGTTGTTGATGCACCTAAGTTGAGAAGAGTAGCAAAACAATAGAGCAAGAGGGCTACAGATTTGGGGCATCTTGCATGCATCTCAATTCAGCTTCCTTAGCTAGACCACACATCAAAAAACACTTGAAATGCCTAAATGAGCTGCCTTGACTGCAACACGGATGTGTAGTTGTTTGTCCCCTAATTTGCAATCTGTGTGAATGCCCATTTATCTTGGAGAGACACTACCTTGCCATTCTGGGCCACTGATATATATATAAATATTTTTATTTATATGTTTATTTTTTTGCAAAGCTGTTTTTTTTTTTTTTTTTTTTTTTACAAACAGGATGCTCAGGTCTTAGTTATCAGAGACTAAAAGTCCTTATCTAGAACCTCAACAATACTTTGCACATGCAGTTCACAATTATGTATCCTTCTTGCAAACAACATTTTGAACATATGTCCTTGAGGTTTAGGATTTGAAGTAGTACCTGAATTCTATGCAGAAAATGAAACTCCTTGTCCTCAAAAGTATGATTCAAAGTAGGTTTGTAGTGTGAGTCTGAGATAACCAGGGCTAGTCATGGGGTTAGTCATACACCTCTCTGTACCTAAGAGATGAGTGTTAGTGTGTATGCACTTTAATGATTAACCTTTACACCAGTGTTAGTGAGGTCACAGACGGCAGCTTCTGGTGTAGGTCAGAACACAACAGCTGCTTGTAGGGATTAGCTGTCTGTTTCTCCCTTCTAGCTGTATACATCTCTCTCTCTCTCTCTCTCTCTCTCTTTGGCTCTTAACACATGTCCTCATCAGCTCAGTAATTTTCCTAATGACTAGTATCTTCCAGTTTCTGATTACCTCCTAATATACAGTATTGTTCACTTAAAGAGTTAGTTCACCCAAATATGAAAATTTTGTCATTAATTACTCACCCTCACCCGTAAGACCTTTCAAATCCTAGATCTTTCTTACCTGATGGACTGCAACATTATTGCCACTTTCAAGGCCCAGAAAGGTAGTAAAGACAATGTTAAAATAGTCCATATGACTGCAGTGTTTCAACCTTAATGTTATGAAGCATCAAGAATACTTTTTGTGTGCAAAAAACAAACAAAATTAACAGCTTTATTCAACAATTTCTTCTCTTCCATGTCAGTCTTCAATGCTGTTCACATAGTAAACACAGTGCAGCACTTTCGGGTTCTACGTCAGAATGCTGGCTCATTATTTGCCTATGTGAACATTATTGCTATGTGAACAGTGTTAATTGTTGAATAAAGTCTTTATTTTTGTTTGTTTTTTTATGCACAAAAATGTATTCGTCACCTCATAACATTAAGGTTGAACCTCTGTAGTCACATGGACTATTTTAACGATGTCTTTACTACCTTTCTGGGTCTTGAATGTGGTAATATCGTTGAAGCATATTGGAGACTGGAAGGCTCACGGATTTCATCAAAAATATCTTAATTTGTGTTCCGAAGATGAAAGGTCTTACGGGTGTGGAACGACGTGAGGCTGAGTGATTAATGACAGAAGTTTAATTTTTGGGTGAACTAACCCTTTAAAGGCTTTATGTACATCTCTCAGCCCTCATGCTATCAATATGAATTGTACCATCGCTGTACCAGATTTGCTGCCTTTTGCTCTTGGCATGATGCTGCATTTGAATGTTGCACTCTTGCTGAACTTTTAGCAAGTAGCTAATTTGAAACATCTAACCAGTGCTTTTCATTGTATTATCATTTCCCTTGACCTATTGCTCAATTCCTATTGTTGAATGAAGCATAAAAAAACAATCTTTGCTCCAAGTGGTTCAACTGATGTGATGTACCTCACTTGCATCTTTAAATTTAATTATTTAAAATTATATTTTTTTATTCTGTTGTCTAAATAAAATACAATAAAAACACTATTAGTGCCTAATTATGGGTAATGTGTACATTAAAAAAATGTTCACCAAGGCTGCATTTCAGAAATCATTCTAATCATTCTAATACGAGTCTGCATTTCAGAAATCATTCTAATATGCTGATTTGCTGATATTGTGTATCTACAATTAGTGGTTAAACGGATCGTTGTTGATCCGTACGGACCAAGCCCCACGGTTTGGCACGCATGTGATTCGCAGATCATTTGCAAGTTTAACCGCAATAGAGTGAAAGGTTATCATTTGCACTTGTTTTGTCTTGCTAGTTTACACATTAAATAGATTTAAAACCATTCCAGCCCTAGAAGAGGCAAAAGAGGATTTAATTCGGTAACACACGCCACACTGTTATCGGTGCACACAGATGCACATAAAAGGCTCGCGCGCACACAGAGAGGAGAGAGAGGCGCATTTCAGATAGCTCGCAAACTCCAAATTGATTTCTCTTTCGCGTCCTCAATGCACTTGGATGGACACATACAAGCATTATGTCAAAATACCCCTCTCGGCAAGTATTCTCGTAAACACATTCGGTTATGTCTTAATTGAATGAGGTGAGGGTTCGGATGTGTATCTATCGGAAGTGAGCATGCATGGGGTCTTACTCTTAAAGTGACAGCAACCTATAAATACCTGCTGTTGTCTGTCATGTAAATCAAACAACAAAACACAGCTTTAACAAAGATTAATCTATATTAAATTTATACAGTGAACAGTGTCATTTTACATTTAATTATTACATTTCTGTACTTGAAAATTAATACTACAGTTAGACCTTATACTTTATTTGTAACTTTATGTTGTATTTATCTATGCTTGTAATTGGTTTACAGCAGTGGTTCCCAAACTTTTTAGCTTGGAGTATCCTCTGAAGGGATTACCATCCTTCTGCGTACCCCCTCTCTTCCACTTCGACTGCAGTCACACCTTTACTATTAAAGGACAGTATTTGCCCCCTAAAATGATTTTCCAGTGCATATTTTTTACCTTTATGAATAACTTTTTAAAATAAATAATGTTTTAAATAAAAATGTTCATTAGAGAAATATACAATGATGGTAAAACTAAATAAAACTTTTAAATATTAAACCATAACCGCCAGTAGGTGGCAGCAAGTCACTGTTTTTATGAGTGAGTCATCCAGTCATTCATTCAGTAACGAAACAAGTGGCTGTGAATGAATCATTGAATCATTGACTCTCACGATTAATTCAAAGCTGCAGAATTGTTCGCGAAACACAGATGTGTGTTGTAGTTCTTCTGCGATTTTCTTTAGAACTATTATTTCATTGCAAAATAGAGTAAATACTGACAGTACTGTGTTTAAAATGTATGTTTTGTTTTTTGACCTGTTGTATAATAATGTCACGTTTGCAGTCATGTGGATATTTGGGAACAATTGTGTTCTTGCTTGTTATCATCATTAACTCCCTGAGGTCCGAAAACGCGCCGGTGTGTTTTGCAGGATTTTTTTCACATTGCAGCAAAACAGACTTAAAATACTCTGTCATTTCTTGTCATAGAGACATAAGTAATATATCAATTGAAACATCATTGTTCAGACACTTTGCATCACAGAAATACATTATATTTTAAAGAATATAATAGAATACCATTATTTTAAATTGTAATAATATTTCACAGTATTGCTGTTTATGATGAGCTGAGACATTATTACAGAGGGTTTTTTTCACAGCCTACCTGACTGAAAGGCCTCATTAATATGCAAGTAATTTCAGGTCATTATTATGTGATTCTTTTGTCTTCTCAGGTGTAAATGGCCCATTATTCATGCAGATTCACGCCTCTACGCATACTGTGTTTCTTGACAAAAAGTGTCTTACAAAAACTAAATCAATATATTGTTTTATATGAAGGAGTAGGCAGCATAATTTTTACATAATTCTAAAGCAAAAACTCTAGTCTACAACCTCCAATACCCAGAAGTCTTGTGAACACAGATTTAATATACTTTTTTGGCCTTATTTCAGTGACTTAAGTTTTTTGTTTTTTCAATAACCACGCATAAACATTATTCCTTCAAAAATACAAACATGTACATATATGTTCCTCACATATTATTGTAGCCTAGTTTGTGCTGAATACAGTGTAATGACACTTTTGTCATTTATATGTTTATGAACAACTGAAAAAAGCACAAATGTCAGGGCATGTCAAAACTTCTCCAAGCCCCAAATCAGCCTCAGACTCCAGAGGGTTAAATACAAGAACTCACACAAGGTATGTTTTTGTATCGGAGAAAGTTCAAGTCTTAAATCGAAATTAATCCACTATCTGTGTCTATTTGTTCTTCATGCGAGTAAGTGCTAAATCTCCACTTTTACAAAGGTGCATTGTTGAGAATGGCAGTAATTTAGCGCGATATAAGGCAGCATGCTGCACGCAATCAATCATATGTGTGGATACAGTAATTTTTGGCTGCAAATGATGAGGTAATTTGATTAAATGTACTGGATTTCCGACATTTTTGCAGTTAGAAAAAAATGCTCGGTTTTAATATTATTTTAAGGTAGAATTAAATGAACTACTCAGCATTTTGTTCGCATACCCCCTTTTGTCACCTCACGTACCCCAGTTTGTGAACCACTGGTGTACAGTATTTATTCTTTTTACAAAAATGTCAAAAATGATCTGATCTGTGACTTAATAACCGTGATATGATCCGAACCGTGAGTTTTGTGATCCGTTGAACCACTATCTACAATATTATACAAAACTAGCGAATTAAATCTTTAATACTGGCTGATATCTTGCATTTGAACTGAGTTTTGGCCTCTCTGAAAAAATACAGTTAAGTTTCTAGCTGAACTTCAGCTGTGCTGGCACAGCTAAAACAATGGGACTTCATAATTGTCCTTAGCTCCACCAATGCTCTATTAGATTATGTTGGAAAACTTTTATGCAATACCTGTAAATGACAGTAGTGTTGGATAATATTCTTTGGTCCAACCTTATTGGATTGCGGTTGGACTGACAGAACTTTCTTTCCGTAATGGGCATGAATAAGCAGGTCTGGAATAATGCTGTCCCTGTTGCTACACTACAGCTTAAGACTCTGCCTTTAATGAGAGGGATAACAGGCCTAGATGCCTGGAGGCAAGGGGAAGCCTTTGGGAATGGCAATATCCTTTTGGAATTAAATTGCCAAGTTCAACTTTGATCCTTTGGAGAGGGGATTTTATTTAGGCCACTATTGGTTTTGCCCCCCACCCTACCTTTCTCACACAGATGCTTTTATATGTGTATATATATATATATATATATATATATATATATATATATATATATATATATATATATATATATATATAATATAATATATGTGTATATATACACACACACACACACATATATACATGAAGAGGTGTCTTGAGAATGAGTTGGCCATATTTGTGGCCTCAGGGAGTGGTCAACCCCAATGATGTGCTGCTTTCTCTTCATTATCTAATTTTCCCTCTCTTTATGTAAGGTATAAACACATAGAATCACAGAGGGAGCAAGGGTGGGCCCGTCAAAATAGGCACTGGTTGTCTTTTCTTGTTGATAGACGTGTGTGGCCTTCCAGGATTTGAGAAACAGACCTAATCAAAGAGGTCAGAAACTATGACCATCAAGCTTGGCTCAACAGATCAAGCTAATGCACAGCTTTGTTCAAGGCACAATGAAAAGGCTAATGCTTTCTATCCAGATCTTTTGCAATGACGAATTGCCTTTGTGCCCTAAATGAGATATTGCAGAACAGTTGTATTGATTCTGGTATTTTTCGTCATCAAGCCGAAAGGGCCTTAAAAATTTCTGTATGGTGCTGTTTTCTACTGTTCGAGGCTAATTGTTACGGTAATAGTTTCTTTTTCCATTATGGTGTTTCAGAATCAGGATTAAAATGTATAAGACCAATTGTGAAACGCCACATGACTAAAGCTGTTCCACCAACACGCTTTTACTGCCCTGATTGCGGTTAGCTAACCATGCTGAGAAATCAGAGCATGAAATGGTTTGTAATTGTACTGTACCAAACCGCATTCTAACGGAAATGCAATGAGTACTGTTATTCACCAAGCTCAGTACATTTGGGGCCGATAGTGAAGACAAAGGCATTTTTAGTTCATGCAAGTTTTGGTGTTACAGTATTTAGTAAGAAAACAATACGTGATCATTTGTCTCTACATTTGCTATGATCTTAAAGGATTAGTCCACTTTCAAATAAAATTTTCCTGATAATTTACTCACCCCCATGTCATCCAAGATGTTCATGTCTTTCTTTTGTCAGTCGAAAAGGAATTTAGGTTTTTGATGAAAACATTCCAGGATTTTTCTCCTTACAGTGGACTTCAATGGCCTCCAAACGGTTGAAGGTCAAAATTACAGTTTCAGTGCAGATTCAAAGGGCTTTAAACGATACCAGACGAGGAATAAGGGTCTTATCTAGTGAAACGATTAGTCATTTCGAAAAAAAATACAACTGTATATGCTTTATGAACACAAATTATTGCCTTGTACGTGCTTCCACTTTCCGTATTCTTCAAAAAGCTTACGCCGTATGTCCTACGCCTTCCCTATTCAACTTACGGCGTAAGCTTTTTGAAGAATACGGAAAGTGGAAGCACGTACAAGGTGATAATTTGTGTTCATAAAGCATATACAGTTGTTTTTTTTTTTTTTTGAAAATGACCGATCGTTTTGCTAGATAAGACCCTTATTCCTTGTCTGGTATCGTTTTTAAAGCCCTTTGAAGCTGCAATGAAACTGTAATTTTGACCTTCAACCGTCTGGAGGCCACTGAAGTCCACTATAAGAAGAAGAATCCTAGAATGTTTTCACCAAAAACCTTAATTTCTTTTTGACTGAAGAAAGAAAGACATGAACATCTTGGATGACATGGGGGTGAGTAAATTATCAGGAAAATTTTATTTGAAAGTGGATTAATCCTTTAATACGAATGTACTATGTAAAAAGTGTATTTCTTTATAGCTTATTGCCTGAAACTAATTTTTTTATTTATCCAATAAGCTTCAGAAACAAATTTTGCTACCACATTCTCAAAAATCTTTCTTTTTTAACAGACCAACAATAAAGGTTGTGACCTCCAGGTAAATTCATCAGGTCCTTACATGCATTTGCATTTTTTGAGTTCATCTGTCCATCCTCCTTACCACTTATCCTCTCTAGGGTTGTGAGAGGCTGAAGAAGTTTTGATTTGTTCTAGAAAATTTCCTCAACAAAATCTTCTAGTTTCCGATAAAGCACGTGAAGTTTCACCTCAGATCTGCCTTTGTGTACGTAAAGAATATCCAGTGCTGGGAATCCCCAGTGTAATCGCTTCAGGCTGAATTAGCCTGGATTTAGGGCTGTCTGACGCCGCAAAACACAAAGCAAAGTCAATGAATGACTGTAAAGCAATCACTAGGAACTACAGAGTCTGTAGTTGGGTCTTTTGGCAAGCTGTGTTAGGTCATAACAAAACTGTTTTACTTGCATAACATTTACTTACTGGATAATTATAAAGGAAAAGATTTCAGACCAGTTGATGAGAGCCGATGGACAGTGAAGGGTTAAGTGTGTTTCCTGCAGGAGAATAAATTAAATGTGGCCATAATCACATTGCAGGAATGCAGTCAGTGTACTCTTGTGAAACACCCCCTAAGCCCTGGCTCTGCTCCACTCTCTCAGCGCCTCACACAAAGATGGCTTTGTTCGCTCCCCCTCTCCCCTTTCTCTTTCTCTCTCCTCTCTCTCTCGACTTTTCATTTCTTTGCCTCCTTCAAACTCTCATTTGCTTTGCTCTATCCCAGTTTTACTTTTCCTCTCAGCCACTTAGTCAATGTTCCTCTTTTCCACTTTTACTTTCTCTCTTTTTCATGGATTCTGGGTTTTTTCCCATACCTTCCCCTACTTTTATTTTGTTTGGAAGATCATATTTCTGGACTGCTGTTTCATTTTCTACATGTTGTGTAATTTCTTGTTTTCTCTAGAAGAAACGCTTTATGATTTATGAAGAAAATAAGTTGCTGAAAGCAGCAGCAGCACAAGAAAACATCCTCTTTTTTACATTGCCCGATGAAAACACTCAAACTATATGTGTTTCTCATATGGGATCATTAAAAATATCAATGGCTAGGTTATCAAAAATGCATTAATGCAAAATTTAGTTCTGCATTGTTATTGATGACCAACTTAGAACCGACCACTTTGCAAAAGCTTGATTGGAACCAGACCAAACTTTCACAAAAACATAACTTGTTTGCTGCTTTGAACATCATGCTTTAATTTCGTTGTAAGACACTTCCTCAAGTTCATATTAGAGAGACATTGAGAGAACTCCTGTGGAGAGGCAGTTCATTTTCAGTTACTGATTTACCCAGGTGTTGGGTAATTTCTGGTGAATTATTTCCCTCTTGCCTGATCAATTGGATAAAAGACGTGCAAGGACTGGCGGGTTTTCTTCTAGGAACCATCATCTGCTCACATCTCAGAGTGCAGCTGCTGTTCTGTATTCCAGCCACACGTGCATCCATGTGAATATGGAAGTAACAAACGAAAGCCTCTGCATAAACCATGTTTCTCTTAAGATTCATTCTGTTCACAGGTGCTGATTTATCAGTGCCCATTGAGACGTCGTGTATGTGTGTGCGTGCACATAAGCACATGTGCAGATTTCTGTCTGTACTTATGTGAGTGTCATTGTTGAACAGAAACCCCCTTTCTATTTAAGTGCTAAACAGAATGACTCACCCCGTCACAGCTGCAAATGTCCGTACTCTCAGAACTGTGTTCCGCTTTCAGCAGAGGGCATTGCATACATGGGTACCAAAACCCAAACTCCTGAAAGTAAAATGGGCTCTGCATTACACTTTCAGGCTCTTGAGTCAGACCTGGACAGATGACTGTCAGTTGAATTCATCTTTCTAATCCCTGAGGTCTACCCTACAAAGAATGAGGTTAAGTTGAGCTACATGAACTACCCTGACCCTACCTCCCATAAAAAACAAGCCTGCAAACAATGGTGTTTACTGTCAATGGTGGTTATCATCCAATCCATTAAATTTATATCGAAATTATGTAAGGGCAATTACACAACTGCAATCCC
Organism: Megalobrama amblycephala; assembly: GCF_018812025.1. NCBI lineage: Eukaryota > Metazoa > Chordata > Actinopteri > Cypriniformes > Xenocyprididae > Megalobrama > Megalobrama amblycephala. Next base: position 6,233,382 of record NC_063054.1, read on the forward strand.
CCTTTCTGTTCTTCATTTTTGGCTCTCTTAAAAAGCCACAGTGTCCTCAAATCTCCACAGAGGAAATGGAGCATTTCTGAATCAGAACATTTTTGCTGATGTCCCCAGCCTTGGCTCACAAAGGACAAAACGAGGCCCTTATTAAGCTGCCCCTTTGCCAGGCCACATGGAGGATTTGCTAGTTCAATGGGATCTGCAGGAACAACAAGGGAACAACGAAACTCTTCATCCTGTCAGGAAGGCATGGCAGAGGATCCTAAACCTACGGCCTATTTTTCAAGACAAACTAAGCAACTAATTTGAAACCCGGGTAACATGAAGGTGCAATTTTTTTTTTTTTTTTTTTTTTACCCAGCGTGTCTAAGCTGAAGCCTCGCATTATCTTCACACAGATAAACTTGAAACAAAAGGCCTTGGCTGACTCAATGTTTCCAGCAGGGTAAGGAGTAGAGGGATTTTACAGAGCTGTACCATGTGTCTTGGCCAGTACCGCACTGACTCATTATTAGCAATCAGCGTTGGATCTGGATGGCTTTAGCTGCTGTGGTTCTGCGGGGTAAAGTCGCCCATGATTGTGAGACATTTTTCAAGCTGCTCATCTCTGTAATTTAGCAATTTGGTTTGATTATTGTGGGGGTTTTGTTTCGACTGCACCCAGAATAGCTCAGGCCAATGAGTAAAGGGGGCTTTCTAATGATTTCTGTTTCCTAAGACTTACAACATGCAACTCGTGTGCAAAAACATTCTGGAGGGGTTGACCCATTGGAGTTCTCTTGGTACCCAGACGGTCTTACTGATGTGTCCCCCTAATGAGAAGTTTTCTGGACTGCAGTGCTCCAGGTGAAGGGGCCCTTTCTGTGATACGTTATACTGCAGCAGGTTTCACTAAGGTGTTCATTTCAAGAAACCTTTTATCTCCTCCTCCCAGCCCCCCAGACTCCATCTGAGCTCTATAAATCAAAGAAGCAGAGTTGTGGGGGTCAATGCGAGAGCCCTCAAGAGGAATTGTCTCTTGTTCGCTCTGTGTTTGTCCTGGTTCAGTGAGTTGGGCATTGCTAACTGGATCACTTATTTTACATCTGTACTACTTCATGTTCTCTTGTGCTTGTACTAAGTTCTCAAAGCTCTTACATGTAATTTCCAAAAGGGCTCAATGAAAAATGGTGAGTGATAGGCCATGTACACCCCTCCTGAGCTACAGGTTTCCATTCGTTATTTCCTGTCTCGCCAATCTTGCTAGGACTTGCCCCATGTGTTCTGCTTTATGGAGTAATAAAAAAGCGTAATAGCTCTCATCTATTCTTGTTAACAGCACAGTGTGCTCTTGTTTGAGTGTGACAAAGGGTGAGAGAAAGGCTGGATATGAAGTGAATTTGGAACGGCCCCCTTAAAGGCATATGTAAACATTTACGGTTTGTCTCAAGCTGCTGGTGTGATTACAGAGGCTGTACTGTACAGAGGCAGTCAAATGGAAAATGCAGAGCACATGAGTATGAGTGGCCTACTTGCTGGAGAGCATTTCCCAACCATTATTAGCAGGGCGCTGCCTCTCGAAACTAATGTGTTACGTCTGATATAGAGGCTTGTTAGGAGATCCAGTCAACATCCGTCTGCACTCTGTTCAAGTATGTTTATGGGTTTGCTTATCTCCAGATTGAATAGATGCCATAGTACAGGGAAGGGATCAGATTCAGCGGCATTGAATGGCGCAATGGAAACGGAACCAGATGAAGTAAATAATTGTAAGCAGTATGTTCACACTTAGTACTTTGGGATACCAGTCATGTGAAATCACTAGTCATAGTTTTGAAGGATTTTTCCAATTCAAACCCTCTTGTTTTGATGTGTCATGTGTTTTTGCTGGTTGTTATTGTTACCGGGAACTGGAGAAATCAGTCATGTCTGTTATTACTTCAAGCATGGAAGTTGCCAGTGTGTGGGATGCTAATATCACTCATATACAGAGGTTGTGCTAGCTTTAGTACATGCGTTTACACTGATGTCAATGTGCAGTGTCAAAGTGATGGACATCATTCGTTTTCAATGAGAGTTTGCAATTTATACAGATGAGCAATGCAGAGACTACCAGTGGAAGTACCTACAGTCCTGCACACGGACGGGTACCCGACGGGTGTCCTGCCAAATTTTATGTAACGGGTGGAATAATATTTACGTGTCGGGTGCGGTGCGGGTGCGGGTCAGACGTGCGATAGGCACGGGTAGACTGCGGGTCCAATAGCCACCATTCCAACCCAATTCGTTGCATTTGACAGCTGCTTTCAAATGGTCCCATGCTTATTTGTGTTCACGCGCTGTCTGAGGACCGTTAAAGGCTTCTAATTACTGCAGGATTTGCAGCGCTGAGCATTGTAGCCAATCGCGCTGCATCTGATTGAAAGCTATAGTGATTATTAAAGGGAGTGCGCTTTGCTCGCTTTATGTATTTAATATAGACTATTTACAATTTGAATAAAAGTTTTAGAATATTTTTTTGCGCTGCTAGAGGACCAGCAGCCAGGTAAACACTGCTTAGTTTTAGAAGAGACAACCGCATTTAAATACTGAGTGAATCTGATAAAATATTTACTAGCTTTAAGCTTACAGTTAAATATCCCTACTAAAACATTCTTTGTTCTATTATTTTACTTGTGTTGTTTAATGCAATGATTAATTAGATGCAGCGGCATATAATGCCTAATGTTGGTTTTATTGCTTGTGTTGGGCTACATAAGAAAAATCTGGATGTATTAGATTTATGCGGGTGCGGGTCGGGTCACGTTTTTTATGTCAAACTGGTCGGGTCGGGTGCGGGCTATAATTAGTTTTTCTGTCGGATATCGGGTCGGATGTGCTGTTAATAACTGCGGGAGCGGGTTTATCAAACAGGACCTGTGCAGGACGCCTACAGTGATCTTCCCCCCGATATAGATTCACTGAATGTTGAAGTTTGATGTTCATGTATTTGCCTTCTATTTTAGGGCCCCATAATGAGGTTTTGACTGAAAATGAAACAAGACTAGCACCCAGCCACATGGGAGGTGTTGTTCTCATGAAAAGTCAGAGCTTGGGAATAAAGAGGTTTCATAATAAGCATCATAGCCACAGGAATGACAGTAGCAAAACATAGCTAGATGTGTATTTAGTCATGTTCTACATTGTCTTCTCCCACAAACCTGGCCACATTAAATTTGGCACTCATTTCCCTCAGCTGGTCACTAGGAGTATGTTTTCTTGGGTTTTATAGGAATTCATATTGGTCATTTAACTGCTTCTGTTCCTTACCAAGATTTAAAGTACCATAGATTACAATGGAGGTGCAACCTAAAGGCTCAGTGGAGCCTTTATTTCCTCCCACAAACTTTCCCTCAAATTGATGCCTGTGTGTATACTGTATGTCTGTGTATAATACCTTCATGATGTCAGTCTGTGCCAAAGTTAAACCAACCCATATTTTTCTTGTCAAGTCTGTTGTGGAGTCATTTTTTGTAGCGTTTACCGGAAATGTGAGCCGCTTACATCTAATCAGGTAAACTAGGGAGATGGTGGACAAGGCTAAAGGGTTGCTCATGGGTCAATGACAAATAAGGATGTCCAAGAAAATGAAAAGGAGAATTCTTTACAAATGTAGTTAAAATACAGATGAAAAAGTCTTAAATTGACTTGAATTAATCTTACATCCAAATATCTGATATTTTAGTTACTTACTGACACCATCATGGTGGTCAGGGGTCCTTGATGATATCATTTCTTGTTTTAAGGAGTGTGTTTTTGTTTTTTTTCCAGAATTTGAAATTGTGTGCTTTTATGTTTTCTAGGGAATGAAAACCCAGAAAGTTTTATAATCCAAGGAACAGATCCAGGGCTTCAGCCAATCAGAGTGAGGACGGGGTTCATCTACAACCTCTCCCAGGCCACGCCTTCTACTTGCTGAGAACCCTTGGCTGCAGAACTTAGTGGCTGTTATTGTTCTATTTTTAAGGCCAGTAAACAAATGTGAAATGACTAATGTTTTCTATGTCAGTGTAACACCCAATGCCATCCTTTATCTAAAGATAACGAAGTGTGATGATGCATTTGAACATCAAGGTTATTTCGATGGTCATTTGATGACTATAGTGACACTATGATGCTATTGAAATTGTAGAGGCACAAAGCATTTAATGTTTATCATCCACCATAGATATTCCTAACAATTAAATAATACGATTGCTTTATGATTTCTTTCAGGTACAAGCCATGGTTAAACATTGCAGGAACATGTGGTGGATCAGCAGCTCGTTCTTTATGGCAAAAACGAAGGACAGACACAAAGTGGACAGAGCAAACTCCACAGGTCGACGACCAAGCCTCCCCTTTGTAGAACATTACCTCAATTTTCATCTAGTTACAAAACTGCAGCATCAGTCAGCTATTGATTGACAGGCTTAATTTTCCTCTCGCTCATCGTATGATAAGACAGCAGTCTTGGACAAACGCTGCTTGACCCTGACTGGCCGTTGCCATGACTTCTATTCCCATGACTCCTGTTCCCATGGTTCCTCTGCCTTAAAGGGAAGTTTGTCTGATTAGATGAACAATGGTGTTATTTTGGGTGGTTCCTCCTTTTTCGGCTTGTTTTGCTTTTGGTTGTATATGTGCATATATACGCATTCACACATATTCTCTATGTACTTTGTATTTGTATTTATGATGCAGTACAGATTTTATACACTTCTAACATTAATAAATCAAAGTGATTTTTAAATTCAAAGTCTTCCAATCTCTAATTATTTTAATTTCATTAGCAGATTCTGCTGACAGTGCAAACGACGATGCCATCTTTAGCTCTCTCCGCCAGCAGATAAAGTCAGTTTTGACAACCCAACCCGCAATGCTGAGTAGGTGTTCTTTCTGTCTGTCTTTCTCTTTCATCCTCTTTCTGTATATCTCTCCTCCCTTCCCCCCATAAGCAGGCTGATAGGCTGAGAGTTCACATGTTTTGACAGATCGTTTAATGGTTGACCTGTGGCGATATCGCTGCCTGTGCCTGTACCGAGGGGAGGAAAACTCCTTCTTTCCAAAGAAACTCCTTCTTTCCCTGCAAACCAGAAGGCTCTGGAGAATAAAACATTCAGGGTGAATTTAAAAATCAGAGCAGAGAGTCATGAGATCCCGACGCGAGTCTAAAATCCATGGTGATCTGTACTCTCTCACATCAGGCTTTTTCTAAGTGCCACTATACAAACCAACCACACGAGGACATGCACACATGTTGCTTGGGGCTTTATTATTCTAAAAGATAACACTGTTGAATGATTTCTGTTGAATATCAGTATATTTAAATTAGCATTGATTCTTTGTTTTAGCAGTGTTTGCTTTTGAATTGATAATTGGATACACATGACCTGAAGTCAGTCTGTTCAGAAACTTTTGTTTTGTTCTGCTTTGTGAGGCTCATTTAGATATTGCACAGTCTTGAGGTTAAACCAACAAAAACACATTCCCCTAGTTCAAAACTCCCCGAAATTCCCTTTCTATACACGCATTAGTATAAATCGTTTCAATATTCTGACATTGTGAACTCCTCTTTGTTTACTCATTGCCCTCTGAAACACTCAGAGGAACAAAAAGAGCTGATAGAGGAATTACAAAGTCTATGGTGCGAGTATTGCTCAACTGCGACTTTGGCCTTATTCCTCGTGTCTGTTCTTAAAGGCCCAGTGACCCACAGCCCTGCTGTGCATAGACACTGACTGCCGTGTGTATTCATAACAGAATAACTAACAATTACAACACTTTTCCCAACAATGACAACCCCAAATACGGGATTGCTGTTATGCCTTGCTGCATTACTATTCTAAAGGGTTGCTTCACCTAAAAACTCAGGGCTGTCATTAAAGGAATAGTTCACTTCAGAATTTAAACTTCCTGATAATTTACTCACGCCCATGTCATCCAAGATGTTTATGTCTTTCTTCAGTCGAAAAGAAATCAAGGTTTTTGAGGAGAACAATCCAGGATTTTTCTCCATATAGTGGACTTCAACAGGGTTGAAGGTCCAAATTACAGTTTCAGTGTAGTTTCAAAGGGCTCTACATGATCTCAGTCGAGGAATAATGGTCTTATCTAGCAAAACGATCTGTCAATTTATAAAGAAAAAAAAAAGATATACTTTTTAACCACAAATGCTTGTCTTGCACTAGCTCTGCGATGTGCCACGCATTACGTAATCACGTTGGAAAGGTCACGCGTGACGTAGTACTGAGCAAGTGTTTACAAATTGAATGTTGCAAAGAATAAGTCAAACGGCCTTTACAAAAAAAAAAATAGAAAGGTAAAATGACGATTTTGAAGTTGGAGGAGAAAATGAGATGTAGAACGCTTTGAAGCTGCATTGAAACGACAATTTGGAGCTTCAACCCATTGATCCCCGGTGAAGTCTACTATATGGAGAAAAATCCTGGAATGCTTTCCTCAAAAACCTTAATTTCTTTTCGACTGAAGAAAGAAAGACATAAACATCTTGGATGACATGGGAGTGAGTAAATTTTCTGGAAATTTTACTTCTGAAGTGAACTAATCCTTTAATACAAAATATCGCCTTCCCATCGTACTTCCCATTTCCACATTCTTCAAAACGCTTACGCTGAATGTCCTACGCCTTCCCTATTCAACTTACGGAAAAAAACGAAACTGGCGCCGCGTTTGTTTCATAAGTAGAATAGGGAAGGCGTAGAACATTCAGCGTAAGCGTTTTGAAGAATGCGGAAACGGGAAGTACGTTCAAGGCGATATTTTGTGTTTATAAAGCATAAACGGTTGTATTTTTTTTTTTTTTAAGAAAATGACAGATCGTTTCGCTAGATAAGACCCTTATTCCTCGTCTGGTATCGTTTAACGCCCTTTGAAGCTGCACTGAAACTGCAATTTGGACCTTCAACCTGTTGGTAGCCGTTGAAATCCACTATATGGAGAAAAATCCTGGAATGCTTTCCTCAAAAACCTTAATTTCTTTTCGACTGAAGAAAGAAAGACATAAACATCTTGGATGACATGGGAGTGAGTAAATTATCTGGAAATTTTACTTCTGAAGTGAACTAATCCTTTAACACAAAATATCACCTTGAACGTACTTCCCATTTCCACATTCTTCAAAACGCTTACGCTGAATGTCCTACGCCTTCCCTATTCAAATTACGGAAAAAAACGAAACTGGCGCCGCGTTCATTCCATAAGTAGAATAGGGAAGGCGTAGAACATTCAGCGTAAGCGTTTTGAAGAATGCGGAAACGGGAAGTGCGTTCAAGGCGATATTTTGTGTTTATAAAGCATAAACGGTTGTATTTTTTTTCAAAAATGACAGATCGTTTCGCTAGATAAGACCCTTATTCTTCGTCTGGTATCGTTTAAAGCCCTTTGAAGCTGCACTGAAACTGCAATTTGGACCTTCAACCTGTTGGTAGCCGTTGAAATCCACTATATGGAGAAAAATCCTGGAATGTTTTCCTCAAAAACCTTAATTTCTTTTCGACTGACGAAAGAAAGACATGAACACCTTGGATGACATGGGGGTGAGTAAATTATCAGGAAAATTTTATTTGAAAGTGGACTAATCCTTTAAAATATAAAGGCAGCTAATGAAAGAAATATGCACTGAAATGTCTACTTTTGAACACAGCTCACCATCTACACTGAAATATCCATTTTGGGTGAACTATTTCTTTAAAGACCAAAGGTTAAAAGCAGTGAAAATGATGAATGTTGTACTACTCAGATGGTCATCTGGCTCCTATCTGCTATGATTGTATTCATGATCACAACTTTCCTCAGGAACTTAGCATGGTTTTCTCTCTCTTAGGGAAATTAAACTAAAACCCAGCAAGGACTGACAGTGCTCGCAGTGCACGGATGCTTGTTCAGTGACGTAGGGAGCAAACATGTACTGAAGACTGCTAGCATAAGACCCCTCCTGACTGTTGCTACAGTAACAAACTGTCTGTTCTCAAGGGGCCTGTTCTTTCTATCTAGTAGTCCAGTCATTGGCAGTACTTTTGAAAGCAGCACAGAAATTCAAAAAGCCATTGACATCATTGCCAGGGAAAGACATAGTTTAGGGCCTTTCACATCCTTACTATTGGGCCGGGACAGAATTTTGATTTCCTGTGTTTGAGCACTTTTCCAGGAAAGCAGTTTGAGCATTTTAGCTGGTTCATTAACATCCCCTCAACCCCCCCGTCTCATAGTGTTCAGCTGTATTGGGATCAGTGTGGAATTCAAGTTTGTGGCTTCTAGGGATAAGAATTTATCCAGGGAGAATGTCAAAATATGGCATGAAATAATAAGCACAGCTGTTTGCGTTAGAGTTTATTACCCTTGCTTTAGCAAACTTACAAATACAACTTTTTGAGTCATTCTTTGATCTATTGTCACATTTATCAAGTCTGTCATTCGTGTGGAAATAAAACACGTCGGTTTGCTTATAAATAGGTATTTTATTGGTTTAAACTGCAATCTGTCGTTACAAAAGAAAACATATTGATGTGAACAGCAATAGCTGCTAACATAGGACACATTCAAATGTAGCTCTCTCAATGTCAATCCTGTTAACCTCGAATTTCCACTAAAATCTATATAATGACTCTGGATTACAATCCTAAAAGGTACGAGACTCTTGGAATGTACTGTTAGGCACTTAGCAAGTAGAAGTGGTCCAAAATCTGTAAATAAATACGAATTTTGAGTCATAACAAATCAAAACAACACATGCTTGCTGGCGAACATAACATGGTTTCAAAATGGGCAAAATAAATAGACAAATGCATTTTTAACAATTCCCTTATTAACCGTCCATTTTAGACATGCTGCGATCAAAGGATTGGACCACCGCGGGGTGCGTGAGATTGGAACTATAATGCATTTATTGTCTGTGATTTGTTCATAACCAAAAGAAGTCTTAATGAGAGGATCCCAGTCAGATTTATAAAATCACAGGCACAGGACTGTTATTGTCAAGAAAACTCAGTTTACATTCTAGACGGTCGGAGCCTAATAATAAAGGATTATAGAGGCATAAACATCTTGAAACTGCAGTCCAACATTAGGGAGAAAAATAATAAATAAATGCAAAACAATCCTCTTGCATTCTCATTTTAAATTAAGTTTCACTTTAAAAATAAATCAAAATGTAGTTACAAAATGTCATTGCAGTATAATATATTAACTGTTGAAACTTAACGAAAAAGGTCTTCACAATCTTACGATTAATACGGAAGATCATAATTTAACATAAAGGAAAATATATTCTATTGTTTCATTATCCAGATAAATACAAACAAAATAAAAAAAATGCTTACAATCAGCAATAAATACATTTTGATAAGTTAAATAAGCACTGACAAGCAAAACTTTCAGTTTGAAAGTTCTCATTTCCAAACAGAAAATACCAACAATAATTGTAATGATGCAATAATAACTATATTATAACAATAATAGGGGAAATACAATATGGAATTAATGATAGAACATTTCAACGATCTGTTTACAACGAAACAATTAGTGGCCACTGAAGTCACATCTTTAGTGGTAACATGAACAGAAGGAATAAAGGAAGGACGTCCTCTCTCACACATATTCTCTCTAACATAATCCAACAACCAGCAGACACTATTTTAGCATAAGGGATCACATGTTCTAGGGATAATTACCAAGGTGACAGCACAATTAGCACCACTAGACATACAAATATCTCTCAGAATGATTCATACAAATCTAAGATGGGTTTGATTCTTTTCTTTTTTTTTTTTTTAAGAAACCTTTTCTACCCCAGATCTCCAGAAAAATCAACATGACTGGAAAAGTAGTAAAGTAATTGTTTGATAGGCACTTTAAGTCTCAACGATCTGCCGCCGAGAGTTTTCTGCAAGAAAAGTGGCACTTTCAGGTCTGTAAAGCACATTGTTGCTATAATATTCAGTAGATTCTTTGAACGAGAACGTCCTTGAACAATTTAGAAAACTATGCTCTTAAGTTTGAACTAAATATGGATTTGTTTAACATGTTCCACTGAGGATTGAGACCTCAACATTCGAGTGGGCCTAGAGGCGAACAGTTCGGTTTTTTTGCATTACATCGGGCATGTTAAAGACGTTTAGCGAGGCATGGGTATTCGCTCAAAGCTGAGGCTACAGGGTAATATGGTTTCTGATTTGACTCAGTGGCTACGAGAACACTGTACTTTAGTCCACTTCTCTGCTGTAAACAAACCAAGGACAGGAAGGGATTGCTAGGAGGAAAATTACTCTCTCTTTCTCGCCAGCTCTTTCTCTACTTTGTCTCTTTCAGGCCTGAAATCTCTGAGGGCAGGTTTTAATCGTCAGAGATGGAGAGTCTGCTGAAGATGGGGAGGCGACGTGTCGCGTCCAGCACAGGTGACTCGGATCCGCTCTGGCTGCCAAGGCTGCTCTGGTAGCCCTCCTGGTCGGAGAGGGAGTCCGGAGGGCTTGGTGGAGACTCGGACATGGGCCTGAAGAAGGAGGGTGTGGTGGGTGAGTGAGGACCGGGCAGATCAGGAACAGTGGTGCCACCTAAACTAGGCCCAAACAGGTTGACGAGCTCTTGACTTGAGAAAGTGAAGGGGTTGCTGGGCCACTCGTTGATGTCTTCGTTGGAAAATATGGGTGGAGGTGTGACAGAGGTTGGGCTGTCCTGGGAGCCACCTGAGCTTGGGAAACCGGCAAAACTGTAGCTGTGATGAAGGCGGGGGCGCTCCATCTTGTTGAAGGCGGAGAGAGGAGGGGGTCCACGGCGCTCCTCTGCATTGTGGATGAAGTGGCAACGCGGCCCATACGGGCAGTAACCGATGCTGTGGAAGGTGCGACAGAGCTCGGTCTTGTACTTGGGGTGGCGATTTAGACTACGAAGCTCGTGCATCCCGTGGGCAAACTGGCACTTGTCGCCATATTTACAAGTGCCGTTCTCCTCGAAAGGTCTGCAGAGTTCGGTCTTATAGCGGCTAGAGTTGACCTGGCTGTTTCCGTTGGCACTAATGCATGTGATGTTGCTCGGCCTTAGACGCTCCCCGGTTTCAGAGTAGGACCGGTCACGAAAACGGTTCTCCTTGTTGTTACTGCTCCCATTCATGGAAGCCGAGCCTTCCATCTTGAGACTGTTAATAAATTGGTTCTGCATTGATTTGGAGCTGGTAACGGACACAGAGTGGCGACGCTGGTAGAGTCCCACTGAAGGAGTACCCACCACCTTCCTGTCCAGCAGGGACCCGGTGGGGTTAAAGGGGGTATTGGCACCGGTGGAGGGGACAGACTGTAAATGGGGACTGGAGAGGGGACTGTTGTAGGTCATCATCTTATTGTTCTGAAAATGAAGAAAACAAAACAATGTCTCAATAATTTGGGCATGATTTTGCTACAAATACCACTAGTGGGAGTTTATTACATGCTGATGGTATTTTCTGTCTTCAGGTCAGCTCTAAGGCCTGTTTTTTAAAAGTGAACATTAATGACCCAGCACTTTTAACCTACCCAGCAATCTCTTTAAAAGTGAAAGGTTTATTAAGTCATTAACGTGCTAGACACATGTATCATCTGAAATTACTGCAGAAACGGTGCACGTTAGAATATTGCATAACCAGTAACTGTAAGTAAGATACAAAATCTCATCACTTTTTATGGCTTTCTAAAAATTTAAGGTAAAGGAAAATACAGCTTTGTAATAAAATCTAGCCTATGTGTATTGGGGATGAGAAAAATGACCACCCCAGGCTATGTTTGAATTGTAGGTAGGTCAAGTGTCTGAGAGATAACTGTGGCCACTGCATTGCATCACACATTTTCTTTTTAATCTTCTTCGCTGAGTGTCAGCGCCTTGTCAAGTTTTATGACAATAGTTCAACTAAAACTGAAAATGTTGTCATTTACTTGCCCATTGAAATTCTATGCTGAATGGTGAGCAATAGGCCTACCACCAGTTCTTTTTAGGTAAAATGACAAAACAGTGTGAGAAATTACAGTCGTTTTAATATTCACATCAGTAATGACTCTTAAATATAATTAGCAGTTAAAAAATGCTATGACATTATAGGGTTGATTTCACTGGTTCTCGCAAGTCATGTGATAGCGACGCTATGTTTAAAATGAAAGACGGCTTCAGAAGACTCACAATACTGCTCACCAACTGATGTGTTTAAAACAACTATCCATTTTGATTCAAGCGAAACACCACCTAAGGACATTAGCCTCCTTTTGTGTTCATAACACTACATTGCAATAGCATGGGTGAGTACATTTTGAAGTTTGGGTCAAACAATCCCTTTAACGTTGGTTTAACTTTTAAAAGAGCGTCTCGAGACCCTTGTGTTCAGTTTCATTTCGCCCAACTGTTTAGAAGCATCCTGAACACCCCTTAAAGCGTTCCCCTACGTCACAGTTAAGATTGCATGTTCACAGTACAATGTTACATGGCTTTAGAGAGCTTCATATGCTCACAACTGACCTATAGATTATTTCAAGAGATGGGTGAAACTAAAATAATACGATAATTGCCTTAATTTTAGGTAAGAACCGCTACTGTTTAAGATTATTATAAGTAAATCCGTTAAGTATAACCCTTGTTTCCCATGATAGAGAACTTGTTTTATGTCAAATGGCTTATGGCCTTCACTGTAGTGTAGGCTATAATCGAATCGAGAGCAAATAATGCACACCTTTATGTGAAGCATACGTTTAACCGATGACGCATAAAAGGAGATGAATGAAACTATTCTAATCTATTAGATTTCCTTATTCTCCCCTAATCGATTAGCAATCGATGGCAGCAGATCAAACATTAGATGCACAAGACTAGATGAAGTTCACAAACAAGATTCTCGTCCCACTCTCTCTCACACACACACATACACGCACACACACACACACACGCACAAACCTGAAAAGTTTGACATCGGTGTAGAAAACAGCATCTCAAACCACTGCTACATTTTTATGAGATACTGATCTGTTTCTCAATCATATAAACTGATAAAATGCTTAAAACTACTTTCCAGAAAAATAGAAATTACCTTATTCGTCACTTCGTAGTCGAAGAAAGAAGACACGACGGTCGCAGTCATTGTCGAATCGGGGGTTGTTAAAAATACTTAAGAGTTGACAAATAGATGGTTTGTTAAGGCACGGTGGGTGTATTCCTGTGTTTGAAGGGTCTTTGATATAGTTCTGCCCCGCAGAGAGCCCCCTCTGTCCTGCCAAAACTTGCGCGCATATCCTTTATAAAAACTTGCGCAGTCTTCCTGGCAGAATGGGCGGGGCCATTTCTGACCATGCCTCTTTTCCGCACTTCTCTCTGGCGCTCTGAAGTGATGTATGGCACTACATTGACTCAACCGATTACGAAACTTCATTTCTACGAACCTTCATTACCATACATTTAATCACAACCGAGCATTTCACTCAACCCACTCAGAGCATTCCAGTTATTGCCAATAAATCTTTGAACGTCACAAATATGAGTTTGACTAAAGTGAAGCTGAGAGGTGACATTAGTAGCCTAAGTCATAATATGATACTAATGGACAGTGGGTCTCAGTGTGAGGGGAAAAAAGCTGTATTGTACAATACAAAATAAATAGACATTCCAGCTATTAATTATATATAATCTACAATGATTTTGATTTAATTTATAGTTTATTTAAAGGCACCATAAAGAAGCATTATTTAAAAATATTATTATCATAAAAATATGGGTGCATTTTAGGAAAGCATGGTCATTTTTTTTTTTTTTTGATCAGAACATTTTAAAGAATGAAGTGAGGGAAAGAATGCATGAGTAATGAAAGATGCATTAAATAATTTGGCTTGATTTAGTCATTTTTTTTAGTACGGCTTTCTTATCTCTGAAATGTGCAGTAGTGGAAAAACTTACGGATTGTAATGTACGTTAATTGTTATTTTTCCTTCAATGGTTAGGTGTTTTTTACAGTTTCTTTTTTTTATGAGGCCAACTAACTCAAAGGCATTAAAAGATGAAAAGGACGCAGCGCACACTATACAGTACGTGCTGGACAACAGCAGCCAGCATATTCTCCTTCACTGCATGCTTCCAGGGTCTTGATCCTATAAATCCATTGGCATGTTTAGCATGCCTCTGATAGATTCTGGTTTCCTTTGTGTTGTTTTCTCCAAACGTTACACAAAAATAATTTCTGCATATTCAGCTGACCCATCAGGATCTACTGTCCTCAATGCTTTGTCAACCACAATGTCACTCGCCAAAGACCCTGACCTTCGGGTTCAATTTTTATCAGAGCTTTACAGTTATATTCAAAGTATTCACAAAAGTGCTTTTCAAAGCTTGTTTTGTATATTGTGACTTTTGTAATCATGGCAGAATACCAATAAAATAAGAGTCATTGTAAAGGAGTTCCAAACCAATGACTTTCTTTCTACCGGGAACACAAAAGAAGATATTTTAAAAATGTTTGTTTTCAGTGGGGTTCAATTGTTTGAATCCCATTTAGTTTCAAAGTATCTCCTTTTGTGTTCCACAAAAGAAAGAAAGTCAGGCAGGTTTGGAATGACATAACAGTGAGTAAATGACAGAATTAATTCATTTTGATGAACTACAAAAGTCAGTTCAGTGTTAAAGGTGCAGTAAGCGATTTCTGAGAAACACTGCTGATATTTAAAATGAACCCAAACAAACACACCCCCTTCATTGCTCCGCCCCCAAAATGCACGTAATGCAAGAGTGGAAGTATCTTTATCAGAGTTGAAGCAAAATAAAGCTTTGTGAAAAATAAAGTGAAGATGATGAATGAACGACAAAGTGAACATTAGTACACAAGAGTATACAAACAAAAGTTGGTTGTTAGTCGGCAGCAGAACACCAGCTCCAGACAAACAATGACACTCAAAACTATAAACTAACTCTATACTATAGCTAACATCACAGTAACAGCTTATCTTGGTTCTGTGAAATATAGCGCTCCCGCTTCTTCCGGTCATGCGTATGTGGGGTAACACAGCGCTGTTTTATCATATTAGATACATTTGTGTGTTATTATAATGCTACTCTGTGCGTTCGCTCGCCAGCTATTATGAGACACTAGTTGCACACTGCAGTAAGATAGATCGATATTAGTCATGGTAAAACATGGTACTCGTGGTAAATCAAGAAAATGAAATTTAAACAATAAGACTTACTGTGTTGAGCTATATAACAATAATTAGTTTTCTGTCAGTGAATGTATCCATCCACACAGTTTCTCACCTGTCTGATAAAGCACATAATATTTTAAAGCGTCTTTGGTGTTTCCATGTTTTCTACAAAATAAAACCGGAAACCGAGGGTAACACGAGTATGATGTCAGTGATAGGCGATGAACAGACACAGTCTGTGTCCTGGTTAAAATAGCTTATTTCTCTGGATTTAAACATTCTTGGAAACATGTGGGATAATGTAAGTACACAAGTCAGCAAAATATATAACATTGTTCAAGTGGTTTTTGGATATTTTAATCCAAAAATCTTACACATTGTGCCTTTACGGGAATAATTCACCCAAAATAACTCACCCAATTTAAATTAAATTAAAACATTTTTCACTCTCACGTTGTTTTAAACCTGTATGACTTTCATTGGAAGTTTCAAACTGTTTTTTTATATAAAAAATTACGATTTGAGCCGTCAAACTTTTTAAAAGGACACAAAAGCACCATTTAAGTATCATAAAAGTGGTCCATACCTCATAAGCCAAACCAGTTTGAAATGACACAAGTGTGACTTTATTAAATTTTTCGGTGAATGATTCCTTCAAGTCAGTGTGATTCACTCTCTGTCTCTTAGAATGGCATTTTAAGTCCTCAGGTACAACAATTCAGTTGTTTAGTGGTCAAAAAATGTATAATTGAAATGGGGGGGATTGCATGGTTACTTATAAGCCACATTTTACTGTACCTGGAACCAGGGTGCGAATTACGGGGGGGGGGTTGGGGGGGGTCTGACCCCTCTAATGAAGGCTTGATCCCCCCTGAAAGAAAGTAGTCTACCCGTGATATGAAACATTACCTATAAATATGAAAATTGCGGCATTACATTTACAGTAAATTTGTTTGTTACATCATATTTATATTAATTTTTCTTTTACTTGTGTAGTTTGCAGTGTTGAGCATTATAACCAATCACACACGGTTATGTTGAGTTTAGGAATGCAATGTCCAATCAGAGGCGTTGTGATTAGCCACCGCGCAAATGCCGGTGACTAATGAGGATTGACTGAATTTTGAATCCCACTCATGCAAATTCTCGTTTATCATCATAAACAACAAAATGCAGAAAGTAAGAGATTAATTTAATGAAGAAAATATGCAAGTAAGAGATTCATTTTGGAGTATAGACAGTTTCATAGGTTATATCGGGAGTTTTTGCAAAAGTGCATAACTCACATTAGACTTAAGTCATGGACCGCTTCTGTGTTCTTTGATCGCTTTCGTAATGTAATGGCTATATTCCCAGTTTGAAAAAACTTTTTGAACAACAGATATGCAGATTCAAGTAGATGTTAATAAGGTAATTATAAAAACTGGCCCCTACAAAGGTAAAAAAAAAAAAAAAAGTGTATATGAAAAGCCATTTTATTTATATATATATATATATATATATATATATATATATATATATATATATATATATATATATATATATATATATATATATACATATATATATATATATATCCCCGCACCCTGCCTGGAACTCCATATTGGAGGAAGATATTTAAAATAGCTAACCATTTATTACACTTTCAATCTGAGAGACATGTTTTCACTTTTCTACATGTATCTGGTGGGAAGGTCTGTTTTCAGGTATTCTCCATTTTATTAAGGATTTATGACTGATGAGTTTATTTTGGACTTCTAAAAGGTTGTTCCATGGAAAATTTGTTTTCCCTCAGCTGAAGCCCTTGAAAACCATAATCTCTGCTTAACTGAGTCCTTCCAATTACCCAACAGCCCATTTGTTGTTTTTGATGCATTTTCACATCAATAAAATGATGTGTTCTGGATGTGACTGAATTTACAGAACAAAAGGTCATACTTCAGCAGGACTTCCAACAAACTCAGACCTGAACCGGCACAAACGGCCAAGTCAAATTAAATTTTGTTTGTCTTTTGGGTGGGTGACCGCAGGGACTAGTCCTGTTATAGCCCCGCTCGTGACCATAGGTCATGTTTTGCTTCCTATTCCATTTATGACATTAACTCAGAGATTAATTGCTGAAATCATTCAGTGAAGTCAGCGGAATGTGAGTCAGATATGATTGTTCCTGTGAGAGTAGAACTTGCAATGGAAAATAAAACCAAAAGCAAGGTGGTGACATTCCATGGCTCCAAGTCTGGATGTGATTAGCCTGTAATGTGCAACATATGGGAGCAAGACGAGAAGAGATGGATAGTCCTTTGTAAAGACGTTCTCTAATGTAAAGATGTACACGTTTCCATCTCCCCTGTCTACTAAGTGTAAAAAGTGTCAGAGGAAACGGAAAGTAACAAAACAACGGCTAGGTTTCTGGCGCCCGAGTGTCGTTCAGAAACTGCGGTTAACTATGTAACTCTGTGATGCATTCTGACATGAAAATGCCTGTTTCAGGTTAGGACCTATTTCAGAGCAGTATTGCTAATGTTAAACAGCTTTTAGATTCAAACCCGTGAGAAAGGACTTCCACTTATGTTCATGCATTGATATGAAATCGGAGAACGTGATCCCAGGCAGCTGTCGCTTATAGCCCATGCTTATTATCATCTGCCATGTCCTGATTTACCTCGGTATGGGCATCTGAGGCCGTGGCCTTGGAGATGGCCTGAAATCACACTTGCATGATACTGATGCTCTGCATCATTGGACAGGTCAGAGCAGGCCACGTTCATGCATGACTCGTGTCTAAATCATCATGCCTAAAAATGCATAGAAGTGCCAAAGCCTGTCTTTACTCATAGTGAGTCACTCGAAAACCTTTTTTTTTTATTTTATTTCTTTTATCCAAAATAATCAGAACCAGTTTTCCTCAGCTTTTAATAAAGGCAGAACAATGAGTTCATTATCAACGTCATAGCAGCTCTGTCCTGATGAGGCACGTTTTGTTTTTTTTGTTTGTTTTGTTTTTTTGTGTTGGTGAACTATTGTGCACCAGGGATTTATCATCTGTTGCTTATTCTTAACAGATTTCTCTGTTCCAATCATGGTTCACTTACTGTGAATTTATTATAGTTAAAGGGTTAGTTCAAATGAAAATTCATGTCGTTCCACACCCGTAAGACCTTTGTTCATCTTCGGAACACAAATTAAGATATTTTTTGATTAAAATCTGATGGCTCATTGAGGCCTCCATTGCCAGCAAGACATTTAACACCTACAGATGCCCAGAATGCTACTAAAGACATATTTAAAACAGTTCATGTGACTACAGTGGTTCAACCTTAACGTTATGAAGTGACGAGAATACTTTTTGCGTGCCAAAAAACAAAAATAACGACTTTAGTGAATGGGCGATTTCAAAACACTGCTTCATGAAGCTTCAAAGCATTACGAATCTTTTGTTTCGAATCAGTGGTTCAGAAGCGTGTATCAAACTGCCAAAGTCACTTGATTTCAGTAAATGAGGCTTCGTTATGATTTCAATGGATCACCACTGGGGGGGTGTGACACTGGCAGTTTGGCAGTTTTCTCATTTGTAAGTCACATTGGATAAAAGCATCTGCTAAATGATTAAATAAATGAAACAGCGCAACATTTTGATTATCAACAAAGTCCCTTTAAGACAAAGTCAGTTCACTCGGTGGCCATCTTTGAAACGCCTCTCGGGCATTGAAGTGCAGCTCCTATCTTTTTGAATGGGAAAACATCAAATTCTCTAAAGCTGTTTGCCAAGCTTTCGATTAAATTTCATATTTGAAATCACCAATGAAATCTGACAACTGTCTCATAAATATTGTTTCTAAAGGCCAGAACATACCAAGCCGACGCCGACGAACTAGTGGTGACGAAAGCATACTGTGGGGTTGGCTCACGTCTGCAGCGTCTGTGTCCAAAGTTGGCCTGACACACCAAACTAACACTAAACAGCCGACGGCCAAGTAGCACGTCAGTTCTGTGCCTGAGTGAGATGAAATACCTTTCCGAACCAGCAGGTGGCAGTATCTGAACAGCCAATCAGAATGATTCAGATGGCCCGACGGGCCTGACGAGCTCTGACGGCGATTCAACTTTTCGAATCGGCCGAAAAAAAGCCGACGAGGACCAACTTCAGCCGACGGTCTGGAACACACTGAGAAAACTTAGTCAGCCGACGAAAAAAAACTGCCCGACGGCCGACCGCCGGCTTGGTGTGTTCCTGCCTTAAACGCTCGAATCATGACAAAAACATTTGTCATGATATTTGGTATTTTTTAGGCTGGATCAAGCTAATGTGCATGCGCAGTCCTAAATGCGCATCTCTTGTGCCTCATTTCGGAGGCGTGCATCTGACTTTTCTATAGAAACCGGAGCTTCTACCAGCTGCTGCAGTGACGCGATGACTCTTATTTAGAAGGCGGGACTTATTCCGCCATATCGCGCGTTGGACTTTCTCCCATTCATAATAATACGAGTGATGCGTCTTGTGTTATTCTGTAGTCTTTATCAATCACGCGACTCACTTTCTTCATTCCAGTCGGCCCATGTTAAGAAAATATTTGTGCATTCGAATTCTTAGGTAAGATGACGTAAAATTGTAACAGCTGCTTCTGTCTGTACTGTATTGACTTCTTTGCTTGCTTTCATCACTTTTGCTTTTATTCTTGTGCACTGACTCATTCATTAAGCAATCAGAGTTCTCTCTCTCACCAGGGCCTGGACTTTGACTAGGCCCCGCCCAAAGCAATCGGCACGCGGAAACTCGACAACAACAACAACGCCTGGCATGAGTGTTACAAGACTTTAATTGTGGCTCATGATACTATACCATCCAAATTATAGCAACAGCACTGATGTTGACTAGATGTTGTGTTAAAAGCATATTATTCTAGATTAACTTTAACTTGAATACTCATATAGAAATGGAGGTCTCAGCACACTGCAGTCCCTCTGGCTGAACCCGTGGCCGCATTATGCATATTGTTTGTTTGTTTCTATGCTTCTTCTATCTAACGTCTTTGCTGTTGGTTTCTTCCTACTCTTCCACTTCTTCTTCTCCTTACTTGGCGGCCACGGCCAGTGCAGCTGGTATGCAACTTAAAGGTGCATTGCTGCCACCTACAGTACTGGAGTGTGAAACAGATTAGTGGGGAAAAAAACAGGTGATGACTGCGTGCGTGGCGGGTGGTGGGCCGGAGTACTGGCCGTTCTGTGATTCTCTAGATCACACAGATGGCCAGTCCGCCCCTGTCTCTCACCAACGGCCCAAAGCCGATTCAACATGCTGAATCGGCCCCAAAAAAAACCCCAGAAGGCTTCTGACTAGGGCCAGAAGTGCAGAACACACTGAAAAATGGCCCTACGTTGCCCAACACCTGACCGTCAGCTTGGTGTGTCCTGGCCTTAACACCACCCCTAAGCCTAACCAAAAATGGGGCATAACCAGGACATCAGAAAACATATAAAAGAGATTGTGCGAAGAGATTGCCACCAAGTTAACATTTTGATTTAATGTTTAAACGATGCTCAATTGATACTAAGGCAATAAAAATTATCCCCCACACCATTATACCAGCAGCAGCCTGACAGGCAGGATGGATCCATGCTTTCACGTTTCTGATGCTACCGTCCAAACGTTGCAGCGGAAATCGAGACTCATCAGATCAGGCAACATTTTTCCAATCTTCTATTGTTCAATTTTGGTGAGCCTGTAAGAATTGTATCCTCAGTTTCCTGTTCTTAGCACCGGTGTGGTTTTCAGCTGCTGTAGCACATCTGCTTCAAGGTTTGATGTGTTATGTGTTCAGACATGCTCTTTTGCAGACCTTGGTTGTAACAAGAGGTTATTTGAGTTACTGTTGTCTTTCTATCAGCTCGAACCAGTCTGGCCAGTCTCCTCTGAACCCTGACATCAACAAGGCGTTTTCGCCCACAGAACAGCCACTCACTGGATATTTTGTCTTTTTCAGACCATTCTCTGTAAACACTAGAGATAGTTGTTTGAGTTGCTGCCATGTGATTGGATGATGATATACTTATTTTTGCTCATTATGAGTTAATGAGCAGTTGAACAGGTGTACCTAATGACAATTGGCTAATGACAATTATTATACATGTATGTTTGAGACTAAAGACTTGATTATAATTTTCAACTTTGTTCAGGGTGATTAAATTAATTGTCTGTTTGTTTTTCAGTAATTGTAATTAGACCCACTATAGAAAAAATGGCACCAAAAGCGCTGCTGAAAAAACGTTATTAATAATAAATAGAAAAAAAAAATGTTATACTATTTTGGTGGTTATTATATGCTATTCAAAATAGTTTATTCCTTTGTCAAAGTATTTGTATTCAGTGACGTTTTGCCATGTGACTATTGCGCCCCTGAATATTGATGAAGAAACTAAAGTAATGCAAAAATAAATGATAAAATAATAGTATACTGTATTAAAGGGTTAGTTGCACCCAAAAGTGAAATTTCTGTCATTATTTACTCACCGTCATGTCGTTCCACACCCGTAAGACCTTTCATTCATCTTCAGAACACAAATGAAGATATTTTTGATAAAATCCAAGTGAGGCCTCCATTGCCAGCAAGATTATTAACACTCTCAAGATACTAAAGAAAGGTACTAAAGACATATTTAAAACAGTTTCATGTGACTACAGTAGTTCAAAAGTGACGAGAATACTTTTTGTGCGCCAAAATAAACAAAATAACGACTTTATTCAACAATGTCTAGTGATGCTTTACGAATCTTTGGTTTCAAATCAAGTGGTTCGGAACGTGTATCAAACTGCCGAAGTCACACAAACCTTTGAAATTTCGAAACACTTATGATGTAACGAATCCTCGTTTACTGAAATCACATGATTTTCACGCTCCGAACCACTGATTCGAAACAAAAGATTTGTAAATCTTTGAAGCTTCATGAAGCAGTGTTTTGAAATTCGCCCTTCACTAGATATTGTTGAATAAAGTCGTTTTGTTTGGTTTTTTGGTGCACAAAAAGTATTCTCATCGCTTCATAACATTAAGGTTGAACAACTGTAGTCACATGAACTGTTTTAAATATGTCTTTAGTAGCATTCTGGGCATTGAAAGTGTTTATTGTCTTGCTAGCAATTGCAGGCCCCACTGAGCCATCGGATTTTATCAAAAATATCTTAATTTGTGTTCCAAAGATGAACAAAGGTCTTACGGGTGTGAAACAACATGAGGAGTGAGTAATTAATGACAAGAATTTTCATTTTTGGGTGAACTAACCCTTTAAGAAGTTAATATAAAGGGGGACTGACTGGGGGCCTTTTACACCTAATGTGGATAGCTGGATTTATATTAACATGATTTGATTAAAACTTCTTTTACCATTTCTTTTTGTACTAATTTTATTTATTCATCCATATTCAGCCAACCAAAAAAAAAAACTAAAAAAAAAACTTTAAGGGTGACTTTTCCCCTGTTCTACCCTACACCAGAGCCCAGAGACCTTGGCAGGAACTGTAGTTTGCCCCAGACTGATGATGTGTTTTGTTATTGAAAATGAGTTTGTTTAATTCTCAGTAGTGTTTTTCATGCCAGAATGTTGCAACTTGTATCCTTTCATTGCTGTTAGTGTAGACATTCCCATGTATGATAAAGAGGGAACAAGAGAGACAGCGAAAGAGAAAAAAAATCAAGGGGAAAAGGGAGTGTGGTGATTTATTTTGGTTCACACACTGTGGTATGTTATTTCACAAGAGGCCCTTGGCCAGATAAGGGATTCGTGTTTTAAAATATGATTGATCGTGGAATTCTGCTCTGTGATTCTAACGCAGAGCTTACGACTGTTACGCTCATATATCGTTTTATGTAACATAGAAAAGAGATAAAAGACATTATTTTACAAGAAAGTCCAGATCGCTGTCATACACAACATTTTTGTACAAATTGCAGTGCCAAAACTGTTGTGTCTAGAGACCCCACAACATCTGGGAGGTTTAGAGAACTGGAACAGATAGACACATCTGGTGTGATTTGTGTAGGCCAGAAATGTTTGTTAAAGCTGCAAGAAATCAGGCATGTGTGATAAACAAATGGACACCGTATAGCGCAAATGGAGAAATTTGCTTTTGTTTCTCCCAAGCCAAAAAACAAACGTTTCGGAAGAGATATGAAATATGTTGTAAACTTGGCTCAGATTTGCTGAGATACCAAAATGTCCTATCAAAAGTCAGAGGATTGAACTTAAAGAAACAGTTCACCTAAAAAAAATTTGAAAATTCTGTGATAATTTACTCACCCTCATGTTGTTCCAAACCTGCATGACTTTCTTTCCTCCGTGGAATGTAAAAGAAGATATTTTGATGTTTTTTTTTTTTTTCTCCAAATCCCCATTTGACCCCATTGACTTTCATTGTATGAAACATTTTTGCAATAAACCTTCATTAAACATTCCTAGACGTTTTATATCACTAAACGAGTGTTCTGGTATCAGACAAACTCACTGACACCCAGGCCAAAGCTGAAGGGTGTTTCTTTGCAAAGCTGTTTATCTGCATTAGATTATTCCCTTTAAACAAGTATGAAGCACAAGGGAAGAATTACAGACAGCCCATGATGTAGCTGAAAATGTATGAGGACCTTATTCACTGAGACAGAAAGAAAGGAAAAGACAACAGTAGTTAATTTGTAAGGAGTGAAAGTAAGACTGAATTGCAAAGAAAGAGAGGGAGTAGGAGGAGTGTGCATTGTCACGCTGCTGGAATGTTGTGAGGGCGTTCGCCGGTGTGACTAAAGCATTTCTCACAGATGTAATCTGAGCAGGCCATCTTCAGCGTTAGCTTGGCAATGGAGGTCCAGGATGTAGGCGTTTTGGTTTGATACTCCAGTTTTTTTTTTTTTTCTTTCAGAGAGGACAGTAAACAAAGTAGTAATATGCTACTAGAACATTCATGGGTGATGAGATGTGGCCTGAAATTACCCTGTGCATTCTGTGGACCTCAACACAGAGTTTTCTTGCTCTGTGGCAAATTTTGATTCATGCATCCCTGAATCAATTCAAAGCATGAATTCAGATTTTTCATATTAGTTGTCTGTGTTAGTTTTAAAGGTCCCGTTCTTCGTGGTTTTTTGAAGCTTTGATTGTGTTTATAGTGTGCAATATAACATGTGTTCATGTTTCGCGTGTAAAAAAACACAGTATTTTTCACATAATTTACTTATCTGTATACCGCTGTTTCCACTGTCATAAAAACGGGCTGATGACTTCCTTGTTCTATGAAGTCCCTCCTTCAGAAATACGTAACGAGTTCTGATTGTGCCAGCGGTTCCTGTGTTGTGATTCGACAGCAGCTTAGCGAACCTTGCCCGGAAAGGTCACGCCTCTTACCATAACGGGGAGATGCATGCGCTCAGTGTTATTGTAAACATGTCTTTAATTTTACCCTATCAATTTGAGCCGGAATCAGACCCGGAGAACATAGATGAAGAGGATCGAGTAGAACCTGTGCAAACACGTCTTTTACAGGATGTGTCACAATGGTAAGCTGTTTATTTACAGTAGGTAACGTTACATAGGCCTAAACATAGAACAATGATTCGCGTGGCTGCAGCTAAACCAGCATGTGGTTAAACAGTAAACAACAGATATAATCAACAAATAATTTAAACTGATCATAACAAACACCAACAATCGATGGTGTCCGGTTGAATTACTACACTTTTTAAAAGTTTTGGTCGGATAAGTTTCAATTGCCATCTAGTTAACAAAGCTAAACAGCGTTGCCCTTTGTGTGATAAGTTACAGAAACTGTTAAACGCACCAACGTAAATAATAAAATGCACTTACAGGTTGTGGTCCACAAACAACGCCTTCTCCAGACAAAGAGGGAACTGCTCCATCTTTCAAAAATAATCTTTGTGCGAATCCGGCATTAAACTGACTGAGATTGAGGAAGCTGTCCTCAGTAAAATGTGCTGCACATAGTTTAACATGTGGATTATAATTTTCGGGAACCGAGTTAAACATAAATTGTAACCACTGATTTCTAAGTACAGCGTCCCTGGGAAGGCCAAACAAAGGTGATTGGACTGCGGGATGAAAATAACAGCGCTTCGACGACATGGCGACAAACACACTCTACAAACGCAACTCTTGCTCTTCTCCGTGGGAGCGCAACAAGACCACGCCCCCTTTTTTTGTGTATTCCTGTGGGCGGAGGTTAGTCAAAACACAGTTTTAGTGACGTCATTAAAGAAGGAAGTAGAGGGATGTAGTCCAAACAGGCCGTTCGTTGTAGGCTATTTCTGTTAAATAAAATATCTCGCTTGGCATTGAACTTTGAGCTTTAAAATTTTACAGATTTTATTTATACTCTAACAACAACATTACACACTAACTAAAGTTGGAAACATGGGTTCACGAAGAATGGGACCTTTAAAGGAACAGTTCACTCTAAAGTGAAAATGCTGTAATATTTAGTAACCCTCATGTTCTTCCAAACCCATATGAGTTTCTTTTTTATACTGTATGTGGAACTCAAGAAGTGTATTTTATAAGAATGTTCTGGCTACTGTTTTCATTCCACTAAAAAACAGTCTTCATGCTATCTGATCATAGTGATGTGGGTATGTTTGCAAAAACTCTGCAATTTGGCGCTTCAGTCAAGTCATGTTTATATATATATATATATATATAGCATTTTATACGATAGATTACTTTAAAGCAAGCAGCTTTACAGTATTAAACGTGAAAAACAGTGTCAGTGTTGCTTTCAATTGCAATTTCTACTTTAAAGCAGCTCTCCAGTGTGTTCATGTTTTTACTCGGGTCTAACCGTGATGGACTCAACCGAAGATTTCCATGTCAAAGAAGGTGGAGCTTCAGAGCCACACCTACCTCATCGCTATGGACCAATGGCAGTTTAAAGGTGTTTATCAAGCCAGAGTTTAACTTTTCTGGAAAGTTTCGCTTTGCTTTAGCAGGCTGTTTTTAAACTCCAAACGAATTTCGTTTAACCTGATTTTGTTCTTTGATTTCACTTCAAGTTACACTGGGGCCTTAAAGGGTTAGTTCACCCACAAATGAAAATAATGTCATTTGTTACTCACCCTCATGCCGTTCTACACCCCTAAGACCTTTGTTCATCTTCCGGAACACAAATTAAGAGATTTTTGGATGAAATCCAATGGCTCAGTGAGGCCTGCATTGCCAGCAATGGTACTTTCTCTCTCAAGATCCATAAAGGTACTAAAAACATATTTAAATCAGTTCATGTGAGAACAGTGGTTCAATCTTAATATTATAAATCGATGAGAATATTCTTTGTGCGCCAAAAAAAACCAAAAAACTTTTTAACAATATCTAGTGATGGCCGATTTCAAAACACTGCTTCGGAGTGTCACAAATCTTTTGTATCAAATCAGTGATTCACATCACGTGTCAAACTGCTGAAATCATGTGATTTTGGTGCTCCGAACCACTGATTTGATTCGTAAAGCTCAGAAAGTTCATGAAGCAGTGTTTTGAAATCGGCCATCACTAGATATTGAAGTCGTTTTGTTTTTTGGCGCACAAAATACAAAGTATTCTTGCTTTATAATATTAAAATTGAACCACTGTTTTCATATGAGTACAGGTCATATAAACAAAATCAGTGACCACAAAATGTCCACTACATTGTTACACAGAGATGACTGTATATTGTTTGGCATCATTTGAATACTTTGTGGTAAATTAGAGCATTCTGGGATATTTTGTTTTTCCACCATAGTTATAAAATGAAAGGGTAGGTTCACCCAAAAATGAAAATTCTGTCATCAGTTGTCCAAACCCATAAGACTTTCGTTCATCTTTGAACACAAATAAATTTTTAAATGAAACCTAAGAGACTTAGCTGTAAAATTAATCTGTATGAATCGAGCAGTTTAATCCAATACTTTTGAAGAGACACGATCACTTTATATAATTCACATATGAACACTAGTAGTAACAGTAGAAGTAAAATATCTAGCTTCTGCCAGACCGCCTTCCATATTCAATTTACGAAAAAAAAAAAAAGAAAGAATAATATTTCCCCGTAAGTTGAATAGGGAAGGTGTAGAATGTAGCGTAAGTTTTTTGAACTGCCAGAGTTTTACACTTTCTTCATAAGTTGAAGGCGGTCTGGCGGAAACTAGAGATTTTACTTCATAACTTGTTAAATATGGATATTTTTTTTACACAAACGCATTCGCTTCAAGTGATTCGCATCGCATGTCAAACTGCTGAAATCACGTGACTTTGGCACTCTGAACCACTGATTTGATTCGTAAAGCTCCGAAGCTTCATGATACAGTGTTTTCAAATCGGGCATTACTAGATATTGTTAAAAAGTCGTTATTTTGTTTTTTGTTTTTTTGGCACACAAAAAGTATTCTCGTCGCTTTATAATATTAAGATTGAACCACTGTACTCACATGAACTGTTTCAAATATGTTTTTAGTACCTTTATGGATCTGGAAATACCATTGCTGGCGATGCAATCCTCACTGAGCCATCGGATTTCATAAAAAATTGCTTAATTTGTGTTCTGAAGATGAATGGCTTAGTGGTGTAGAATGACTTGAGGGTGAGTAATAAATGACATTATTTTCATTTTTGGGTTAACTAACCCTTTAAGTTCTTCTAAAGCCATGCAATAGTTTGTTGTGATGAACAGAACAAACTAGAAGTCATTATTCACTGATAATCTTTCCCTCCAATTGACCTTACATTGTGACTGAATAATTGAATCAATGAGTTAAACTCAATAACCTGGGGTGCGTTTTCCATACAATGACATAAGTAGCTACTACACTACCATAGTACAATAACAATAATTAGTTACAACTGTTTCCCGCAGCGTAGGAAGTTTGTCGCACATTTGCTTGAACCATATTGGTTAGAACTATTGCAAATGACATCACTCAGGTGAAGTAATAAGTAATTAATAGGTGTAAAGTCTAATTAATTTCAGATTATTGCAGTAAATAACGAACATGGCATCCGAGGAGTGCTCTTCTTTATTTGCTCTCTGTTGTTTTGCTCCGTTATTTTTGTTTATTGAACTAACAATGGAACTTGCGTCCATAGTTGGCTGAAGATGCATTTGGGAAATGCACCCAAGATCAGTCAGATTTAGTTAATGAATCAGGTTTTGTGAAGTGGATCATTCAAGACTGATGTGAAACATTCAGTCTTGAATAGAACAATGCTTCTCTCATGAACTTTCATGTGAAAAATTCCAGTGTATAATGACTTAAAATTAGATTCTATTCATCACAAAAGCTTCAAGACTTCAGAAAAATTAAAGATTAGACCACATTAATAGTACTTTATTGACTATATTCAATTCGAGTGGGCAGTATTTCCTTGAAAAATCTCCACCTTTTGTGTAGAAAGAAAGTCATACAGGTTTGAGGCCTGTTGCATGAAGCTAGTTGAACAAACTCTGAGTTTCAGAGAAAGATTAGAGTTGGGAAAAAAAAAACATAAAAAATCCAACCTGGTTTAGATCAGGTTCAGCAGGCTCACACCGCTTGCACGTCCTGATTTTGCCGAGTTAGACGCGTTCTTGGGTCAACATATTTTGTTGATCCTGGAACAACATCCTGGTATAAATATTCTCTGTCAACTCAGGGTTTGATCCAGAGTTTGTGATTAACTCTGAAGTGTGACAAACAGTCATTCACATGGAGCATGGCTAAGTAACTATGAATAATGTAATAAACAGCAGCAAAAGACAGGCAATTTTAGTCTCTAAACATGTTTTCACTATAAACTGCTTTAATTTGGAGTGAGAGATACAGGGGGCTTTACTGCATCAGATACATCTCACTTTGCTCACAGCTGATTGGTCCAGTTTTAGTCTGTGATCTCTAACCCAGAGCAGGTTAGCTTTGTAGCGCAAGTTACCATGGTGATGAACACTGCTAAAAACCAATTTCTTGAGCCAGAAAAACCAGAGCTTGCGCAAATTGATCTCAATCTTACCTGGGTAGCAACTGAAAACTGCTTCATGCAACAGGCCTCTGGAAGGATGAGTAAATAATGACATTTTCATTTTTGGATGAACTAACCCCATTAATTGTACCCCTACTGGAAGACTGATTCAGAGTCTAATGTAACAACATACCATGTTGTTTTATGTAATGAAGGATAGTCATGTGCAGCTGAAAGCCCTCTAACTCAGCCAAAAGGAGCCTTGGCGTGTCAAAAGCATTGCGTGAAGCAGCATCAAAAAGATCACCCTATGACCCTTGTTAAATTGCAAATATCCAGGGAAAAACAAAGGCAGATTTACAGGATCATGAAATGTATTACATTCATCTGTTTTGCATTAAGCTATTAAGTGTTTTGAAGAGAAAATATCTGCCATGTGAACATATGCAAATACAGTAATCAGTCATTTTCTGACTGCTAGTAATTCGTGTGCCTAAACACTATGTTCTAGTTGATTATGACACATAGTAGTACAAGAAAGCAGGACATTTTTCCCGCAGTTTGCACCACTGTTCCCTTTGGACCATGACGTGTTCATCAAACATAAGCTGGAAACATACATATTTAATGCTACAAATTTAAGGAAAGACTTGTGTTTAATAAAGGTCATATAAACAAAAGCCAGTGACCACAAAATGTCCACTACATTGTTACACAGAGATGACTGTATATTGTTTGGCATCATTTGAATACTTTGTGGTAAATTAGAGAATTCTGGGATATTTTGTTTTTCCACCAGTTATAATATGAAAGGGTAGGTTCACCCAAAAATGAAAATTCTGTCATCAGTTGCCCAAACCCATAAGACTTTTGTTCATCTTTGAACACACATATATTTTTAAATTAAACCTAAGAGATTTCTTCCCTTTCCCTTCATTGAAGACTTCATTGAAGAAAAAAAAATGAAGATATTGTAAAAATGAATCTGAATCGTGCAGTTTAATCCAATACTTGAAGATCGTGAAGACACGATCACTTTATATATTTCACATATAAACACTAGTAGTAACAGTAGAACGTAAAATATCTAGCTTCGGCCAGACTGCCTTCTGTATTCAATTTACCAAAAAAAAAAAAAAACAACAACAACAACAACAAAAAAAAAAAACGTCCCCCCCCCCCATAAGTTGAATAGGGAAGGCGTAGGTAATGTGTAATAAAGGCGTAGGATGTAATAACAGCTTTTTGAACTGCCAGAGTTTTACACCTTCTTCGTAAGTTGAAGGTAGTCTGGCAGAAGCTAGATATTTTACTTCATAACTTGTTAAATATGGATTTTTTTTTTTTTTTTTTTTTTTTTTTTTTTTACACAAATGCATTGCTTCACTTCAGAAGGCCTTTATTAACCCCTGGAACCATGCAGAGTACGTTTATGATGGATGGATGTGGATGGAGGCACTTTCTTTCAGCTCATACTCAATGATCCTTGCTCACTGCCATCATAAAGCTCGGATGCATCAGGATATTTATTAATATTTCTCAGATTGTGTTTATCAGAAAGAAGAAAGTCATGTACACCTATGATGGCTTGAGGGTGAGTAAAGCTTGGGGCAATTTTCATTTTAAAGTGAACTATTCCTTTAATTGTACTTTTTTGACATGCAAGCACAAACCTCATTGGTTCTTGTACGTCAAGCAAGCACGTTTGGGCTTCCAGTTTAATCCAATAAGCCTAATCCAAAAAGGAAATATCCCATTTGTTGTGCATATGATAAAATGTTTATGAGTAATCAATACTTAAAAATGAATTTTTGATATTACAAACTACACTAAATTCTGTGAATGTCTTACATTATAATTTGACTTCCTTTAATTCAAATGTGAAATACAACTCTGCATCCTGTCTGTTACCTCAAATCAGTTCAAATTAGAGACTTGCACTCTTTTGACTTAGGTCATGTAAGCAACCACTCAGCAATCACCCAGAACACCCAAGGAACCATATTGCAATTCTCTAAAAAAAACTACTCATAGCAACTGGAGGAATAGAAACTGTAAAACTACAGTTTAAAACATACTTTTAAGTCATATGTTCCTTTTAAATGAGTATGCTTCTAGTGCTCTGTCATCCTGATTTGCAGAGTTATATTTTGTTGTATCCCTAGGGCACTTCCCACTGGAGTATCAGCTGACGGTACCTATGCATTTAGGTCACTGGCTCTTTCTAGGGGATGGGTTTGTGGTATTTGCATTTGTGATATAACAATCACCATTGTTCAATTGCAGCTCCCGTCACTGTCCAGAGGGTGAAATCAGAGGTGAAATCAACACGTGAGGTGGCGGATCGTCTATGATACTCTTCTGTAGTAGGGAAAAGGTAGGGAATCTGTAGTGCCCCGGGCTGTAGCCAGACTCCATGAGATCTAGTGTTTCACCTCACATGAAAGAGAAGCCTCTCTTTGTGGCTGGGATATTATCCCTATTTATTCCCATTCCTGAAATCTAATCCTCACAGGACAAGAGCAGCAAGATAAAGCTAGACAATGAGTGACGCAGATTTGTCCTTTCTCTTGGTTTTGATCTGCCCTCATTTGATTCTTTTTAGAATGTTTAAATTAGTAGATTTGATCTTTTTTACAGTGACATTGTAGCTTAATAGCTAGATAGAAACTTACAACGTACAGTAAGTGTTAGCTAACTTAGCTAAATTAAATCCTAGTGCAACATGGCTGTGAATGTGACTTAGCTTTTGAATTTGTTAATCATATTTTGCAAATTAATAT
The DNA here is from genome assembly GCF_018812025.1 of Megalobrama amblycephala. Classification (NCBI taxonomy): domain Eukaryota; kingdom Metazoa; phylum Chordata; class Actinopteri; order Cypriniformes; family Xenocyprididae; genus Megalobrama; species Megalobrama amblycephala. Next base: position 6,265,264 of record NC_063054.1, read on the forward strand.
TGAGACTATTCTAGCCCCATAAACCAAAACTCCATAAAAAGTTGTGCTTTGACATTGATGTGATCTAGGAACTTTATACAGTGCATGCTATTTTAAAGGTGTAAAAATCAATATGGTGTCTACCTTAGGGTTGATGTTAGCATGTTGCTAAGCTAACAGTGTGATACGGTACCTTAATAAAAATGCATAGAATACACACATTGGGTCAAATGTGTTTTAATTAGATTGAATTTCAATTATTTTTATTGATGAAAATAGAAAAATGCTTTTGGTATACTTTTCAATTTGGGCAACATTTCAATTTGCACGATATGAACATATGTAGCGAACATGCTACAACTGCTACAGTTGTTCAAGTTATTAAGAGTTTGTTTGTTCATAAAGTTGTACATTTATTTTTCAACAAAAACTTCATCCTGGTTCAGAAACTAGAATTATGTTTTATGCTAGAGCCTTGTTTTTTGCTTTTGTTTTTGTTTAGTGAAAGCTGTCTAACTTTGTCCTAAACACCTACTACTTCTATAGAATAAATGGTTAAAGAACTCAAAAAATCATTCTATACATCATTTAACACTGTAGCCTTGGGCAGTCCATAATATGTTTGCTCCATAAGTAATGGCATGGTCATGTGTCCTAAATGGGCAGCTATTCATTCATTATTCATGCATCCTACCATGGTCAATAAGCAATAATCTGGATGACGCAGATAATGAAAAGGTCACTACAATGTCTAAGGAAGGATCCTAGCAATGCAAGAGGTGCAAGGCATTTATTTATTTATTTTTTATTTGGCTAAAAAGAATGAAACTGTGGTGCCTTTAAAGAAATATTCTGGGATCTCTATTAGGTTCAATCAACAATATATATTTGTGACAATGTTGTGCAGGGATGACGTAATTTTGTAGGCCAACCCAGAAGTTATCAGCCTGCATGGTTCCCTCTACAAAAACCCAATAGGATTTTTCCATTGGCTTTTGGGTTATAGAAAGTAAGGTCTATGTCTAACAAAAGCTTATGAAAGCAGACTAGTTAATAGATGAGTTTACCTGTTTGGCTGATGATGTTTAATGTCTAAGACAGACCTCTATAGTCCTATTTAGCCACTTGTTAGCAACTGCCTTTTTTCAAGAAAAGTAAAAGCTTTAAAAAAAAAAAAATAAATAAATAATTACTGATGTATTTTAAGTTGTAGAATGAAACATGAGAATATCTTGAGACCTTATTTATGGCATTTAATCAAAAACCCATTAAAAAAAAAAGGGAAGTGCTAAAATGCTAATTCATTTCCGGGATTTGGCCTACAAAAAAATGTCATTCATGAAAAAAAGAAAGGTTACAGGGCACTCTGTTAGAACTTTTGCTTTACCTGAGAAAATCTGTTTAAATCTGCCTTTTTACTGTACTTTTTTCACTGCATTGTAAAATTAGATATAACTGTACACACAAAAGGTTATATCTAAGTTTTTTTCACAATATTGTTTATTGATCTGTCTTGTAGCTGTACTGTTAAAATAGTATGTTAGTGTTTATAAAATGGACCCATTTACTTCCATTGTAAGTGCCTCACTGTAACACCCAGACTTTTTTTTTTTTTTTAATTAAAAGGAAAAATGAGTGGAAATTAATTTTTGTGGTAATAAACCTTATTCTACAGTACAAATGTTATTGGTTGAGCTTATCCTGGAATATTCCTTTAAAGGAATTAAAAATGAATCAGAATTAATAATTCCTGATAATTTACTCACCCCCATGTCATCCAAGATGATTATGTAAAAAAATCCTGGAAAAAAATATGGACAACAATCCTGGAAAGGTTCCCTCAAAAACCTTCATTTCTTTTTGAGGGAAACTTTCCAGGATTGTTTTCCATATTTTTTCGCTAGATAAGATCTTTATTCCTCAGATGGGATTGTGTAGAGCCCTTTGAAGCTGCACTAAAACTGCAATTTGGACCTTCAACCTGTTGGTAGCTGTTGAAGTCCACTATATACTGTAGAGAAAAATGCTGGAATGTTTTCCACAAAAACCATTATTTCATTTCTACTGAAGAAAGAAAGACATAAAAAACTTGGATGACATGGGGGTGAGTAAATTATCAGGAAATTTTCATTCTGAAGTAAACTAATACTTTAAATGCATTCTAGGTATGGAGCATTTTGGATAGAGTTAATGTGTGAAACAAATGAATTGACACTGATTGTTTTGACAAAGAACCCTTCTTCCCCAGGGGATCATAAGGGAATTTCCCAGCATGCTCTGTCTTACTTTTTGGCAGCCTGTATCCTTGCTACCACACCACTTCAGAGTGAGACGATGAACCTTGCACTGTTGAATGGCTGCCAAATTCAACAGCTTGTGGTTTCACAACGCCTCCATCAACCTGATAAACCACACTTCACTTTATATCTACATTTTAGCTTTAAGTTATTTGTTTACTACTGTATGTCAGCCACGTAGAACCTCTGCAATACTTAACTAGTTATCGCTACAGTTTGCTTTAACTGTGCTGTACTGTCTGATGCAAATAACAAAAGAAGCTGTTTATCTCTTTGGCCTATATCCAAACGGCCATTAGTCATTGTCATTGTCAAGGTCATTGTTGTTGATGACCTAAGCTCAGTCTTCCTGTGATTTACACATAGCCTAACCTGAGGCAAGATGATGTCATTGTCTGTTTGAAGTGTCTGAGGGATGACACAAGTCAAAGCCTCACAGGAAACGATACAGTTATTCATGTCTTCATGCTGTGGCACCTGCAGCTGTATGGCTGTATACACCGTGCATACCATGATCGCTCCGACTGACCTGAGATACATTTTCGTTTTGAATATGTCAGCAGTTATTATGTTTGTTCCCTTATCTGTTGACTTAACCAGTGATGTCAACCTTTCGTAAACTGATCATTCATTTGAATTGGTTCATTCTTTTTTAGTGAATTAGCCAATAGCATTTTCTCAGTTCAGTAAAACAAACATGGTTGTTGTGCTTGGATTATTTTCATTAAACAACAGATCAAACCAAGACATGGCTTGACAGTATTGATTATTGATGTCAATCCATCTATACCGCTTATACTATATTGGGTATAAGAAGTACTGAATGATTACTGATGTACTGATAATGTTCTGATAATGTTAGTGTAGCTTCAAAGGGCTCTAACTGATACCAGTCGAGGAATAATGGTCTAATCTAGTGAAATGATCTGTCATTTCAATATATATACCCTTTCGAAATCCTTCATTCTGAAGGGCCCTTTGAAATGACCAGTTTTGAGCACTTCGGTTTGGAACGACCCTTCAATATGGCAGCCATGATTGTTTTCACTCCAAAGTATACCGTTTGGAATGCACCTTATCTCTTTTCTTCTTATTATTGTAGAATTCCGGCAGTGTAGATGCTGCTAAGTGTATTACTCGCCCTCCACAGGTCAAAATTTGAACTAATTCTTATATACTTGCACTAGAATATTGTATATGACAATTTAGTTGAAACTTTGACCTGTGGAGGGCAGTAATACACTAAACAGCATCTACACTGCCGGAATTCTACAAGAAGAAGAAGAAGAAGAAGAGAGCTAGTGCAAGATGAGCATTTGTGGTTAAAAAGTATATACTTTTTATTTTTTTTTATTTTTTTAGAAAATGACAGATTGTTTCACTAGATAAGACCCTTATTCCTCATCTGGGATTGTGAAGAACGCTTTGAAGCAATTTGGACCTTCCACCCACTGAACCCCACTGAAGACCACTATTCAGAGAAAAACCCTGGAATGTTTTCCTCAAAAACCTTTTTTTTTTTCCCCACTGAAAAAGAAAGACATGAACATGGGGATGAGTAAATTATCAGGAAATTTAAATTCAGAAGTGAACTTATCCTTTTACTTCAGAGTTAAAAAAAAAAAAAAAAAAAGTTTCCAGTCAATGATTTTTGATCATTTTTTAAAAACCTTTTGTGGCCTCCAGAATATTTTGTAGTATCCATATCTGAACATTCAAAATATCAAAAGAGTCTCTGCTTAAAAAAAAAAAAAAAAAAATTCTAGCTTCATGCATAATTTTTAAATCAACACCTGAATGTGGGTAAGTTTAATAAAAAAAAAATTGCATTTTGAACAAAAATCTGGGAAAATTGCATTTTTTGCAAAAGACTATGTCTGGATTGGATTCAGAATGATAATCATAGATGCAGTAGATCTCGTCCATCAACACTCCCAAAGCTTGCACAGTCCAGTAACATTTGGCAGTTTTGATTTAGCCTGTATGCTGTTGAATGTTTGATGATCGCTTTAGCTTAATGTATAAGCAATGCTTCTATCACTTGTTTCTGCTTCTTTGCTTGTTTTTGGATCTGGAGATTCTTTACTCTTTCAGAAGATGCGTTATAGCTCCCCATGTGTAACAGTGAAAACATGGATTGCTGGAATGAATTCTGTCAATGATGGGAAACACTGTGTCACAAATTACGAGAAATTCCATCAGTGGTGGGGAAAGAGTTAATTTGAGAGCATTCTGAAATCTTTATCTTTCAGAACTAACCAACAAATTGTTAGCTGGGTAAGCAGCCATTCACACCAAAAGTGTTTTTGTGTCCACTAGAGTTGCCAAAAGTACCAACTTCGGTACCAATCGGTACTGAAATTTGAAAAATGTGACGCTTTGAGCACTCTGATTGGCCATTGTGTTCATGGCCCATCGGTTATGTCTGTGATTGCCTACAATGATCAACACACCACAGTGTTTGAAAGCACACGGAAGTGTTTGAAAGCACACGGAAGTGTTTGAACTTGAAAGCGGGAGCCGAAAGAGCATCACTGATGACTATTTACAATGTTTTTGAAGTGTTAATCATTGAAGCCAATCACAGACATATCCGATGAGCGTGTCAACACGATGGCCAATCAGAGGTGTTTACGAATCCGCTCAACAATGCTCAAAGCATCACAATTTTAAAATTTCAGTACTGACTTGGTAACAAATACGGTACTTTTGAAAACTCTAGCATCCGCCCGTGGTGTTTTTCAGTTGCTTTCCAGACATGTTCGTTCTGCTCAGGTGTTATCATTTGGTTCAGTCTCAAGTCTTAAAGAAATGTGCAATAGTTACACAAATGCTAGACATTCTGAAAAAAATCATTATATTTTTAATATGAAGTGTTGCTTTTGCCAAAAAATCTCCCCTCTGTGTACCATCAGATGAAATGTCATCTTCATAGACTTCATAGATTGTTGTAAGTCATTCCTGTACAGTTTGAAGTTCTGTGCTTGTTGTCTCATACTCTGTTCTTGCAGAGACACATGACACATAGCCAGACGTGTTCATGAGCTGATAAGAGCTCTAAAGTAATCAAGACTTTATGGTTATTACATCTATTCAAGATAAAACAAATACTGAGCTTTGAGCAAGTCAGACAGTGGCTGTTGGATTGGGTCGGTCGCGCACACAAAGCACGTGGTTGCTGTGTGAAGCCGTAGGGTGTGAGATAGTCGCGGGAGAACTGGGTCAGTATAAATCTGGGACTTTGTTTTTGCTCCGGTACACAGAGCACCTGTCTTACCTGCCGAGCTTGCGGCTCATGTCAGATTCAGCTGTTTCCCATCTGAATTTCTCAGAAGTGAAGGAAACATTTCCTCTGTTAGCACGTACACACTCTATTTACACACTAGCCATGTCTCTTCTGTGCACTGGCACATTTTATTTCCCACCACTCTGTGTAGTTGAAATTGTATAACAGAATTCTCTGTACCTCAGGGTATTTTGTGATTTGGTTCTATCATGTGTGAGATAAGAAGGAACTAATCGATGTATCCAAACAGAGGAGGGGAAGCGCTTGGCCAATGCGAGCCACAGGTGAGGGCAAAGACAGTCACTGCCCAGAGAGTCCACAGAGCAAACACATGTTAAGTGGACCAGGGTTCACAAGGGAAGAAGGAAAGCAGGATAAACAGTGATGTCTGCCGCATGCCATTTATCAAGTACATTTATCAGTGGTGCATAGAAACACAAATATTAATTCATACATCCATATTGAACAAAGAGGAGGGGAAAGAAACAAATAAAACAGATAAAAATAAGTAAAAAAAAAAAATATGATGATAAGTTATTTTTATTATTATTTATGAATATGGCAAAAGGAAAGAAGAAATGATCATGTCTCTTCATAAGACTTGGATTAAACCGCTCAATTCATGTGGATTTATTTTACGATCTCTTTATGAATGTTTTAAAGCATCAGAGTTTTGGGTGAATAGACTTTGAATGGAGGGACAGAAAAACTTAATTTGTGTTTCGAAGATGAACGACAGTCTTATGGGTTTGAAACGACATGAAAGTGGGCAACTGATGACAGGATTTTCATTTTTGAGTGAACTAACCCTTTAACTGACTTATGTGAACAAATATATGAAAAAAAGCACTAGCACTAGCTTTTGGCCCGAACCATACTCTACGCAAGTACGTGACTGCAAACAAGGCTGCTCAGGCATTAGTGTAATCTGTGTTGAATGGTAAGTTTTCTATTTCTGGCATGGCAGAGCAACAGTTTAAGGAAGACTTGAGTATGTTAGTTGAAGTTTGTTAAACTGTTAGCAAGCTAACTCAATAATGACACGTCTGTTTTTAATGGTTGACATTTACAATTCTATCGCCCCTTGAGTCTGTAACTTAAACAGTACCGCAAAAAAAAAAAAAAAAAAAAAAAACATAATAAACAGTATGTATATAAAAGAAAATTGCGCATTTGTAATGCATTGACCTATCATTTGCACCTGAGTTTGCGTACGTGCGTAGAATGTTTCTGACCTTCGGCAGCTCTCCGTCTGTGAATGCTAGCCAGTGTTAATCAGTAACCCTTTTGACGTGACCTCTGTACAGACCTCCCTTCAGAGTTTGACCTAGAAAAGACCTGCAAAGAATAATACAAAGACACACCCTTTAAAGTCACCATTAAATCAAAATTGACAATTCTATATTTTTATGGAATATTGCAGTTATATATAATAAATGATTTATCCATTCACATCATTATATATATTTTTTAAATTCATGTATTCAATCAAAACTCCCCCATCTTCAATTCTCTAATGACGTATTTACTAGTGTGACAAAATCCGATGGAAAAAAATAAGTCCTGGCTTATATTTGTTCTTGTTTGAGAAGCCGTTTCACTTGGAAATATGTCACAATATAGAGAAGAAAAGACTATCGCAACTTCTGTTTCATGTCAACTTTAAAGACATGAGTAAGAACAAAGACTATAGAATAGGCCTAACACAAGATGGTTCACTCGTATTGTATTGATTGTGAGAAAGTGCAACACGCAATATGGCGGAATAAGTCCCGCCTTCTAAATAAGAGCCAATCGCCGATTGGTAAAGTCATTGCGTCACTGCAGCGGCCGTTAGAAGCTCCGGTTCCTATAGAAACTGTCAGACTCGCGCCTCCGAAATTAGACCCAAGAGACGCGCATTTAGGACTGCACATGCGCATTAGCTTGATCCAGCCTGTTTTTTTGTTTTTGTTTTTTTGGTCATGATTTGAGCGTTTAGAAACAAAATTTATGAGACGGTTATTGTGAGTTATTTAATCGAAAGCTTGGCAAACAGCTTTGGAGAATTTGGTGTTTCCCCATTCAAAGAGGAGCTGAATACCCGAGAGGCGTTTCAAAGACGGACGCCGAGTGAAATGACTTGTCTTAAAGGGATCGACTTTGGTAAAAATTCACTTTTGGCCACCGTTACCACCTTTAACTAATTTAAAATCTATTGCTAGCTTACTTAATTTAATATATAATGAAACCTAGCTATCTACAGCCTACATCTTTATGAAATGCAACTTTGTGTGCACTACACAATTAGCACTAATCATGCAGGAGACTTGATTCCAATAGATTTTGATGTTAGCATGTTGCGAAACTAATGTTGAGATTAATAAACAAAATACACTGCACTCATCAATATTGTGTAAAATAGTCTATGCTTCTAATTTGACTTAACTGATGTATTGATTATTATGTGGTACTAAATGTAATATCAACATCTGTTTTTGGATACATGAGTTTTTGCAATCCATTCTTGGATGGAATTAAAATTTGACCCAGAACAGACCTGCTAAGAACAAGACACACCATTTGAAGACCATTAGTCACGATCCCCTTTATTTGTATCTTGTGGCCTTATATTTATGGCCACCATTACCCCAGTAAAAACAGCTGTTATATATACATGAATTCATCATGTATGCGATGTGTTGTTTACATCCGTACCACTTCTTGACGCTGACATCAAATCAGATAATAGTTCTTTTATATAAATGTTTACCAGGCATAGACAATAAATGTCAAGGTGGCCTAAAAAATACAGTTTGCATGTTTTATGTTTTGACTACCATTGCTTGTTTGGATGCCTAAACAACAATGAAGCCCTAAAGCAAAATATTAGCATCAACAGGTTTATGGAAAGAAAAAAAGCATGCTAGCATGTTTCAATGACTTCAACTGTTCTATAAAATGGAAAAAAAAAATCCAGCACGAAACTTTTACTTTCGCTCAACATCCCTGAACTCAGCAGTATTGTCACTTTGAGGGTTTGTCTTTTGCATCTTCATCTGCCTGCTGAATTGTCAAAAACATGCACTCTCTTGTAGGTTTGATATGAAAGCATCTGCCAAAAACATCCATTTAAATGTAGACATGGGATTGGCTTTTTGGCAGTGGCAATGAGAAATGTCTTCAAAAATCAAGCTTAGAGGAGCAGGAATGCTTGCTTTGAGTATGTTACAGGATTCTGCCTGTCCACAAACCGCAGGATAAGGATTTATTGCCAAGTGCTCTCCCTGAAATTGTTGTTCAACCCACCACATAGAATCACCCCAGAAATTATAATGAAATCACAGACATTAGCACCGTGACGGATTAGAATAGCAGCATGACTTTGGAAGTTTCTTTTGGACTTTTGGATAAGAACCAGTAGTTGAGTGGAGATGGTCCAAGCACTTCAACAAACTTTTGGAAATTTGTTGTTGGCTTTTTTTTTTTACTTGGAAAATTTGAAAGCCATTCTGTGCCTTTTCATCCACCTTGTAACAATCAACACAGGTAAACACAGTATTTAGAGAGAAATGAGATCCGGGGTGTAAGTAGGTAGTCATTTAGCAGTTACAAACATTCATCAGCACATGTCATTTCCGATAATCAAGTCTGAGTATGAATCAACCGACGGTTGACAGGGGGAAGTTTCCCGTAACCTTAAGAACACTTGAAGCCAAGGCTTGCAGACAAACACACAATCTCCAAACACAACTTTTCTCCCTGGCTCAACCCTACTTCACTCCAGATGCTGTATTCCCACCCCCACAGAGGAGAGGGGAGTTGTGTTTTCCGATGGCTTCCACATGTCGAGCGGAGACATGGCTGAGTGATTCGCCTCCATCCAGGGACTCATCAGAGAGCAATATTATGTGCCAGGGGTGACGGTTAACAAGTGGGAATTGATCTTTGTTCTCCCAGACACCAAGCTGTAGTTTTCTCTCTCTCACCTCATTTCCCCTCACCAATAAGCTCTTGAAGATTGTTTATTGGTGCAAGTTCAAGTCGACGACAAAAGATCTATGGGCTTAAGGTTCTTGCACGCAACCCTAACATTCTTTTAACTTTTCTCATATTACAACTTAGGGTGGACAATTTTAGCCTGTCGTTCAAGTTCTCTGAGTTTTTAGCTTTTTTCTGGTTGGAAGAAATCAAGTGGAAATCAGTGATGCTCATATGGTCGTAAGCCCAAATTATGCTTTGGTTTTTATGCCTACGCAAGGGTCCGCATACAATGTGCATGACACAAATTTTGTTACCAGAATAATATGCGTGCCACCCGATTTTTTTGTAACTGTGCGTATTTGTCAGGTTGCACATACATCACACATAGAATTTGTTTTGCACTAATCAGTTATTCCACAAGGTGGCAACAATGGCCAGGTCGTTGTTTTACAGTAAAAAACAAAACTAAAGAGATGGAATGTAGCAAGGATTGTTGTTCAGGATAGAAGGAGGTGGGAACCGGCAAACATTCAACACTTTAATATAATCATGAAAATAAACAAACAACAAAACGAAAGTAAAAGCGTCAGCCCCTCACGGACGACTGCCACACCCACATAAACAAAACATACGTAAAGTCTCTCGTCCTTCACTGTCGTCGCTCCTTATTTTATGCTTCCTTGCTCCACTGTGAGATACGAGACCGGTATGGCGCGCAGGTGGTGCTCATTAGCAATCATGCCACTGGCCTCACACCGTTCTTACGGCCCTCAGTCACCCTGCTTGCCACATATGCCCATCACCCCTCACACACCGGGGGGTACCCTCGAGACTGCACTCTACTCCCCCCTCCCCCCGTCTGGAGGGACCTGTCACAGTGTCCACAGCACCTGGGGTAAGGACAGACGAGGTGAGAGAAAAGGAGACGGAAGCATCAGGAGGGACAGAGGGGAAAGTGGAAAAAAATTCTTGGTCCGGTTCCCAAAACACACCGCCATCTGGTCCTCCAGCAGCTGGGTGAACTTCGCCCACGATCCCTTGGCAGCGGCACTGGATAGCCCTCGGTTGATGGCTCGACACTCCTCCGCCACCTGGTGGACGGTGACGGCTCCTCCGGGTTCGGGCAGCCAGCAGGAGTACCCTGTTCCCTGCTCCTCCCCATCATGGCTGACGGCAGCAGGCTCCAGCCTCGGCAAACGGCGGTGACTCCTTTGCTCCCTCACAGAAGGCAGTCACCCCTCCACAACCCAGGCGGCCAGCAACTCACGGACTGCCGCACACACATAAACAAAACATAACGTCCAGGCCTGGTCCGCTCTCGTCCTTCACTGTCATCGCTCCTCCTTTTATGCTTCCGAGCTCCTCCATGAGATACGAGACCGGTGCAGTGCACAGGTGGTGCTCATTATCAATCATATGCCACCGGCCTTGCGGCATTTTCACGGCCCTCTGCATCGTCCTGCTTGCCACATGGAACAACAACAACAACAAAGAAAATACTGGATACTGCAACAAAAACAGACATACGCATTTGGGATTTATTGTCAGTATGATCAAACTCATTTTAAACATGCTGAGAAATTTGAAATCCATATTTTCAAATGGTACAAACAGCACAAAAAATCATGTCAGAACTACAGAGCTTAGCTCCAACCCTAATCAAATACGCCTGAACCAGCTAATCAAGGTGTTCAGGATTACTTGAAAATAATAGGCTGGTGTGTTGGAGCAGGATTGGAACTGAAGTCTGCCGGAAGGTAGCCCTCCTGGAGCAAGGTTGGCTACCTCTTCTCTACGATTATAAGGTAAACTGACTCGTAACTTGTGCAAGGGCTCACAACCTCCTGATTGTCTTAACTTGCACCCTTAATTCCAGACATGAATCGTAAAAATTTGATTTTAACACAAAATAATAAGTCTAATGAGGCTGTCCATCCATCCATTTTCCAAACTGTTTATCCTATGTAGGTCGCAGGGATGCTGGAGCCTATCCTAGTGTCTTGGGCCATAGGCAGGGAAACACCCTGGGCAGTCTATCGCAGGACTAACACATTTGGACAATTTAAAGTCTTAGGGCCAGATTTACTTATCAGTGCAAATTAGCATGAAACCACAATACCATAAAAGCACTGATGGGAGTGTAAGTTCTGCAGGTGATCTACTAAGCGGAAATCAGCTTGGGGTTGCAAACAAGTAGAGCCGACGATAATCAGGTGTGGGTACTCTATAGGCTATAGGTGCGTTCACACGGCCTCGTAATTCCTGTAGTTATGAGATTCCTGCTTGTAAAAAGTGTCCACGTCCTCGTAGAGCTCATAATTACAGCTTGTAAGCTGGGAGTTTTCTGAAAGCTCCCACATGTACCACGTGGCCGCTGTACCACCTGACCACTGTAGATTCATGTAGGCGTTGATAGTGGTGCCATGGAAATGCATAATTCCCAGTCCAAAGACCAAAAGGATGTGAACAGCTCCAAATATAACGTCACGTGTTGTCATTTCAAGATTCCAGTAAATATGAGGTGGCGTGAACGCAGCATATATGCACGGTTACTTCCTGGTTGTCGTTAAGCCAGCTCGGGCATTTCCGGTGAACTGTTCATTCTGTACTCACTGTACATCGACACAAAACCATCAATGGTTAACTCTTTAATGTTGTATTCATATTTTAATGCCATTATTACATTTACCTAATTCAGTTTTATTGATTGTAATAAAGACAAAGCTATTGGGAATGTTTAAAAACGCCATGTCTGTAATTAGACTTGCACACACATTTTTTTCCCCCAGCACTTCAAATTTTATTTTTAATGTGATGACCACAAACATTATTTGTTCATCCTTCTGAGATTGTCCCCATTGTAAAACCGAATGTTTAAAAATGTAGGAAATTCAACATTTGATAAACACTTATTTAAAAATAAAAAAGACAATAATTACCACTATAACCAGCAGGTGGCGGCAAAGTAGCATTTATTTGTGCATATATCATCCATTTCCTCTAATAGTTTTTCACTTCGTTTTTGACTAAATATTAAACATTATAAAATAACTAGGTTTAAAAATACAGCTCAATTTATTATTTCAATCAATCTAACTAAGGTGCACAATAAATATTTAATTTCTGAAGCTTTTTTTCCACATAAAAGTGTGAAAACTGATGGTCAGATTGAATTTAGCCGAGGAGGAACAATGAGGTACGTCTTTATTTATTTATTTTTTATGCTGTCTTACATTTGAATAATTAAATTAATGCTATGCCTTACTATTTAAGTGACTATATTCTGATTATAAACTAAGTATTACACTACTGATGCTCAACACACCAGCAAATGACATCTCACCGGAAATTTTCGAGCTGGCTTATATTATTGCGGAAGTTCTAAAGAATGCTCAGTTCATATAGCCCATTAACAACACAGGTGCAGAAAATTAAAAAATAACATGGCTTGGAAAATAGATGGGTGCCCTCTGGCCTGGGAAGGGTAATGGGGGTATATGGCAAGCAGGGCAGGGCCGAGAGCCATGGGAATGGAGCGAGGCCGGTGGCGCAAGTGTTAATGAGCATCACCTTTACGCCACACTGGTCTCGAGTCCCACGGAGGAGCTCCGGAAAGATAAAAGGAGGTGTGACGACAGTGGAAGTTGAGAGAGGACCAGGCCTGGACTTTTTTTTTTTTATGTTGAACATTCACCGGTCCCGCCTCCTTCTTCCCTTATCAATAAACCTTGTTACAACAATAAGGTCAGCCACAAAATAGCTGTGTCCATGCCTTTTCATTGCTAATTTTTCACTGTGTTTCTTTAATAAATCCGTACAGTAGTTTTTTAATGCCAAAAGAGGGTTTGCGCTTGGGCAAGCTGTTAATAAATCTGGCCCTTAGAATCTTAGACAATATAGAGTTTTTAAAGGAAGTTTAAGCATGTCCTGGTTTCAATAACCTTCAATACCATGGGAAAAATCCCTCAATGTTCTTTGCTCTCTGCCCAGGGAGCAAACAACCCTGTCCAGGGTTGCATCTGCAATCTCTTTCAATATGCTTCAGTAATTTTACCGACACACAAACCCCCAAAAAGTTATAAACAACAAAAACATGCAGAAAATTCATCCATCTCTTGTAAACAATTCTTTTTGGGCCTGGTTTCATGGGAAGATTCCCACAATGCTCTTTGCTCCCTGTTCAGTCATATGCAACCTTGTTAAATATGCCTAAACATGTGAGCACACACACACACACACACACACACACAGAGGTTTGTTTTGCTATAGTGAGGACATTCCATAGGCGTAATGGTTTTTATACTGTACAAACTGTACAGTATATCTCCCTACTCCTAAACCTACCCATCACAGAAAACATTCTGCATTTTTACATTTTTAATAAAACATTTAGTATGTTTTTAAAGCTATTTTAAATATGAGGACTTATATTTCATGTTTACGTTGTGATACCAGTGTAATACCTATGTCATTATACAAATTTGTGTCCTCATAAATCACAAAAATGTGCACACAGACACACACACATTTTATGACAACATTTATGAAGTGATTCATCTGTTTTACACCATTTTTGTTTACTGAAATGACCATTGAAAGCAATTTCTTACTGTCTTTCTCTTACACATAATCTTAGAGATAAGAGTGTAGCACAGTGCTCTACTGTACTGTAATCTTGTGTTTTACAGCAGATAGGGTTTATGTAACTCATTTCACTCTCAGGGTTCAGCAGGACAAAGGATGAACAAATACGTATTCCTGGTAAAGGGTGCGGCCCACATGAATTAATTTAATGTTTATATGTTGGCTCCTAATATTAAATGGAGAAAATTACAGAAAATAAAAGTTGATTAATAACATTTGTGTTTTAAACCATTTGGAAAAAGTCAACACATACAGCAATGCCTTACTGCTTACAGCTTGTCATTGCCAGACAAATAAAAATCAGAGAAGATGCCAGAAAAAGTTTTCTCAGTTGTTTTGGAAGCAAGTCCCAAAAGGTTGTGCGTTACCAAAAAACGGAGGCCAGTAGAAAGGGTCCTCCTTCCTACTCCTTTGTTGTCAAAATATATTATTTATTTTTTGTAATAAAGAAAAACCATGAGGTAACAGGATTGTACATAAAGATAATATGTCATTAAAGTTAATATTCAAAATAGTTTTATAATACCACAGTGAACTACATAGTATGGAAGCTTGTTTCCGATATGGAAATTTTATTTCACAATTCTGACTTTTTCCTCACAATTGTAAGTTTACATCTCGCTATTTTGACCTTTTTCCTCAGAATTGTGATATAACTGCAATTCTGAGGAAAAAAGTCAGAATTGTGAGATAATTCGTAATTACAGTAATTGGACACCAATTTGTACCCTATTCATGATGCCTAAAATAAACTGTTTTGAATGCACTTGCTGACTCATAATCAAAAGTTTATTCTTTGATGTAGCATACAACCTTAGAAGTGGCCCTACCCATTTGTGTGTGTGTGTGTGTGTGTGTGATGAGAAAGGAGGGCTTTGTGTTTGTATAGAGGAGATGAACTGTGAGAGGTGTGTGTACGTGATTGTCGATGTGTGGAGACTCCTAGAGGTTATACGTTAGTCTCAAATAGGCTTCAAACAAGGGCTAGAACAAACCGCTCTGTTACGTAACAACTTCCATAGGAGTGTCTTGCACACAGAGCTCCTGGTACAAATCAAAATGCCATTCAATTTCCTGTCTCCCTCTGTTTCTATTCTTCTTTCTCTCACACACACATGAATTTGAACTAGGTATGTTGTTATTGCTTGTTAAAGTGCACCGTTAAAACAAAGTTGGCATGATTTTCAAAGACCTTGATGAATTATGTTTTGCGTCACTGAACGCATGGCCCATACAAATGTTTTAGGGCAAAAGGGAAGAGTTGAGTAGTCTAAATGGCAAGAAGTGAGGTTGGGATGGATGAAAGAAAACAAAGACTACAGCACAAACTGTTCCTCGCACACTAGCTACCTGCACAAGTCTAATTGGACACCACAATGATGTCTATAATCATGACTATTTTCCAATCTTAAATCTAAACTGATCTTTATGCATAGTCTACTTCAGACAACAGCATACAGCTTTCACGAATCAGAATATTTGCTTATGGAGTTTTGCGTGTGAAGAGGGCTGTTTAGCATTCACACTGCTGTTGCTCGGTATCAAATTCACCATATGTTTAACCAATGAGCAGCTGGATGCTTCGCCTGGCTTTGATGCCATGGGAACGTGTCTTGCATCACCTATATGGTTATTTGAGCGGTTGGCCTACATTTTTGGATTTATTGGTAACAAACTGCAAAGTTGGCATTTTTGAAGATCAAGTTTTAGTTTTAGTCCTCACTTTTTGAGGAATAATTACACATTGTATTGTGCTTAATTGTAGACAGTGCAAGGAAAATAATTACAGCCGTTCATGTTAAACAAAGGCTTTAAAGGTGTAATGAGTAAAATTTAGAAGGATATTACCTTAGAATGAGCCATTTCTATCTACATATACCACAGGTTCTCTTAAATGTTATATCGCCATTTTGCGCCGACATGTTTCTACATTAGCCCTAAATAGACAAACTGCTCTACATAGCGCGTTTCGTCACTACGTTGTTTTTCTTATAAATCGTTAGTGTTTTTATAGTCAGCTTGCATCGTCACGATGTTGAATATGTACGAAGAAGAAGTAGTAGAAGTAGTAGTCGTCTGGTTTATTAGAAGCAGAGGCCATTCTTTGTTAGAAGTAAGAAGAAACCTCATTGACTGGCTACTCTCTGCTGTCTCAGAAGACGGCATGTTTGTCTTGTGTCAGCTAGACGGCCGCTGTAGCTTCTCTATGTGCTTCGAAAGGGAGGGGTGACCGCCGTTTGTTGCAGTTCGCAACCTCAATGCTAGATGCTGCTGAAATTTACACACTGCAACTTTAACGTCAATATGAAATAAAAGTTCACTCTCTGTTTTTTCTAAATGCATGTTATTGCTTGAAATTGTTATAACTGCAAGCCAGAATTCAGATCTGCCTCAATTTTTGATTGCAACACATCTCAAAAACCCATTCACTTTATTTTTTTTTTCATTTTCGATAATCTGTTACACTTGTACATCACAAAATGGAAGAAGCTATTTGTCACTACTTCTGTTGGCATGAACAATCGGGTCACCCAGAACAAAAAGGGACCGCATTTACAGTAAAGGATAGATACTCAATTGTAATTGAATGCTATCAGTTTTCTGTTACAGTGCAACAGCAAATGTTTCACATTTTATTATTTGCATTTTCTTAAAAGTAGGCATGAAATTAAAGTTGCAATAATTTTATCTTTCCAATTGGGATGTATATCTGAGTGAAGCGACTTCAAATATAGTGCAGACTTGATTTTGTCCATGGGGAATTGATTGGATGGAGCTATTGGTTGATCTCATGTGAGTGACAGGTTGTCCTGCTTATGTCATCAGAGAAGAGAAGAGATGTCGCTACAAGAGGGAGGAGAAGTTATTTTGATTAAAGATTACGAGGGCACGTGAATTAAAAAAAAAAATGATGTGCACATCATTTATTATAATAAACACTGCAATATTCCATAAAAAATAAGAATTGTCAATTTTGATTTCATTGTGACTTAAGTCATTATTATTCATATTAGCTCAAAGGAAACTGAGCTGTTGACCATATGTATTCTACCTGAGAGAAGACGTTAGCAAGAGAAGTTGTATTTGACTATAAGTTAATGTTGATCATTAGACAAAAACATTTTACAACTTTTAGGATTTTCTTAATCTCAGACCTTGTTATTGTTAGCCTTTTTCAGAAATGTAGTTCACCCAAAAATGAAAATTCTGTCACTATTTACTCACACTAATGTCTGAACATCACATAAAGCAAATCGTATCCCCCTTTACAAGACTTGGAGTAAACCTCTCCATTCATATGGACTCATTTTTCAGTTCTTTCGGTTACCTGGGGCCCGTTTTAGAAAGGAGGTTCAACCAACTCTGAGTTAAAACTTGAACTCTGAGTTGACTTACTCTGAGATGGGGAAACTCTGAGTTTTCTGTTTCAGAACAGTTGAATTGAGTTAGTTCAGTCGACTCTAAGTAGGTTGACTCTGAGTTAAGCGCGTGCACCACAACTATGAAAAGCCATCATCAATGGAGCTCCGATATTACGATTCCACGGCAACAGCACGTGACAAAAGGACGTCCGCATACTTCTGGGTCAATGGGTCAATTATAATATCAAAGGTGAAAACTGGCAGAACGGTAAGTTATTGAACTAATATTCATTTTCATGGTATCCCACATGCAAAAAAAAAGGAGAAAATAATAATAATTTAACAGGATGCAATAATAAGAGTGTAAATTATTTTATTATTATTAAACATTTTCTTCATTTTCATTGAAATTAAATGCCTTTCTGATCTGATATGTGATGGGAAAAAGGAGAATAGCAAGCTTGGCAGAAGGCAGATTCGAACCCAATTCTCCGCACCCAACACACTACTGCCTACACCACTGCAGCCACAGGAACGTGTGCCAATTTTAACCTGGTCTGACATTGGTGGGCGGAGCTACTGTAAATTTGTACTTAAGTAAAATGCACTTAATTTAGATCCCCCAGGAAACAAGACTAAATATCTTATATCATTTTCTTATATGCAGAATCCATCTTGATTTAAGAATTTTTAGATATTTGTACTTGAAATAGGACAAAAATATACTCAGTAAGAAAAGCATTTTTGCAGTGTGAATGAATGAATGAACTATTTAAACATCACTTGCACTTTAAAAAGGGGGAGGAGACCGAAGGAAACTCTGGGTTTACCGAAGAAAACCTGCTCCTGACCAGGTTAGGTTCACAGAGTAAGTTACCATGGTAATTGACTCTGAGTATAAGTTACCTCTCTTTCAGAAACAGGCTTGACTTAACCTGCTTTCTCGGGTTTGACATACCTCCCATTCTGAAACGGAAAACCCAGAGTTTCCCTAATTTTTAGGGTTAACATACTCAGAGTTTTCACTTAACCTCCTTTCTGAAACGGGCCCCTGGTCTTTGAAAAAAGGGAATTCTCAGGTTTTATTAAAAATATCTTTAACTGTGTTTTACAAGAATGACCTGAAGTCTGTTTGGAATGACAATGCTAGAGTAAATAATGATACAATTTTCATTTTGGGTGAAGTTCCCCTTTAAACCCGAACCATTGGTACACCGTTTCAATGTTTTCAAGTTTCAAATTTCAATATTTTATTCAGAATACAACATGGATGACATATCAAATGTTTAAACTGAGAAAAATTATCATTTTAAGGGAAAAATAAGTTGATTTTAAATTTCATGGCATCAACACATCTCAAAAAAGTTGGGACAAGGCCATGTTTACCACTGTGTGGCATCCCCTCTTCTTTTTGTAACAGTCTGCAAACATCTGGGGACTGAGGAGACAAGTTGCTCAAGTTTAGGAATAGGAATGTTGTTCCATTCTTGTCTAATACAGGCTTCTAGTTGCTCAACTGTCTTAGGTCTTCTTTGTCGCATCTTCCTCTTCATGATGTGCCAAATGTTTTCTACGGGTGAAAGATCTGGAGTGCAGGCTGGCCATTTCAGTACCCGGATCCTTCTTCTACGCAGCCATGATGTTGTAATTGATGCAGTATGTGGTCTGGCATTGTCATGTTGGTCTTCCCTGAAAGAGACAACGTCTGGATGGGAGCATATGTTGTTCTAGAACTTGGATTTACCTTTCAGCATTGATGGTGCCTTTCCAGATGTGTAAGCTGCCCATGCCACACGCACTCATGCAACCCCATACCATCAGAGATGCAGGCTTCTGAACTGAGCGCTGATAACAACTTGGGTTGTCCTTGTCCTCTTTAGTCTGGATGACATGGCGTCCCAGTTTTCCAAAAAGAACTTCAAATTTTGATTCGTCTGACCACAGAACAGTTTTCCACTTTGCCACAGTCCATTTTAAATGAGCCTTGGCCCAGAGAAAATGCCTGTGCTTCTGGATCATGTTTAGATATGGCTTCTTTTTTGACCTATAGAGTTTTAGCCGGCAACGGCGAATGGCACGGTGGATTGTGTTCACCGACAATGTTTTCTGGAAGTATGTTGTGATTTCCATTACAGTAGCATTCCTGTATGTGAATTCCAGCCTTAACCCTTATGCACAGAGATTGTTCCAGATTCTCTGAATCTTTGGATGATATTATGCACTGTAGATGATGATAACTTCATACTCTTTGCAATTTTTCTCTGAGAAACTCCTTACTGATATTGCTCCACTATTTTTTGCTGCAGCATTGGGGGAATTGGTGATCCTCTGACCATCTTGAATTCTGAGAGACACTGCCACTCTGAGAGGCTCTTTTTATACCCAATCATGTTGCCAATTGACCTAATAAGTTGCAAATTGGTCCTCCAGCTGTTCCTTATATGTACATTTAACTTTTCCGGCCTCTTATTGCTACCTGTCCCAACTTTTTTGGAATGTGTAGCTCTCATGAAATCCAAAATGAGCCAATATTTGGCATGACATTTCAAAATGTCTCACTTTCAACATTTGATATGTTATCTATATTCTATTGTGAATAAAATATAAGTTTATGAGATTTGTAATTATTGCATTCCTTTTTTATTCACAATTTGTACAGTGTCCCAACTTTTTTGGAAACGGGTTTGTAGAAACACTGATCAGCGAACATGAACAGAAGCTCAGCCTTACTTGCTTGATACGCAGGAACAAACTTCATTGGTTCTTCTGGAAGCTCAAATGTGCTGCGCAACAGGAGAATAAACCTCATTGGTTCTCACACATCAAGCAAGCATGCTTGAGTTTCCGTTTATCACAACTGATGTGTGCATTGATGAATGTGGTAAATAAAAGTTTAAATTAAACCTGTTCATCATATAAAGCGATCGTGTTTCTTCAGAAAACTTGGACTAAACCGCTCATTTTATGTGGATTAGTTGTACGATCTCTTTATGAACTTTTTGAAGCATCAAAGTGGTAGTTGTGTATAGACTTCTCTCAGATTTTTAATTAAAATATCTTAATTTGTGTTCGGAAGATCAACGAAAGCCTTACAGGTTTGGAACGACCATAAGGGTAAAAGAGTAAATGATGACAGAATTTATTTTTTTGGTGAAATAACCCTTTAAAAAGCGAGATAGTTCTTACGCCCCTGTACAATAAACATTTAATCCAGAAGGAGTTGAGAGGATACCGTGTTAAATGCGAGAAATATGCACTGAGTGCACCCAATGGGCTCAAACAGCTCCCCCGGGTGCCTGATGGCTTCTATGACCAGGCCAAAGTTCACACCCCACCTCTGGGTATATGGCTACTCTGTTGAGTAAACTTTATTGAACTCTCTGACCTGCTGTGGGGTCTGAGGCTGAAGGATAGAAGCCAGTGTTGGCTGCCCTCCACAGGCTGGGAGGTCTGGCCTCTGCAGTGGTGAAGTCTTGCCGTCTGTTGGCGGTTCTTGTGCCTTGTGGGTAACCCATCCTGTTTGTTTAGCAATATCAAACCGTGGGTTTACAGAAACCCCATGGCAATGCTCAAATATTATTCCACACCTTCCCATGGACGAGAGAGTAAAGTGAAACTAGGCTTTATTCAAACCAAGCAGAACAACATAGGTTTGGAATCATACAAAGACAAGGGCGAGGAGTTGTGGGAGCAATCTTGTGGAAGGGATTCTTTGGACTCTCTCTGCTCCTATAACCCTTGTATTTTTGGCTTTACTGAGGGTCAGACTAAAATGAACCATTATGTGTCAACATTATTTTAGACAGTGGGAATTTTCCATTGAGGTTGATGGCCAAGTTGTGCTTATCCTGTGCACTAAGCTTGACAGGCATCACATAAAAGCTATGCATTGATATGAAAACTATTTATGAAAATAAAAAAACTTAATTTTTATTGTATTTTATTTCATATATATTTAACTTAAAAACTTGTTTATCTTATAAAAAAATCTGAAATCTGCATCTGCTTTGACATCATCTAGTTTATTTTTAATTTATACACACTGGACCATTTTGAACCATTCAGGCTTTTGGAATGAACTATTTTCTCAACAAGTTAGTTAGCAGCGCCACCCATTGGTGAAAATACTGGACTTCAGATAGAATTTCAGCCTGTTTTGGATTGGCGTCAGCATTGTTATCAGTAACTAGAATTAAACTATTAAATACATTTTTGTTAATTAAAATAAAGCTGAAATAAAATATAAATATTAAATGGAAAAAATCTAAACTGAATGAAAATTAGAATGGAAATAAGCACTAAAATTACTCACTGCCCTGGAAATAAATAAAATCTAAAACTGAAAAAAAAAAAAAAAAAACTACAAAAATGACAATAGCACATGACAAAATGAAAAAAAATTTTTTAAATAAAATTAAAACAAAAAATTATAATAAAAGCTAATACAAAATATTACTAAACTATAATAGTATAGATAATATAAAAATAACACTGGGTAGCATTTACTTAAAAGCAAAATGTTTTTTCGGACAATTTTGTTTCGTTTTGTTATTTATTTTCTCACATTTCTGTTACAGAACCAAAGATCCATATAGGCAAGTCTGCAGGTCTCTATTAAGAAACAGAAATGAACAACGTGATCAGGAATTCTGTATTGCTTTTATTATAAATATATATTTATATTTATATATTTATTATAAATATATATAAGATGTGTAATTTGCATACTTACCTATAGACATTGCGATGGAATTACTGTAATCCCATACAAGTGTGACTGCTGAATAGGGACATAAGCTGTGTTTTTCCTAGTGATTTGATCTATCACCAGTATTCCATCTCTGTAAGGACATTCTCATCATGAATATGGAAACACTGATCCAGCCAAATCCATTGATCTAGTCAAATCCATGACTAGCCCAGCAAGGATAAGCATGCAGTGCAATGTGTCAGAGACTCACCTCTCCCAGTCAGTGTAGTAAAAGTGGCTGTTATAGATGGCCAGGCTGAACGGATAATCCAAAGCATCCTGGAACACATGTCTCTGAGTCCCATCTGGAGATATGCACTCCAGTTTCTTTGAGCCTGGGGATTTTTGACTTTAATGTTAATATTGTACTGCATATAACTGTAACAGTCATGTTCTGTTTCAGTTTTATTTTCACTGTTTTGGTTGCCTGAGTTATTTACACACCTGATTTATGTTTTGTTAATTATCATTTACTGTGTATATAAGCCCTTAGTTTTCACAGTTCCTGTGTTTGTCGCCATCAATGTTTAATGTGTAGTTGCTTTGTTCATCCTCCGTGTTCATTAGTCTAGTATCCTGTTATTCCTTTGTTTATCTCTTCTTTGGATTTAACTACACAGTGTACTCGTGTCAATTCCTTATAACTGATAAAGTCAGATACTATATTTTAAGAAGACTCTTACCTGCATCTGCCCAGCACAGCTGATTCGTGGTGAAGTCCAGTGTCAAGGCATTGGGCAACATGAGACCCACTTGCACCAGTACTTTCCTCTTATGTCCCTCCAGTGATGAGCTCTCTATTTTGGAAGCATCACGGTTCCAGTCCGTCCAATATAAGGTTCTGAAGAGCACATACAGTAGATTAACATTTTCAAACAAAATCAGTTGTACTATATAAGTGAATATATTGATGTTTATTGCAGTAATACATAATGAGGATGTCAATGAAGATGCTCAATATCAATGAAAACAAATAACATACACTACCATTCAAAATTTTTGGGTCAGTAAGATTTAGTTTGAAAGAAATTAATACATTTAGGATGCATTAAATTGACCAAAAGTAACAGTAAAGAATTTGTTAATGTTACAAAAGATTTATATTTCAAATAAATGCTGTTCCTTTGAACTTGAAGAATCATAAAAACAAATGTATCACTGTTTTCACACAAATATTAAGCAGCACAACCGTATTCAACATTGATGATAATAATGTTTCTTGAGCATCAATTAATCATATTAGAATGATTTCTGAAGGATGACTAGAATAATGACTGCTAAAAATTCAGCTTTGACATCACAGGAATAGACATGTGCCGATATTTGGTAATACGATATATCACGATAATGAATATACACGATATTGTTACTGTGGGCACCTAAAATACTGTGAATAATTATTTATTACGAATTATTCGAATTTTTATATTACATTTTAAGAATACCTATCAGCCGTATAAAATCCACAACACCGCTGTATGCGGCGTCAAAGAGGCACACACACTATATAAACAAACCCAACGTGCATGAGAAGCACATGGCAGAACGAGTGAAAGGAGACGCTCTGAATGAAAGTGCACGTTCACTCTCTGACAGCAGAGGGCGCTGATGGAACAGCAGAAATGCAGCGGTTACCCCCGAAACCTGTTAACAAAGCAGCTGCGGTACTACAGTATTTAAAATGGTTCAAACAGCATTTTTTTTTTTTTTTTTGTATTAGCAATGTTGTTCATCACAACACCAAATACTTAATACTTAAAGACTTAATAGGCTATTTATTTTCAAGCTTAAACATTTTTACATTTTAATATGGACTACAACATGCCCTATAATGATTGAAAATGTTTTGATTATGTTATTGTTCAGTAACACTTGATGACCTAAGGCTTCATTAGTTAACATATTAATTCATTATTGCCAAACTGACAATGAAAAAATACTTTTATTATAGCCTAGCGATTATTAGCATTTAAAATAGCATTTATTAATCTTAGTTAATGTTAATTTCTAGTTAATGTTTATTAACATTACTTAAGTCAAAAATTGTAATTATTATTTAATGTACCTAAAACTAACAATGATCAGTTGTATTTTTTAACTAATATTAACAAAAAATAGTACCTTCTGTAACAAATGTAGCTATTGCTCATTCTTAATCTTAGTTAATGCATTAACTAATGTTAAATAATGAAGACCATATAGTGTTACTTGTTGTTTTTATAATTCTTTTATAATTTCTTGTTGCTTTATAATTCTTTTGCACTTTAATCTGTTTGAAACGTTTTACTTTATAATTTGTGTACTGCGTTATTGTATTTAAATGTTCAGAGGGTTTTTTTTGTTATAAGAAAAAGAGTTCTTAAACCTGTTATACTATGACAACACTTTTTTTTTTGCAACTTATTTCAATAGTGATAATACCGCATACCGTGATAAAAGCGTAAGCAATTATTACAACATGAAAATTTGATACCATCACATGCCTACACAGGAATAAATTAAAGTATGTTAAAATAGAAACAGTTTTTAAAATTGTAACAATATTTGACAGTATTGCTGCTTTTACTGCATTTGATCAAATAAATGCAATGAGTACAAGAGAATTAAATAATTTAAAAATAATTTAAAACTCTTATTGACCCACAACTAGTTCAACCATGAAACTCTAGAGGGCACAGGCTGGTAGGTCCGTTACATGCAATCTCTTAGCAATCCTATCATGCAGAACCTGATTTTGCTGAGTTCAACATGTTCCTGGGTCAACATTTTTTTTTTTTTGATCCTGGAACAACATTCAATTCAATCAGATTTGAGGGACGAGTTTACAGATTATGTCAAGTTTAGGCTTAAAATCCTGAATTGGTGGTTCTACATCAGAGTTATTCATCCATCATTTCCCTCTGATTTTTGGGATAACTTATGGGTAGGGTAAGGTTTACGGGTAGGAATAGGGTTAAGACTTTTTAGACTGGAATGTTGTTCCAGGATCAACAAAATATGTTGACTCAGGAACGCATCTAACTCAGCAAAATCAGGACGTGCATCACATCATTACAGAATGGCACAAGCTGATTGGCCTCTGCTGATCCTGCAGCCAGTGAGATTGTTTGCTCAACATTTATATAGTCTGGTTCAGTGTTTACTGTAAGCTGGTCCTGAAGAGCGCTATCAGAGTTTCTCAGAAACCCTCTACCTCCCCCAGCTCCACCTGCCCAGATCTGCAATGGGAATTTACGTATGTCTATTTCTGCAGCAGCAAGAGTAAATCTTATATGCACACAGACATGCTGCTGTGAATCTATTAGACGTAGCGAGTCCATACTTACTCTGCAGGAGCAGATGTAATCAGCCAAGACCAAATACAATAACCTTTCCATATTTAATAACATGCTAAACCTATTCTGTCAATCATGAGGTAGTTGTCATGATTGAAATTTACTTAAATCTACATTTATTTGTTTGTTTGTAAAAACAAAGCATAATACTTTCTGCAAGCTTAATGCATTTATTTCTGTTTTATGATGGCTTGACAGAATTTATTCATGCATAATGGTATTTCTGTTATGACAACTCTCAGAATGTTTGGCATGGTAATGGATATGACAATGTTGATATTTTTGGTCTAAGAGGAATAGTTTTGACTCCTGCTGCTGTTATTGCAGCTGCAGAACAAGAACGGGACTTGCTACGGCCAATACATACACAACATGCTGCTGTAAGCAAGACAGACATGCTGCTGTACAGTATAGTATACATGAATTACCCGTAGCATATCTATACAGGTGGAGGGTTTCTGAAAGTGTGCTGCAATGCTACAGCAAATGCTGACCAAGTATTTGAAGGTTGTGCAGTGAGCTCATTGGCTACTGGTGCAGCAGGAACAGCTGTACCCTATAGAGAAACATGTGATTGCAAGTGATTAAGTTAAAGACCCATCCATCTGTGCCATCTAGAATTTCTTGACAGAACTTCGTATATAATAATGCATAGAGAGCAAATAAGGATTTTGATCACAACTCACTGACCCACTCTTAGCGTCCACTATGATGGCTCTGGGATTGACCAAATCAGAATCAATCAGCACTTTTCTGTTCCTACCATCCAGACCAGATGTCTCAATCCTGTCTTTCCCACTGTCTACCCAGAACAGCTTCCTGTGCACAGTGTCCACTGCAATTCCCTCTGGCTGGACCAAGCCTGGAATTTCACATTGCATGTTTATGGAATCTGCGGCCAGTTGCATAAACTGCTTAGACTAGTTTTAAAAGTTAATCATTCAGTAAATTACAAAAAAAAAAAAAAAAAGTAGAGTGGTCTAATTTGAATCCGAAAAGTAAGACTGATTACCCCTTGCTAGTTTTTAAGACTCAGTCTTAAAAGGATTAGTTCACCCAAAAATGAAATTTCTGTCATTTATTAATCACCCTGATGTCGTTCCACATCCGAAAGACCTTCGTTCCTCATTGGAACACAAATTGAAATCTGAGAGTTTTATTTATCCCTCATAGAAAGCAACACAATTATGACATTCAATGACCAGAAAAGTAGTAAAGACGTTGTTAAAATAGTCAACGTGACTACAGTGGTTTAACCTTAAAGGTGCTCTATGTAGGAATGACACCCAGTGTTCAAAATAGGTACTGCAGTCCAAATTAAAAATATTGTTTGGCCCGCCCCCTCGTTCAAAGACGCAGGTTGCCAGCAACAATAGGTAGCGCAATTGACAATGAAAACTGAGGAGACTTAAAGGTGCCCTAGATTCAAAAATTGAATTTACCTCAGCATAGTTAAATAACAAGAGTTCAGTACATGGAAAAGACATACAGTGAGTCTCAAACTCCATTGTTTCCTCCTTCTTATATAAATCTCATTTGTTTAAAAGACCTCAGAAGAACAGGCGAATCTCAACATAACACCGACTGTTACGTAACAGTCGGGGTGTACGCCCCAATATTTGCATATGCCAGCCCATGTTCCCAACATTATGAAAGGCATTAGACAAGGGCAGCCAGTATTAACGTCTGGATGTGCACAACCAAATCATCAGACTAGGTAAGCAAGCAAGGACAACAGCGAAAAATGGCAGATGGAGCGATAATAACTGACATGATCCATGATATCATGATATTTTTAGTGATATTTGTAAATTGTCTTTCTAAATGTTTCGTTAGCATGTTGCTAATGTACTGTTAAATGTGGTTAAAGTTACCATCGTTTCTTACTGTATTCATGGAGACGAGAGCCGTCGCTATTTTCATTTTTAAACACTTGCAGTCTGTATAATGCATAAACACAACTTCATTCTTTATAAATCTCTCCAACAGTGTAGCATTAGCCATTAGCCACGGAGCACAGCCTCAAACTCATTCAGAATCAATGTAAACATCAAAATAAACACTGTACTTATGCGATTAGACATGCTGCATGACGAACACTTTGTAAAGATCCATTTTGAGGGTTATATTAGCTGTGTGAATTTTTTTATGTTGTTTAAGGCAAGCGCGAGCTCTTGGGGCGTGGAGCACGGGAATTAAAGGGCCACACACCCTGAATCGGCTCATTTCTAATTATGCCCCAAAATAGGCAGTTAAAAAAATGAATTTAAAAAAATCTATGGGGTATTTTGAGCTGAAACTTCACAGACACATTCAGGGGACACCTTAGACTTATATTACATCTTTTAAAAAAAAATTCTAGGGCACCTTTAAACACTGTAAGCTGATGAGTTGATTTATCTGTTTTAATATGCTGTCGTTCATAGAGATATTTAGATGGATTCAGAGGCTTTTTAGGTCAAGTAGAATCTGCGATTCCCAGTTTGTTTGTTGGTTTCCATGGTTGCAATACACGTTTCCGCCAACTGGCAACCTTTGATGTCAAAATACTATTGGATAAACTGGCAGCACACGGTTTCGCACAAACCAAAACCAAGACAGACATTCCGACACGGAACACACATTTTCAAAATAGAATATCTGGCTGTAGCATTGTTTTTCTGAGAAACAAGTAGGTGAACTTAGCATGTTTCCTAAATATCTGCAAACATACTGGGGTATTTTTATGCTTTATTAAAGTAAAAATCTTACATAGAGCCCCTTAAATGTTATGAAGTGACAAGAATACTTTTTGTGGAAGCCTGCACTGTCTATACAACGTAAACAGCAGAAGAGACTGACAGGGGAGAGACGAATTGCTGAATAAAGTCATTATTTTTGTTTTGTTTTTGCGCAAAAAAGTATTATTGTCACTTCATAATTTTAAGGTTAAACCACTTTAGTCATGTGGACTATTTTAATGATGTCTTTACTACTTTTCTGGACCTTGAATGTGGTATTTATGTTGCTTTTTATGGGGGATAAAAAAAAAACTCTCGGATTTCATCAAAAATGTTTTAATTTGTATTAGGAAGATGAACAAGGGTCTTACGGGTTTGGAACGACATGAGGACGAGTACTTAATGACAGAATTTTCATTTTTGGGTGAACTAACCCTTTAACGTAGTGGCTATAGTCTCCTTGATTGATTGATTGATTGATTGATCACCTTGGCTGACAATAGCCTCTGGCTCAGACCCAAATACTAAGACCACTCTGTTAATGGTATGTCGTCCAAAATCTGTCCAATATAACATGTTCTCCCGACAGTCATAGTCCATTCCAATCACAACAGAGTCCTGCAATGATATTCAAGCATTATTTTTTTTATGATTGATCAGAACAAGACTGCAATAGGTTTTGAATTTGGAAACCATCATGTATTGTACTTATGAGGGTCTACCTTTAAAGCCAGTAAAACAGTGGATTTTTCTTGAACTGGGTCTGTTTCATCAAGAGGAATGACTCCAATCTGTGAGGCTTGTGCATAAAGGATAGCAGGTCCTGAAGGGGATGAGCTTATGACAGGATACATCAATGCATTGTTCAATGGAGGGGCATCACCTGAGATACCTAACAGGTAAAAAGAAGAGACAATTTACAATACAATAATCTAGGGCTGCACGATTTGGGGGGAATGTAATCGGTCCAAAATAACTTTATTACTCACAGGGGGGCTTTACATCATCATAGGATCGTGTTCCAATAATTTCCACGCCTTGTTGATCCACACACCAGCAGAAACTGCTGTTGCCGTAACATTGCACAGGCAGGAAATTCCCGTGAGTGTCACACAGGGGCATGTAGTCCTGAGAGGATGGCTGACCATTATAGTGACTCATAAGTGAAAGCCTCCAGCGCTCGCACACAGTCTCCACACGGGGAACCAGGGCAGCTGAGTAAGAGAGACAGTACAGAGTGTCAATTTTACTGAATGATGTTTCTTTGGAAAAACACTGAAGACATTTTCCTGAAATTTTTAAAATCTCTGACGATTGACCACATCCATATATCTTGCCTCAATGAATGACTATGTGAGCGTTAATTACAGTTAGGCCATCTCATGAGGGATAATTATGTCATATTTAGTTGGAATTGCATACCACTCCCACAACACACATGCAAACCATACAACAGTGAGAAACAGGAAGTTTGTCCTTGTGTTTAAAATGCCTTGGATTTGTCAAAATATTGCAGATATTAGAGCATAATAAATATCTAAATAAAAACAAAAAGCTAGATAAATAAATGACTCTAGTGAGATTTACTATATGTAAGTGTAAAATTATAACAATAAAATATTATTATCCATAATAATAATCATAATAAAAATAATAAAGAAAAATAACATATTGTCATCAAATGTTTAATTATGGTATATAATATAATTGATAATATTTATCAAAAACTCAAAAGCTTTAATTCAACTCAAAGGCAGGCAAACTGACAGTGCAAACACATCTAAAGCCCGAAACACAAAAAGGCGACGCAGACGAACTAGTGGCGACGAAAGCAGACTAAGGCTCACGTCGGCAGCGTCTGGGTCCAAAGTTGCCCTGACACACCAAATCGATGCTCGACACTCGACGGCCAAGTAGCACATCTGTTCTGCGCCTGCGTAAGAAGAAATGCCTTTCCATACCAGCAGGTGGCAGTAGCTGAACAGCCAATCGGAATGATCAGATGGCCGACTGATCGTCGAGCTCTGACACCGATTCGACATGCCGACGAAGACCAACTTCAGCCGACGGTGCGGAACACACTGAGAAAACTTAGTCGGCCGGCGAACAAAAACTGCCCGACGGCCGACCATCGGCTTGGTGTGTTCAGGGCTTCAAGATAACAGAGATTGGACAAAGAGTGCAGGGAAGAGTGAAGGTTAAATCAGACACAAACAACATGATTAATGACGAACAACTGAAACAACTAAACTAATGATGATGTAACCGTGTAAACAAAGTAGTGGCGCGAAACTGAACAAAGGACCACAGGAACGCCGTGACAACATTTTCCAGAAATTTTTCAAATCTCTGACGTTTGAACACATCCATATATCTTGCCTCAATGAATGACTATGTGAGCGTTTATTACAGTTAGGCCGTCCCATGAGAGATAATTATTTAGTTGGAATTGCATACCACTCCCACAACACACATGCAAAACATACAACAGTGAGGAACAGGAAGTTTGTCCTTGTGTTTAAAATGCCTTGGATTTGGCAACATATTGCAGATCTTTTGATTTTTTTTAATAACCTAAATGTCAATGAACTGAGATATTAGAGCGGAATAAATATCTAAATAAAAACAAAATGCTAGATAAATAATTGACTCTATTGAGATTTACTATATGTATGTGTAAAATAATAATACAAAATATAACCATAATAATAATAATAATAATAATAATAATAATAATAATGTATTGTCATCAAATTATTATTAATTATGATATATAATATAATTGATCATAATTATATTATTATTATCATTGTAATATATAATAATATAATAATTCTTAAATATTATATTCTTACTTCATTAGTCTTATAATATGACCAAATCAAAAGAGACATTAGATCAGATATTATTGAAGCTTTAACCATGTTTGTTGTCCCCTAAATTTAGAAATTTTTGAGAAACTTTGTGTTTTTCATCACCATGTCCCTTTAGGTGCTCCGTATTCAATTGATTTGATTGTTTGATTAATAGAAAGTTCATTAGAACAGCATTTATTTGAAACAGAAATCTTTTTTTAAAGAAAATAATACTTTTATTCTTGAAATTATGCATTAAATTGATCAAAAGACAGCAATTTATAATGTTGCAAAATATTTCAAATCTGCACTGTTTTTTTATATTTATATTATATAACTTTATATTCAAAGAATCTTAAAAAAAAATTGATCACAGTTTCCACAAAACGTTAACTGTTCAACACTGATAAGAAATCTTTCTTGTGCACCAGATCTGCATATTAGAATGATTTCTGAAGGATCATGTGACATTGAAGACTGGAGTAATGATGCTGAAAATTCAGCTTTGTCATTACAGGAATAAATTACATTTTAAAATATATTATTTTAAATTGTAATAACATTTCACAATATTACAGTTTATTATACAGTTGCTGTATAATAAAATGAACGCAGCCTTGGTGAACATAAACTTCTTTCATAAACATTAAAAAAATCTTACCGACCCCAAGCTTTTAAATGGTGCAGTATAGTGTATGTCCTAAAATATCAACCTGATCCTAACAGAATGTGGGGGGATGAAACTATAAATCCATACCTGGCTGATCACAGTTGGCATGCACCGTGCCAGGCATTGTCCTGGTCCCCAATCTCTCCTGCCCTCTACTGTCCACACACCAGCAGTGGCCAGTGGTGCCCAGACACTGCAGGGGTTTGTACTGCCCTTTCTCATCACACTGAGGAATGAAGGCCTCAAGGCCTTGGTAGATGCTTAGACTCTCTTGCAGACTATCTCTGTGCTGCTGGCACACAGTTAATGGAGGTTTGGGCTTCTCTAGTGAAGAAAAAACATAGGACCAGTGAACATTTAAATACATTATATTATGGGAATTCAGTACATGCCATGATGTGATTTATCCAAGTCCTGGAACAAAATATGTTGTTCCAGGAACATGCTGAAGTTGTTTCAATCACATTATGGATGATTGAACAACTCATTTGCTTTTGATTGTTTTATAATGCAACGCTGAACATAATATTTGACTTGATTTGATTGCTGGACTTCTTCTGTGTTATAAGCAAAGAGAACAGTCTGTGACTGAGCTGACATGGAGGAAGCACTGTGTGTTCCTTGATAAATGTGTGGTTTACGTGGTGGTTGGCAGAGGAAGCCGTCGCCCTTGTATTCAGGCCAGCACTGGCAGTGGAATGAGCCCTGGGTGTTGGAGCAGGAAGCAAACGGATGACAGAGCTGCAGAAAACACTCATCAATATCTGCAAAAGAAGACAATGATGAGCCTCCTCTGAAATAAGATGCTTAAATGTGTACTACATGTGTGGTTATATAAATTAAACTTGTAAAAGTGTCAGTGGGCCTAATTCATGAAAAAGGGTTGAATGATCATGATTCATGAATGACTTTAAATCATTGATAAAAACAATTCTTACATACACTGTTCCATTGAATTGAATTTCTATCATTTCCTGTATGTTTTTACAAATGATATACACAGAAATTTGTAAAGTTTAACTTTTGTCCATCCCACAGTAAAATTAACAACGTGACAACATACAGTATGTAAATACATACATAAATATGTAACTTTACGCTACTGTTAATTCATATAGAATGTCAAATTTGATTGGCTGAACAGCATCAGAGTGCAGTGCATGCTGCCAATCTGTATATTAGTGGCAG
Organism: Megalobrama amblycephala; assembly: GCF_018812025.1. Classification (NCBI taxonomy): domain Eukaryota; kingdom Metazoa; phylum Chordata; class Actinopteri; order Cypriniformes; family Xenocyprididae; genus Megalobrama; species Megalobrama amblycephala. The sequence goes on from NC_063054.1 coordinate 6,298,313, forward strand.
GAATTTTTTCTGCAGAAAACATAATTACACCAGTAGGTGGCGACTCTTCTTGTGAATGAGTCATTTACTCAAACAGTTTGTTCAAAAATGCTGATTCATTCATTTTCATTATTGGACCAAAAATAAACGTAATTGTGTCTTAAACATAGGATGCTCAATATCAACTTCTTGAATGGATCTGCATTTTGAATTTCGACCATAAATATTAAATCATACAGGTACATACAATTCTAATTTTCGAGTAGAATTTAGGGTGGAAAGTATGCAAATTGGGATGCACACCAGTCTCTGAAACTACATGACTTAGCCAGTTTTATACACACTCTGAATCACTGATTCAAAACAAATGAAGCAGTTAGGGCCTAAAATTAACACTTGCCAAGCGCCAAATGTGAGTAAAAAACTGCTGTTGCTGAGAATATAGCCGTGTTTCCACTGCAGGAACTTTCCCCAGGACTTAGGAACTTTGGGGTGGTACTTGGTGTGTTTCGACTGCAGGAACTAACAGGGTCTAAATTTAGTTCTGGGTAAAAAATTCCCCCCCAGAAAGTACCTGCTCGCTAGGTAGTACTTTTTCAAAGTTCCGGAACTTTCGGGGGTGGGACTTGGGACAAATTGTTCTGGGTTAATTGCCAATTGACTGTTAACATTTTTATGAATTCTAACAATGCAAAATTGGGAGAACATGAATGTGAACGATACTCAGGACAGTTGACGGGGCAGTGTTGCATTGTCACCAAAATTTAAGCCTTGCCAATTTAAATATTCAAGCTCAAGAAGATGTGAAAGGGAACTTCGGTTCATTACTCCCAGAAATCCGTGTCTCAGACCAATCATGAGTACTGAACTGAGTTCTCTTTCATGTCTTCTTGCACTTAAACAAATTCAAACAAAATTATGTCAAAATGCCCATCTTGGCGTATCCTTGTAAACATACTCAGTAACTGAATATAAACAGTTGAGAAATAAAACGCTTGTGTAACAGTATATTGGATCTGTGTATTAACTTTTAAAGTGACAGCAGCATAATATTTCTGCTAATGTATGTGTTTTTAATGTTAATAAAACAACAAAAGACAAATAACAATCACCCATTGCTCTTGACTGAATAACTTTTGTAACTTTAATAAGGATTAATCTGTTTCATGGCCGGTAAAATTATGGAAAAAATATTTATTGCTGATGTTTCGAAAGCATCAGTCATTAAGTCATTCATTTTACATAAGTAAGAGCTCTGCTGGTCTGAATATAACCACGGCAATGATTAACTGTTGATATTTGGAATAACAGCCCTCTTTCCTCTGATATTTCTTAACTCTTTCCCCACCGTTGATGGAATTTTCCATTAAAAATCCATGTTTTTACTGTTACACGGTAGGGGTATATATGAGTACAGAAAGAGTACAGAATTTCTGAATCAAAACACAGGTGAAGAAGAAGCAGAAACAAGCAAGTGTGGGTTGGTGTAATGGCTGTGCAGAAAGGTAGTGGTTGTGTCGAAAGGTCTTTGCAACTGGTCTTGAAAGCTGCCTGTTAGGGTGTGGGTAGGCAGGGTTAGGGGTTTGTTTCTCTTATAGTATTGTGACTGTGTACTTTCACCATGCCCCTACCTTTCGGCACACACATTACTCCAACCTACAGCTACCCCTGTCTCGAAACAAGCAATAGAAGCATTGCTTAAGCACATGCAATTTTTATTTAATTATGTAATTATTAATTATTATATCCTATTCTTAAAATGCAGTGCTTTTTTATAGAAGGCCCCTCTATCTCTCTAAGTGTTCCTTGGCCTAAAAATGTTGAATACCCATGATTTAAGTTATATATTATTATGTTCTATTAGAAATCATCTACTCGCAACACCCAAATTCCCATACACAGATTACAAAACACAGAACACTTACCCACACACACATGCAAATCGAGGTCAAACTCAAAGCCAGATTCACAGTGGCAGTGATGGCCACCTGGCATGTTCACACACTCAGAGTGAGGACCGCAGGAACTGAGCCCCTCAGCACACTCATCTACATCTGGATCACAGATTCAAAACCCAAGAGAGCCATTCAGCACTTTAACTATGGAAGTCATTTATTAAATCATCAGAAGATGACACACAGTCTCTAAGGGAAGTCTCAAAAGAGCAGTCATAGCAAGGAGTTGGCTTGATGTCAAAATATAACAAAGATGAACACTGAAAGATTTATACCATAGCAGTTGCGTCCATCGCCCTGAAAGCCCATGGCACACTGACAGTGGTACTGAGTGCCGTCCCCTGGCAGACAGAGGGCCATGGGGTCACAATGGTGCTTCCCAGTTGAACAGGGGTTCAACTCCACAAGCCCCGGGAGCTCACCTGATAACATACAGATAAAGAAATCTCCACAGTCCTCAACAAGATCCATAATGATATGAAATAGAACTAATAATGACCCACATTGTAGAATAGTTTGGTTATCAGTATGTTCTTACCTCCTACAGGTCCCACTTGGTTGGTTATGGCAAACCTAAGCGTGGTTCCTTCGGTGAACATGACCATCAAATACTCCACATTCACTTGCTGAAAGTCCGGTATGGTCCACGGGCTATGCTCACAGTTACGGAAACTCATATTCTGGTGTAGCAGGTAGGAGAATGTCTCAGATCCACCATTTTCTGACACCACCATGTACTCTCGCAGTGAAGATGATGTCACAACTGAGCCAGAAGTAAACGACATAACCCATAATGCTCAAAGAACACATATAGAGCACTAACTTTGGACTCAAATGGCTTATTGCTTTTAAAACATACGGCGGCACTATGATAAAAGACACAAATGTCCAATAAAGAGTTACATTTCTTAATTATTCATTATTAGTGGAAAAAACTATTCTTCAGGTAATATAAGTGAATATCTGATGTAGCTTCATGAATTTGATTAACGTGTTGATGTTTAGTTCAAAAGCACTGGGACATTTCTCATTTTCTCACATTTTATGTGTATCATTCATAGCATTCTGGCCACATAATAAAAATAACCAGCCTTTGGTCGATCATAATTATGACATGTTAAGTGATAATTATGAGATAAAATGTTAAAATTATGAGATAAAATACATTATAACATAAGTCATAACTAACTTATCTCAATTTCAATTTTGTCATAATAATCATTTTGTTCTCATAAATTCTACTTTTATGTGATAATTAGTACTTTTTATCTCAAAATGTTAAGTTTTTATGTCATTGTGAATTTTTATCTCACAATTTTGACTTTATCTCATAATTATTACTTAATGTGTCATTCTTTCGAATTTATGAGATAAATTCATAATTATGACAGACAGTTGAAATTATGAGATGTCATAATTGACTTATCTCAGTTTTGTTACAATATATTTATGAGAAAAAGTCTAGAAAAATCTAAATTATGAGATAAATCATAACTGACTTTTCTAAATGTAATGTTATGTTATAATTGACTTCTAATAATTCTATTTCTAATAATTCAGACTTTTGTCATGATTATGACTTTTTATCTTTTTTGATTATTGACATTTTCTTATAATAATGAGAAAATAAAACAATGTTATCTCATAGTGACTTAGTATATCACAATTTCACATTTCTGTGGTCATAATTTTCGACTGTTTGTGTAATAATTATGACTTTATACTTTTTACTTTCTGTTTTATTGAATTCCAGACATTCAGTCTGTGTGTTAGTGTTGGGGATTTCTTGGTTTTTAAATAAATTTACAGGTTACTTTGTTATTGTTACAGTTTATTCTACTTCATTTAGAACTATTTTTTGTTGGTGGAGAACAAGTGATTGGCAATATGATGAATAAAATGTATGTTACTCAGTATAAAATTCTTTCTTATTGAAATATAACCCTAGGTATACCCTCCAAGATTGTTTACAATAATTACCTGTTTGGTTGTATTGATAGGTCTCTTTATATGGCAGAATATGAACTTTAGCACCACTGGGAATTGTAGGTAAATCTCCATTGATCCTTATGTCAAAATTCAAGTGGTTGAATGAATCCATTCCTTGAGCCTCTTGAATAATGGTAACACGCTGGCCTTGTGGGCTGAAAACCAGTTCTGCCCATTGAGAAAACTCAGCACCTGAAGAAAATATGTTTTTCTTCATTAGAGTGACAGTAACAAAGTAATGAAAAGTAATGAAAAAAAAAAAAAAACAATCATACCAGTTATGCTGAAGCCATTCGGATGGTTTTGGAGCTCAAGAGCAAACAACCAGCCAAATATGGAGACCAGCGGACCCACAGCCATCAAAGCCCAACCTGCCTGAGTTGGGACAGGACTGATAGAGATGTATACGCGTCCTTCCCCCACCACAGCAAAGCCATGGATGTCCACATTGTTTAGCTGAGCTTTAGTGTCTCCAACAGAAACACGGCCACTCAGCTTTCCACTTAAAGGCTGAGAAATTCCTGTAAAAACAGGCTTATCTTTAACTTTTGTATCATTGTCACAAGAAATGACATGAAAAGAAAATTCTAAACTACAAAAGCTCACCCATAGGTAAACATTGTCTGCCATTGCCATAGTAACCAGAACGGCAATGACAGCATGGACCAGTTGGATAGTCAGTGCAGTAACCATCCTGGGAGCAGAATTTCAAGTGCAAGCCACACATTTTGGTTCCATTATTTGAAATAGCATGTAGTAGTTCTTGGTTTGGTTTTAAGGGCTGTTGAACAAGTGAAGCTGGGATGTCCATTTGGGCCTCAGAAGTAGATTTATCTGCAGGTGTGTTTGATTCTACTGTAATGTAGAAATCTTCATCTGTGGTTTTACGCAAGCTACCCATAGAATCCACAGGCTTGGAGACCGAAGCAGGAACTACCTTCTTGAATGGGAAGCGGCTGGTTCCAATGTGGAAAATCCACAGTCCATTTACCCCAGTGTTCCCTGCCCTGAGAGTTGCATAGGTAACACTTTACCATAAAGTTCAGTTCATTAACACTTTGCATTAGCTAACAACGAACAGTTCTTTTACATCATTTTTGGTAACACTTTACAGTGAGGTCTCATTTGTTAACCACTAAGTCTTGTTTTTGTAGTCTACTAGAATAGGTTTTCAGAAAAACTCATTATTTTTCATTTACATTGTTGCAGCACCTCTCTTTTCAGTCTGTCATTAAACCTTCTCTGTTTAGTTCTTGTCTCTATGAAGCCCCTCCTTCTGATAAGCACAATGTGCTCTGATTGGTCACCTGGATCAGTGTGTTGTGATTGGTCAACAACTTCCAGCGTTTTTCAGAAATGTCACGCCCCCTACCATAACCGTGAGTTTCAACACACTACTAACTAACTCAACCAGACCTCACCCCTTTATTTTGCATATGCCTTGGGCGGGAATTATTTCAATGAGGAATACTGTGACTTGTTTCATAATCGATTCATACATTTTAGATGTTTCATCATGTTTTTGTGTATTATCAGTTAAATTAATTAACAATAACCAAAAATTAAAACTTTAGAAAAGTAATAGTAATACAGCATTTAATAAACAGCAGAAAGATACTTGAAACGGATAAAAGAATAAAAAGTTTTCATGCACTCACTTTTGGAGGTTATTGGTGGTCTCACCAGAGCCAAACAGACTGTAGAACAGCTCTTCTGTGTTAGATGTGTCACCTCTGTTAAAACCTACCTGAGGTTTAGCATATCCTTTTGCCATGTTAGTATAATTGTGACTGATATTTAGCATCTGCCGCTCATCCTCAGGATACAGGAACAAGGCATATGTATCTGATTTATTACCAGCCAACACAACCTGGAAACTGCTTACCTGCAAGGAGATCAAAACAACATAGTTAAAGGGATAGTTCACCCAAAAATGAAAATTATCCCATGATCACCCTCAAGCCATCCTAGCCATCTTCTTTCAGATGAACACAATCAGAGATATATTTAAAAATATCATTAGTCCTCCAAGGTTTATAATGGTTGTGAATGGGGGGCCATATTTTGAAGTTAAAAATAATGCATCCATCCATTAAAAAATAATCCATATGACTCCAGTGGGTTAATAAAGGCCTTCTGAAGCAAATCGATGAATTTTTGCAAGAAAAATATTGATAATTAAAACTTTATAAATTCAAATAACTAGCATCCCTGAGATGGTTCTACATGAAGGTGTAGAACCATCTCAAGGATGTTCAGAAGAAATGGACAGCACCTGAGTTAAATATATGAGTGTCACAGCAAAGGGTCTGAATACTTAGGACCATGTGATGTTTCAGTTTTTCTTTTTTAATAAATCTGCAAAAATGTCAACAATTCTGTGTTTTTCTGTCAATATGGGGTGCTGTGTGTACATTAATGAGGAAAAAAAATGAACTTAAATGATTTTAGCAAATGGCTGCAATATAACAAAGAGTGAAACATTTAAGGGGGTCTGAATACTTTCCGTACCCACTGTAGGAGTATCATAAGCTTGGGCTGGGCAACAAATTTAAGCTCTTCTTTTCTTATATCGAAATCCTCTGAAATTTCTCTTTAAAAATGATCATTTTAGACTTATAAACTGTGACCGGTGATTTTTTTTGCTCTATTCTCTGTGCCTCCGCATTCATCATTATGTTGTATGCCAGGTCAAAGGATACTCTTCCGCCACAAATCGACTTGTGCATTATGTGTACGGTCGTCCGCTGGAAGCAAGGTTTTTGAATTTATATTGTATGGATATTTTTCTTACAAAAACGCTTTGTTTCGCTTCAGAAGGCCTTTTTTACCCCCTTGAGTCATATGGATTACTTTTTTAATGAATGGATGCATTATTATTATTGACTTCAAAACATGACCCCCCATTCATAACCAGTATAAACCTTGGAGGACTAAGGATATTTTCAAATATATCTCTGATAGTGTTTGTCTGAAAGAAGATACCCATATACACCTAGGATGGCTTGAGGGTGAGTAAATCATGGGATAATTTTCATTTTTGGCTGAACTATCCCTTTAATATTGATGGTAATAGTGTTGCAAATCAAAATATTACTTTCTTTGAAACATTTAGATACATAGGTAAAAGGGCAAGATGAAGGAATGCAAAATAATATTACACAATGCATAAATGGTGATTGGAGTAGCTTGTCCTCTTCACATGCAATGTTGTCCCATGTGGCGATGACTGTGTGGCTCGACTTAAATGTAGAACCAGTGAAACCATGCTGCACCATAATAGAAGCCCGGTTTAATACATCTAAAGATTCCTCCACACGGTAAAACACAGATCCTTTCCCATGTCCTGAACGAATGTCTGTCAGGAAAGGAGCTATGACTGAGAAGCTCAGAGGAAACATGGTTCTTAAATACTGTCTCTCTTCTGGAGGAAGCTGAAGGGACAAGAAGCCATTTGTGGCAACCTGAGGAATAGAGAGTGTTCCATGTTTCATATTGTAATACCTGAATAATTGGATGCATCTTAACATTTTTGCTCATGATTTTGTATGAAAACAGAAGCGTTCAGACTCATATGCTCAATAGATCTGGTTATTTAATGCATTATTTAATGCTAAAATACTGTTTTATTTAAATACAATGAAAATGAAAACAATAGAATGGCTTACATAAAGAATGTTGAACTGCACTTCGTAGAACTGTAATGGCTTTTTTAGCTTCAGGGCTTCAGACACTTCATCATCACCTTCTTGAAGAACTGAATCGCCTTCAGATAGTCCAAAAGGGAAAAGTTTGTCCTTTTGAATTGCATTTGTGAAATAAACATTTGTAAAAAGTAGAGCAAATACCCAGCAGTTCTTCATTTCGAGAGGGAGCAGCTTCGATCCGAGCCCTTAAATATAATTGTCCCTGAAAAAGTTCATGAGATGTGACTATGTGGTGATTTAAAATGAAAGGATGCCTCAACCACAAACCACATTGCTACCAAAATGTCTATTGGAGGGTTTTGGTAGGCGAGTACAAAGCATCATCCAATGCACATACAGTATGTTCATCAAATTTGAATTGAAAATGATTTGTGCAACAAAACAAATTTATATTTTAAAGGGATAGTTCACCCAAAAATGAAAATTTGATGTTTATCTGCTTACCCCCAGGGCATCCAAGATGTAGGTGACTTTGTTTCTTCAGTAGAACACAAATGATGATTTTTAACTCCAACCGTTGTGGTCTGTCAGTCGTATAATGCATGGCAATGGGAACTCCATCTATAAGAGTAAAAAAAAAACATGCACAGACAAATCCAAATTAAACTGCCTTGAGCATCCGGTGTGTGAGGTCTGAAAACACGCTCTGATGACGGAAGTGATCTCTCGCGCCTATACTTCAATGAGTGCGAGACATCACTTCCACTGTCAGAGCGCGTTCAGACCTCACACACCAGATGCTCAAGGCAGTTGGACATAGTGGTGTATTAGAGGTAAAAAATTATATAAATACTTTTTGGTTTCTCGCACAAACCGATCGTTTCATTTCTTAGGACATCAATGTGTCGTCATGAGCCGCAGGGTTTAATTTGGATTTGTCCGTGCATGTTTTTTTTTTACTCTTATAGATGGAGTTCCCATTGCCATGCATTATAAGACTGACAGACCGCAACGGTTGGAGTTAAAAATCATCATTTGTGTTCTACTGAAGAAACAAAGTCACCTACATCCTGGATGCGCTGGGGGTAAGCAGATAAACATCAAATTTTCATTTTTGGGTGAATTATCCCTTTAAATATTACTGTTTTCGTAATTCGAGACATCACAGACAAACACTTAAAATAACAGTTGTTAACTCAATAGTTTCTGTTCCATTGACTTTCATTGCATGGATATAACAATTCAGTGGAAGTCAATGGGAATTGAAATTGTTTGGCTACCTACATTCTTCTTGAATGTAGGTAGCAGAAGAAATAAATACAGGTTTGGAACGACATGAGGGTGAATAAATGATGACAGAATTTTCATTTCTGGGTGAACTATCCCTTTAAATGTACAAAGCTTTAAGTTTTATTTAAATAAGAAGACTAGTGGCACAGTCCTAGAAGTTCCAAAATACACTGTTCTGCATTTGCATTTTTTACTGCTTGTGAACTGTCAGTATATAGAGTCCATGCAGTTTTTCCACCAATGTTCTAGATTTTCTCCAGGCGGAATCTGCATGTCTTGACTGTGGTATTTAAGGTGCAAACAACAGGTCGTTGTCAAGGCTCTTGGCTGTCTGAGTGGGTGAGATGGTTGAGTGTGTCTAGTGAAATGACATGGTCTCGGCAATGGGCGGTACTTGCCTATGAACAGCTGTTTTGTTTTCAAACAGTTTTGTTTCATTCATATAGACAGAAATGCTTTCATGCTGTGAATCCTGTTTATCAGAGGCTAGAAACAAAGATTTAATCAAGTATCAGCTGAGAATGATAAAGAAGGCCATTAGATTTGAAAACTTTGCTTGTAATTCAATGTAAAGAGAGATTAAAATTGGTCCTATTACTGAGCCCTGTGGAACTCCAGTTGATGTCAAAATGAAGTGGATCATTTCCATGACAAAGCGCTCAATGGGCACACTTTGTTTCATTAATTATGAAAGTTATGTGGTATGATTGGTTTCCATTTCTACATAGGGAAGGGAAGGGAAGGCATAGGACATACCGCGTAAGCTTTTTGAAGAATGCGGAAACCGGAAGTACGTTCAATGCGATATTTTGTGTTTATAAAGCATATACAGTTGTATTTTTTTCGAAAATGACAGATCGTTTCGCTAGATAAGACCCTTATTCCTTGTCTGGTATCGTGTAAAGCCCTTTGAAGCTGCACTGAAACTGTAATTTTGACCTTCAACCATTTGGAGGCCACTGAAGTCCACTATAAGGAGAAAAATCCTGGAATGTTTTCATCAAAAACCTTAATTTCTTTTCGACTGAAGAAAGAAAGACATGAACATCTTGGATGACATGGGGGTGAGTAAATTATCAGGAAAAGTTTATTTAGAAGTGGACTAATCCTTTAAAACCTTTTTGGGGAGTGAAAATGCTGATGTGTAGGCTATACCTAAGACTTTTGCACAGTACTGTACTAAATGCAAAAGTTGTCCTCACCACTTGTTTTAACCTTACTGTTTTGTATTGTGAAATTAGGTTTCTCCTAAAACTTGTCTGACTTTTAAATATTCCCCACTGGGAGGCGTCATGATAACAGGCAGAAGGGAAAACCAAGATTTTATACCCATTAACTCTACATAACTTTAAACATAAATAGCATGTAATTTGCAAATAAATAACATGTAGCTTAATGTCGTTTTATTTTAAGTACTATTTAGAAAATGATATAAAATGAATATATTGTATTATAGCCTATATGTTTGTAATAAATATTTATGAATGTTTTAGATTTATCATTTATAAATAATTTAGCTATTTATTTAACATATTTTTTTATTTACTTTTCATTTAACTTACTGAACTATATAGAATGCTAAAATATTACACTAGCTTACTGCACTTCAGGAGGCTCGCATTTTAAATCTGCTTGACTAATACTATGTTGGATGTAGTGAGTCATTAGCTGCTGACATCAGGGCATGTTCTGCTGAAACTCCTCCTCACTCTCTGCTTACGGTCGTTGCTCCTCTCGTTTGAAAGTTATGGGTTGTGCGTAAAAGTCCGGCTTCCATATAAGTATGGAGTCTTATTCTTCTCTGCTGTGATACATCATTTTCCTCAAATACACTTCAACCAGCAAAATTACGCCAGGGTGGATAATACAGAAAAAAGGTGTTTTATGGCATCTGAACCGAAAAACGACAGTTGCCCAGTGCGCCTCACCATCTCTGATGGATCTCCCACAACACCTGCGATCATGTTTTCCGCCGGTGTCCTTGGGAACGTGATCGCATTAATTCTCTTGGAAATACGGCGGAGGAAACAACCCGCATCTTTGTTCCAGGTTCTCGTCACATCTTTGGTCATCACAGATTTGCTGGGAACTTTCTCCGTCAGTCCTCTAGTTTTAACAGCGTACTTGAAGAATGAGTCTTTGATCGGGATGAATGAAAACCGATTCGTTTGCGGCCACTTTGGATATGCGATGACATTTTTCAGTATGGTCACTCTCGCTATTCTTCTTTCCATGGCTGTGGAGCGCTGGCTCTCCATTGGACATCCTTACTTTTATGAGAAGCGCTTGAGTAAACGCTGCGGGTACATCACCATAGCACTCATTTACTTGCTTTGCGCTCTTTTCTGTGTCGCACCTTTCCTCGGTTTTGGGAAGTATGTTCAATACTGTCCGGGTACGTGGTGCTTCATTGACATGGACCCATCTGTGCGCTCGCACAAAGTGTTTAATATCATCTACGCGACTTGCTTGCTCGTCATGATTATATGTACAGTTTTGTGCAACCTGTCCGTCATCTATCATCTTTCACTCATGAACCGAAGACGCAAGGCGCACCGGAGCTCAATTCAACGGCAGCGAGGACACAAGAGGCAGCGGTCCATCACGAAGGAGTTAGAACACCTGGTGCTGCTCGGGTTCATGACCATAGCATTCGTCATTTGCTCTCTTCCTCTCGTGGTAAGGCAGTTACATAATTGTCAAACACCCTATCAAAGTTTCACCTACATGAGTTGACTACTAGAAATAATGTAATGTTCCTGTATGTTCAAAGACACAATGGTGTTAAGTGTCTAAATTACAGGCTATATTTTTATGTTAATAGTAGCTACTTACAATATGTACAACAGTAAGTTTTATTTTTTTTCAATTATCTATTAGGTTATACAATAATGACTAGCATCTTTTTTTCCCATTAAATACAAGTACTGTACCTTCTCCAATATTCATTGGCCTCTATGAATTAGTCACAAGTACTTATTTATTACATAGGCTGCTAGCAACTTTTTCAGTTGCTTCTCACTATCATAGTAGTATGTATGGAAGCTTGTTTCTGCTAGTAAATAAAAAATAGAAAAGGTAATTGCGACTTTTAATCTCAAAATTCTGACTTTTTTCTTTCACAATTGCAAATTTATATCTCGCAATTCTGACTTTTTTCTCACAGTTGTGACTATTTCTCGCAGTTTTGACTTTTTTCTCAAAATTGTGAGATATAAATTCAGAATTGCAAGAAAAAAAGTCAGAATTGCAAGATATGAACTCACATTTCTGAAAAAAAGTCAGAATTGTGAGATTGCAATTACATTTTTTATTCTTCCATATATTACTAAATCTAAAAAATAACTGTAAAAAAGGAACAAATTTACACAGTAAAATACCGTTTTCCATTGAAACAGTAATATACCATAAAAACAATGCATTCTGGGTAATATTTGTCATTTTAAGAAAAGAGGCCTTTAGGCTACTTTCTCAAAAACGTCAAATAATATTTCCTAGAATGAATTGTGATATACAGAAGTAATATACTGTAAAAACAATGCATTTTGGGTAATATTTGTCATTTTAAGAAAAGAGGCCTTTAGGCTACTTTCTCAAAAATGACAAATAATATTTCCTAGAATGCATTGTGATATGCAGAAGTAATATACTGTAAAAACAATGCATTCTGGGTTATATTTGTCATTTTCGAGAAAGTATCCTATAGGTTACCCAGAATGCATTGTTTTATACAATATATTACTGTTTCAGTGGAAAACGGTATTTCATTATGTAAATTTGTAAAAAATGTTATTTTTTAGAGCGTACAAGACAAATAACATATAAATAAAAATCAATTGTATAGTTATATAAACCAGGGATGCCCATAGAATTCTTCGGCAGGTGTGTGCAATATGTTACTTGTCTCTACTGAGTTAGTTAGTTGCAAAGGAATAATTAGTAGTATGAATTGAATAAATAGTGACTAAATGAATACATACAAGTCACTATTGGAACAGGAACTAGTATCTAATGAAAAGGTACTAGTGAATAAATAGTTTTAAGAATTAAAAAAAGAAATTACTTTTGGATTACTTAGTAGTGACTTAAAAATAAGTACTACTGCATAAAATTGAAGGAAGTTATAGTTTAAAGGAATAAATATTTGGCTTTCCATATAAAGTGGTCCTAAAAATGTGTGTAAAAATATTGAAATTGAAACAAGCAGGATTTATTACAGTATGTTTTCCGTTATGAAGTAATAAAAACATTGTTCAAAATGTATTCACAAAATTATTACGCTATAACATGTTTTTATGTTGATACTGTTGTTTTAATGTTTAGTTTCACATTGTGTTCTTTTTTTTTTTTTCATAGATTCAAGTGTACTTGAGGTACACTCTCAACCAAGAAAGTCACAAAAATGATCGCATATCCCTTCTTTTAGTATCGGTCAACCCCATCATAGACCCCTGGGTCTTCATCATCCTCAGTCCCCCAGTGCCTCGTCTGCTCTGGAACAAGATGTGTAAGACCGCAAAGTCCAAACCCACGCAGGAGAAGGTCCGCAGCATTCATCCAGTCATGTATCAGTCAAGCCCTCCTGGAGATACAGAAGGAGGGAATTTTCTGAAAATGTACACGGGAATTCCAGGAACAGCTGGCTCCTGATCTCTAAAACCTCTCTATCTTCATGGGAAAGATTATGGAGTGGTTGCTCATCCACGTTATGAAAATAATGGATGCAGAAGTTTCGGGTCACTGGATACCTGAACAGATGAATATGATACCTGAGGGTGAAAGAGCACCTATAATATCTATCATGGAGAATATAAAAGCAAATTAAATTTATTTATTGTCTTTATTTATGGAGAGAAAAAGTTGTTGAGCAGAAAAAGTTTATTTACCAGGAAGCCTATTGGTAAATATAAATAAACACATGTACAGGCTGAAATGAACCCATACTTCCTGTTTCAACTGCATGTGGAATGCGGTTCTCTTTCTCTGTGTGACTTCATGCTTCATCAGTTTTGTTTTCTGCGTTCCCTTGCAAATATATGCATGACTGAATCATGTCATAGCAAGTCAGTTCATTGTGAAAGAGCCTAACCACCTAAATCTCAAAACTGTGTACACAGTCACATGACTGAAGACAGTCATTTGGAGAGAAGCTGAAGCAGGCTAAACTGAGGAAATAAAAGTTTGTTTTGGATCAGTCATGTTCTGAGGTATTCTGTTATGTTTGAATTGGTATTGCTAGACACTAATATGACCTAAAAGTCCCAAACAAATTGTTTACAATTATTTTTTAAGATCTGAATACAAGTTCTTTAATGGTAGTTATTGATAATGAGAATCTTGATAAAGAGAAAATCAAATGCTAATGTGTTGAAGGGTTCATTCACAATAAATGAAAGTTCTATCATTGTTTACTCAACCTCATGTTGTTACAAAACTTCTATGGAACAAAAGAAGACATTCTGAGAAACGTCAGGGTTTTTTGTCAACGGGCTCTAATGATGTTCAGCGTTCTTCAAATATTCTTTTGTATTCTGCAGAAGAAAGACAGGTTTGTAATGTCATGAGGTGAAGAGTGATGACAGAATTATCATTTTTAGATGTACTATCCCTTTAAGAGCATTCTAGCGATCATCTCTGTGTGATCTTAAAGTGAAAAAGTAGCTGTAATTTTTATCAGCAGGACACAGGCATGTTCAGTCTGTGTCTTGAGCAACTCTTTTTTACACTCTTCATGACCTTTCATCTAATGATCTTGCAACTGTGACTCAAGGTCGAGTCTAGCAGAGACAGTTTTTATTTCAGGTCATTATGTGTCAGCAGACATGACCATTCTCAATATCACTTAACAAATGTAAGACATTATATGGCATAGTGATCATTTGTTTCCATCAGCTCACTCTTTCCTGTGGTTTTGGTTTTACAGCCCCAAATGCAGAACTTCGTATTCAACTCGAGAACTATGACAGAAATGTCCTTTGTAAAAGCATTTTCTTGTTTATGAGAATTAATTCCATTACAGTGACAGAATCAACCTTGAACATCTGAAATGCACACTTTATAGCAACTGTTTTATATTTTAGATTGAATACTGTCCTGGGAAAACCAGAGGCTGCTAAAGCGGTTGCGCTGTTTCCCACAATAAACACCAGCTTTTGTGTAAAACACATGTGTTTTTAGTTGCAGGTCATTTCCTTAAGAATCTACATGTTGTTTTTTTAATCTTTAACTGCATTGCAAATAGTGACTCTCAGGCTAATAAAAAAAGAATGGATGTCCTGTTGCATGCACAGAAACTCTTACAAGGTCCGTGTGTTCATTTAATATGCTCCTTTAATTGGACATTTGGAGAAGAGGAGAGAAAGGGATCCTTATAAGGCAAGACTGCAGGGAAACATTTATCTGTCAATCTGGCCGTATATTACAGTCTATTGTGTGGTCGCTGTGATGTAGTCTGCACAGGACCTCTCAGAGATGTTATTTCTTTGATAAAGTCAAAGTATTCCAGAAATCAGAGCTTGTTTATCCAGCGTTTGTGGCAGTTTGTCACAGGTGGATTATGGGCACCTGATCTGAGGAGACTATCTGTTCTGTGTATTTTCTTTTGTTGAATTTGTGCTGGTAATAGCTGTATATTTATATCTTCTTCGCTGCAGGATAAAGCATACGCTTTTAACCCGAGATCCACTTAAGGACTGGAACTTTTTAAAATTAATCTTCTTCTATATTTTGTGGGTTATCCACTTGTGCAACCAGCAAGAAGTAAATCAATCAGTTATTTTTTTTTCTTCTTTTTGGTGCTATATGGCACAGCTGACACTCACATAATAATAGTAATAAATAATAATACCTAATAATACCTATTTATCTGCACCTTTCAAGGCACTCAAGGACACAGATGTGACATGCTGATGTAGGGAATGCAGGTTTGCATCTGGTTTGAAACCATGCTCTTGCTTTGTCCTTTCAAATCCAAATTACGCATACAAACTGCATACAAAAATTCTAATGCTGTCCTTTCAAGTCACCAACTTTAGTGAAATATTCGCAACAAAGTGTTTCGACACTGCTAATACAAAAGTCCTGATAAATGAAAACAAAATCAAGGTGAAAAAAATACTTAAAAAAAAAAAAAAATTATGGAGAAACCAAACGTCATAACAAAATAAAAAAATAAAAAATAACAACCTAACTTTTACAGAGGGGGAAAAAACTGAATTAAAAAAAAGAAAAGAAAGTTATTGTCTCCGAAAAGAAAGAATGGACTATGAACCGCCTAAACTAGTCGTCAGGAATTCCAGTCTCAATTCCATGACCTGCATATGTAACATGGTAACACATTTGAATAATGCCCACCTATGGTCTTCGGTGGCTTCCCACAAACAAGGTCTACTTTGACTCTCAAACACTGTATCTACACTAAAAAAAATTGGAGTAGGATTTACTTGAAAAAAGCTTTGAAACAATTTTCACTCAGAAAAGGCTAGTAAATTTACAAAAATTTGCCAAGTAAAAGCCTTAACATAATTATTAGTAGCTTTAATTAGACATGTTTAAGTTAAGTTTACTTGGGAATTCCCAGTAAAGTTTATTGACTCTTTGTTCGTAAATTTTACTTAAGTAATGCTTATAAATGTATTATGATTTATTGCAATTTTTATACAAGAGTCTTTCACTGAAAAAACAATATGTAAAATTGACTTTTGCAAGTTTTTGCAAAGGTTTATGCAATTTTACATATTGTTTTTTTCAGTTATAGACTCTTGTATAAAAAATGCAATAAATCATAATAAATTAAGTAAACTCTACTTAACTAAGTTAAGTAAAATTAGTGAAGTTCACAACATAATTTCAGGGGGAGTGAACCCAACTAATCTTTCAATTAGTGAAACTCAAACATAATCTCAAGAGGAGGGAACCCTAATCTTTCAATTACATCCAGAGCATATAAGCAGCTACTCACCCTGCTCTGGCATCAGTTGTTTCGATATCCCTCCACCTCCCCAACTCCACCACATAAATTAGGCATCTCATCTATCGTACTCCTCTTCCAGGCACTAGTAGTCCCTGGGGGGTATATCCAAGCTCGAATTGAAGCTGCTTCCTCGAGCCCCTCCACGGCGGACAGCAAGCCATATATGCTTAACCTTATTAGCTTAAAGATTTTATGAGGAAACGAACTCGTGAAACAAAGAAAATAAATAATTTTAACATTGCCAGTAAGCTGAAAGGTTGAGTAATTTCTACTTAGTTGAAGTTTTCTTTGTAATATATTTTACTCAAACAATACACTTTTAAAGTGCATGCTTTACTTAAAGACATCTAAATTAATAACACAATAGATATTGAGTAGACACCATATCTATAATTTAGAAACATAAAGTGGTGCCTGAACACAGAGACCTAAACTGGTACACAATACACAATTACGGTAACATTCGATGGATCGTTTTTTTAGTGTGAATGTGCCATTTCGAGCAGAAAATGAACTCCAAATGTCACAAAATGGCAAGTTACTAAACATAACCACAAAAGCAATGATAAAACAGTGTAAATACAGCTGGAAAACAGCAAAAAATCGACCTCATTAATTATTCAAGGCCAAGTGCATGATGGGAACACCAGTATCAGAAAAGTTGAGTAGTTTTACTTAATTTTATTATGTTGATATTTACACTTTAATTTATACAAGCTTAAATTGAGTACTAATATAGAATTTACTTAGTTTTTTAAATTCTTGCCTGAACTAACTTTTTCATTTAAAAATTACATTTGTTTTTTCTGTAGTATTTACTTCACCATAAAATAATTTTTTTTACAGTGTTCGTGTTGTGTACGTCAAGAAGACACTGTTTTCTGCTCTGCAAAAGCGAATTCTCTTTGGCCACGTTCAAACTGTCAGTTTTTGGGATTGACGGTTCCGCATTTACTTACAGGTGTGAGTCTCGAAATGTCCTGTTCACACACAGAAACTTACAGTAGCATCTGGAACACTACCTGTATGAACGTGCAACGAGAGTCAAGCCCGTATTCTCTTACTAGTAACCATAACGATAGTGACCAACGTAATATTAAGGATGGCGACGTCCATGAAACTAAAAAGTCTCATCACTTTGACATGACAAGAGACCAACTGAACTGTGAGTTCATCCATTCATTAACCAACAGCAGCATCAATGTAAACATGCTAGCCGGAGTCTTTAACGTTGCATTTGCGTGTCACGTCCTTTGCGATGTCTCGCGCATGACACGGTGTTTGAATTTGGAAAAGAAACACAAAACTGATGGGAGCCGCTCCGGTGGAGAACAGTGACTGGATCTAACACCTTCAGATGACACACAGCTCACATCCCTGTCGCTGTAAGTTATCGAAAATGAAACCACACATAAAACACCTTAGAAGAGTGGCTCTCTTGCACTGTATGACGTGACAGACAACTAGTCCAGTCCTGTTCCGTTCACACAGAGCGGAATTTCCGAGAATGCGGTTGTGAGTCCTGAAAATTTACGGGTGTGAGTTCGGCTATAGAATGCGGTTGTCACTCCCGTAAATAACTGTACTGCTTGTGAACGTAACCGTATTAAGGACTCAAAAACAGGACTGACAACCGTATTCTGCTGCTGTGTGAAAGTAGCCTTTGTAAACTCTTCCAAAGAATGAGGATGTGAAGAGTCAGTGGTTAAAATTACCACAGCGATACAGCAGTATAACCTTCTCAAATCTCTGTGAGAACAAAATGGGATTTACAAAAAGCTTAGCCATTAAAGATGGGACAGTACCCTCTTTATTTGGGTTAGCTTGCTCCTCAAAATCACAATCTGTATGTATGATTAATTATTGATGTATACTGCATATTTTGTACTGGGTGTTCAAAATATGCAATTTTTGTGTAGGTCTCCGGCTAACCGGCTAACTCACATTATTACTGTCTTACTTAAATACTTCAGCAAATCAGCTGTGGGTCCACTACCTAAAATTTCCCATTAATGCATATTATCTGATGTTCTTACTACTTTGAGTATAATGATAAAGGATGGAGCAAGATTTGTTTTACAAACTTTAAAATGACATCAGTCATTCACATTCAAGCGTGCCACATGATGAGCCATTTGAGAATCT
The DNA here is from genome assembly GCF_018812025.1 of Megalobrama amblycephala. Taxonomy (NCBI): domain Eukaryota; kingdom Metazoa; phylum Chordata; class Actinopteri; order Cypriniformes; family Xenocyprididae; genus Megalobrama; species Megalobrama amblycephala. The sequence goes on from NC_063054.1 coordinate 6,317,290, forward strand.
TTGAAAAATGTGGTGTTGTGCAATGTATATTATGAGAAAATGAAAGTGTTTTTTTGACCTTTGATTCATATAAACCTGTTGCAGGAGACCTCCAAAACAAAATTCTGAACCTTTAAAATAGGACTCTAAAGTAGGAATTATATGGTGCATTCAAGTCATGTTGGAAATATTGTTGAATGCAAGTTGAATGCACATGAATGGCACCACAAAGTCTTATGCTGCCTTTACATGCTATTGGAATTTTCATAATTCACACTTCTGAAGTCGTTATTACGAGCTCAACGCATTCAAGTTTCGAAATGGGAGGGCATTATGTGCAATTTTTACCTAGGAAACTTGTTGTGACGAGCAGGGCGGGCGAGAGCCGTGAAGGAACGGCGCGAGGCCAGTGATGTGGGAAGATAATTAGCTTCACCTGCGAGGCGCACCGGCCATGAGTCCCTCACGGAGGAGCTCCGGAAGCATAAAAGGAGGAGAGACGACAGTGAAGGACGAGAGAGGACCAGGCCTGGACTTTATTTTATGTTTTATTATGTTTGTGTGGCCGGCAGACGTCCGCGAGGGAGGAAGGAGGGACATGCTGTCGGAGACCCCTCGCTGCTGAGGGGGATCGCGGTGCTGCGGAGGTCGGGCAGCGCGGGAGTGAAGACCGCAAGAGGCTGCCCGAGGCGGTGGTGCTGAAGCCTAGTGACAGGTGGGACGGAGAGCTCGCTGCTGTGCTCCTGGGACGAGGTGGGGTGGCTGCCGTCCAGGAGGGAGCGGAGGAGTTGCCGCCATTCGCCGTGGGCCGGAGCCTGCTGCCGTCCGCCATGAAGGGGAGGAGCAGGGAATGGGGGACTCGCTGCCGGCTGCCCTCAGTCGGAGGAGCCATCCCCGGCCGCCAGGGGGCGGAGGAGGATCGAGCCGTCCACCGAGCGTCCAGTACCATCGCATGGCACCGCGAGGAAGAGCTTCTCGGCTGGCTGAGGACCGAGCGGCAGTGTGTCTGGGAACCGGACCAAGATTTTTTTTTCTCCTCTCTTCTCTCTCTCGTTCTCATTCTAACTGTCCTATCTCAATAATAAAAAAAAAAAAAGGCAAAAAATACATCAAAAAAAAAAAAAAAAAAAAAAGTTTCGGAGTTGTGTTAGTGAGAAAACATTTCAGACACAAAGGATGCAGTCTGTATTGATGGTAATTTTTTTAAATTAATGAAATCATTATTATTTTATTTACCATAAAATTAAGTTACATGTACAAAATATAATAGTATTGTACACTACAACAGAATACATAACGATTCAATTTACAGCACCTTCATAAATTTTGATAAAGAATAAATAAAATCACAATATTATTCATCATTATAATTATTTAATCATTATTAATCAAACATTATTCATAATTTTGTAGATGTATAGTTTATAAATCTTGCTAAATTTTTCTGATGTCATAATTACGACTTCCCAAATTCCCTGGAGGACTTGAATGCACCAACAAACTCAGGCACTAAAGCATACTTAATTTTTTTTAAATATTATGTTTCAGGGCTGTGTGAAAGTACAATTCCCCAAGAAGTTCCGTATTTATTACTTCAGTCACACTTTATATTAGGTGTCCTTATCTAAGCACAATGTACTTATTGTGATCATGTTGTATTGCAAAACACTTTTACTGTTATTGATGTGTTATACGGGTAAGGTTAGGGACAGGTTTGGTGGTATGGGTAGGTTTAAGGGTGGGTTAAGGTGTAAGAGAAGAGTCAACAGTTGTAATTATAGATATAATTGCAGAAATGAATTACATATGTAATTATATGCAAGTATTTTTAAACATAAGTACAATATAAAAACATGTATGTACATAATAAGTACCATGCATGGTATCAAATGATTAATTTAATTGTTAGTACATAGTAGTTAAGGACACTTATAAATTGGGACCATAATTCTTCAGATATCCTTTTTTTTAACATGAATGGTACACAGCAAAATCCCCTGAGTTAAATCAACTCTGCTCAGTTTACATATGGTCCCTCTCTATATAGTGTTAAAGTAACACTGAAGCAGAGTTAAAGTTAATGAGATAATTAAGTGATTAAGTTATGATTGAGCATTAGTTGATGAACACCTGCTGTTAACAAGCATAATCACTGAAGAGAAACACAATAACTACAAAGGACTTCCAGCCGCAGCCTTAGATGTAATCAACTGAAGATCAAAGACATTAAATCTCTCAAGATCTGATTAAACAACTACACAAACAGCATATTATCTCATTAACTTTAATTCTGCTTCAGTGTTATTTTAACTATATGTAGAGAGGGACCATATGTTCTCTGAGCAGAGTTGATTTAACTCTGGGGATTTTGCTGTGTACAGTCATTCTGAAAGTGATAATATGCATCTTCACCATACAAGCACTCTTGGTGAAATAATAGGGAATATTTTTACATTTATAGCAAGACCAAGTTATTTATGATTTCATAGTTTTTGCTTTCTTTTCTATTTGACCCGTCTGTTTCTCTGTGTGGCTCCAAGGGTAATTAACATACTGCGATCACACTTAGATAGGGCTAATGTCCTGAGAAGCACATCCAAGTATTTGCTGACATTAGAACATCATTAACAGGGAACTGTAGAAACATTGCCTGGCACTCTTGGACTCACATCAACTGCAAGATCAACACTGAAAGATTGCATAACAGCAGTCAGATGCTTTAATTACTGTGCTGAAATGACTAAACAATAGCAGGAATTTCACCTTGAGCAACTTTAAGAAGAAATTACTCAGACAGCTTCTTTACAGAGTAAACATGGAGAAACCTCATTACCTGCTGGAATGATTTTGGAATGAACACATTCTCATTGTTTTTCAGAATAACACTAAATAAGGATTGTATTACACTGTAAAAAATTATATGATCAAGTCATGGCAACACAGGTTTTTCCATTACTTTAACTCATCAAAATAATCTAAACAGTTTCAACTTCATTTTTTTTAAGTTATACATGATTCAACTAGGCAAGATTAAAAAAAAAAAAAAAAAAAAAAAAAAAAAAACTTGAAAAGCCAATTTGATTATACTTATTAAAAGGTACACTATGCTTTTTTTTTTTTTCAAAATTACCAAAGTTAATATTTTAGTTTTATTTATATAGCGCCTTTCCATAGCTCAAGGTCGTTCACATGCTATACAATATATTTGCACATCCACATGCACAATACAAACACATAAGGCCAGATTTAGCCACATTACCCAAAATACATATTGAAAAGATATGTTTTTAGCTGAGCCTTGAAGGTAGCCAAAGATGATATATTACGAAGTGTAAGGGGTAGCGAATTCCATAATTTAGGAGCATTAACAATAAATGACCTATCACCTACAGTGGACAGCCGAAAACGAGGAATGGACAAAAGACCAAGCTCAGATGATCTGAGGGACCAGGCAGGAGAGTAGGAGTAGAGTAGGTCAGACAGATATGGAGGTGAAAGACCATTTAATGCATTAAATGTTAGAAGTAATATCTTAAAGTGAGTATGTGATGCCACAGGTAGCCAGTGAAGATCATGCAGTAGAGGAGTAATGTGAGCAGAATGCCTGAGGTGAGAACTCTTGCTTCTGAATTTTGAACATACTGTAACCTGCTATGAGTTTTTTAGGCAGACCAAGAAATAGAGCATTGCAATAATCCAAACGTGATGTGATTAATGCATGAATTTCAGCATCAGTTAGAGTGAGAGAAGATCAAAGACGTGCAATATTACGAAGATGGAAAAAAGACAGAAGAAATATGAGAGGCAAAAGATAGAGATGAATCAAATGAGACACCAAGATTACGAACAGATGAAGAAGGCTTAACATGAACCCCGTCAATTTCAAAGGACAGGTTTTCAGTTTTGTTATTTAGTTTAAGAAAATTCAAGGACATCCATTGCTTGATATCCCTGATGCATGCAGTGCAAGGATAGCCCTATCAGAGCTGGTGGTAAGGTAGATTTGAATGTCATCAGAATAGCAATGAAATTGAAGTCCATGCATGTATGCAATATAAATGATAAACAGAAGTGGACCCAGAACAGAATCTTGAGGAACACCCTGTAAGACCGGAGCAGTGGCAGATTTATACCCTTGTATGGCGATATGATATTTTCTGTCGCTGATGTAGGAAATGAGCCAGAAAAGAGCTGAACCAGTGATACCGATATCAGTTGAGTCAATACATCAATCCTTCTTCCAAAACATGTTTTTGTCTTACCCTGATTTACTATGGTAAGCCTATGTTAGACCTAGTGGGATGGTTTTTGCGGGAAATTGTGTACATGCGTCACTCACCCATGTGTGTCTCGTCATATCAGTAAATAGACAAAAGATGCTCCACCTATTTTGAGGTTAAGATGGTAGTTTCAGTACTACACTCACAGGTTCACACGTAATCTTTAAGAGCTCCACAGAAAGTGACGCAGATTTCCACAGAATTTAAATATGCGTCAATATAAACCGGCCTAAGGATGTTTGTTTCTGAAATATTTTGGCTTTTATTACGCTTTCAGGTACCAATAGCAGTTACATTAATTCCACAGATTTCCCCCACAAAGAAGTCAGCATAATTTAATAGGCTTGAAAGTAAATTATAAACAAATTTAAATAAAACACAAAGTCATTGATGAGTTTTAGCTGTGTGGATAATGGATTAAATATCCTTTGATATCTATAAGGCAGAAAATCATTAAAATGCAATGCAGACATACATGTTCATATCAGTGTTCTGTGTTCTGTACCAAAAAAGGTAAAATTGCTTTACCTATTTTTATGTGTGTACTTAATGAGATTTTTAGGAATGTGGGACTATTAATAAAATGATAAGGTTAAAGGACCAAAGTAAAAGAAAGGTTTAAAATTAGTATAAATATCTAGATTGAGATAAATTTATTTTTATATCTCAGTTTTCTGGGAAAATATCAGAGTTCATAAGATTGTGAAAATGTGTATCTTGGATATAATCCCGCAATATTTTTATTCCTGTTGAAATCCCTGCAGTAGAGTCCACCAAACCTCAAAATCATGAATGATTTCCCTAAAGACGAAGACGACTTTTTATGTTATTTATTTTGGCATCCTCAGTAGTCTTGATTCTAGACAACAACAATGCAGTTTTCAAAAAGTAACAACACTTTATTTATTTAGATTTTTTTAGGTAATTGCCATGCTATATCCAAGGAAGATTATTATAAAAATAACACAAGTTTTATTAAATAACTCAAAATAGAATGACCCAACAGAAAGCAGTGTCCATCTGTCATGTATAGTTTTGGTTTTGTGTTCATGATTCATGTCTTCATTTTGAAGTTTAGTCATGATTCATGTTCCTGTTTGTCATTGCTTTGTTTCCATGTTTGCCATGTGCTCCCTTATGTCATGTGATTCCCTTGTTTGTATCATGTGATCTTGCCATGTGCTTCCTTGTCATGTGTCCTATGTTGTCATTGGTTTATTGGTTGATTGTGTACATGTGTTCCTTGTTTGTAATTAGTCCTTGTGTATTTAAAGGATTAGTCCACTTTTAAATAAACTTTTCCTGAAAATTTACTCACCCCAATGTCATCCATGATGAAAACATTCTACTTACGGAACGAATGCAGTGCCAGTTTCATTTTTTTCTGTAAGTAGAATAGGGAAGGCATAGGACATATAGCGTAAGAGTTTTGAAGAATGCGAAAACCGGAAGTACGTTCAAGGCGATATTTTGTTTATAAAGCATATACAGTTGTATTTTTTTCAAAAATGAACAATTGTTTCGCTAGATAAGACCCTTATTCCTTGTCTGGTATCGTTTAAAGCCCTTTGAAGCTGCATTGAAACTGTAATTTTGACCTTCAACCGTCTGGAGGCCATTGAAGTCCACTATATGGAGAAAAATTCTAGAATGTTTTCATCAAAAACCTTAAAGGGATAGTTCACCCAAAAATGAAAATTTGATGTTTATCTGCTTACCGCCAGCGCATCCAAGATGTAGGTGTCTTTGTTTCTTCAGTAGAACACAAATGATGATTTTTAACTGCAACCGCTGCCGTCTGTCAGTGGTATAATGCAAGTCAGCGGGAACTTGGACTATAAGAGTAAATAAAACATGACAGACAAATCCAAATTAAACCCTGCGGCTCGTGACGACACATTGATGTCTTAAGACACGAAACGATCGGTTTGTGCGAGAAACCGAACAGTATTTATATCATTTTTTACCTCTAATACACCACTATGTCCAACGGCATTCATCACGGCATTCGTCACTCGATTCGTTTGGTCTGATTGCGCTCTGACAGCGGCAGTGATGTCTCTCGCATATACTTCAATGAGAGCGAGACATCACTGCCGTTGTCAGAGCGCGATCAGACCAAACGAATCGAGTGACGAATGCCGTGATGAATGCCGATTGGAGTTTTCTGACCGCTGTAGATTCATAGGCGTTGATAGAGGTGCCATGGAAACGTGAACAGCTCCAAATATAATGTCACGTGTTGTCATCTCAAGATTCCGGTAAATACGAGGTGGCGTGAACACAGCGTAAGCTCTCATGTTTGCCTTGTCCTTTGTTTAGAATTGTTCCTGTATCACTGATGGTGAGTTTTATGTTGTATTTGTACCAAGCAAAGTCTAGCCTTTGTTTTTTTTATTTTGGTTGTTTGTTGTGAATAAAACTGCACATGGGTTCTGTAAAGCCAGTGGACTTTACGTTACACCATCAGTGTCTATAAACTGATACATGGGAAACACTAGACTGGGTAAGCCCAGCCTTATCTGCCAGCGATTTGATTTCGCCTGGCAACTCAGTCTGGAAACCCGTACATTCATTTCTACTGCTTCTGTTACACTTTTGCGGGAACCAATCACAGACTGGCTTATCCACCTGTCATGATCACCAGTTGGAGTGCCCTAGTTAGCCATTAGAGGGCACTCCAACACGGACTATTTCTCACCACACTTTTGGACTTCATTTCCCATAACCGACTTCCCGGACTCATTATCCCTTCATTGCACCCAGCTGTTTTGTGTTTGTTCATTAGTGTCTGTCTATTTATACCTGGTTTGTTTCTGCTTTTGTTATTGTGGTTTCATTTAAGGTCACCGGCTTCTGTTTGTGTTTTTCTTGTTTTTGTATGGACTGTTCTGTAGAGTTTGACCCTTGCCTGTTTTTGGATTACGTTTTTGGATTACCCCATTAAAGCTGCATTTGGATCTTACCTTCTTGTCTCTGTGCCATCCGTAACACCACCTTGCTCGCTACTGGCGGGTATAACACGATGACGATAGAGAAGCGACGTCAAGCACGACCGTCAATCCAATTCCTTTTAACCTCTCGACGATGCTGAATGACTTCTTTAGTTTAGCAAACAAATTGCTCGAGTGGGTGTAAATACCACTCACTTTCATGTTTTTTTTTGCACAACCTGCAAAAATCACTCAATGCCATTGCTGCTTCTACAAACCACTGATCAATGCTACAAACCAATACAAACTAAACCTGTACTCTGCAAAGTACGTGTACCCAGATCGTTGATCTGATTGGTTGAAGGACTATCCAATTGCGTGAATAATGCTCGTTGATCAGGCCTCTTGTGCAGTAGAAAATACATAGCAGACTCCCCAGACCAATGTTCAATTTTAAATTGAGCTTGATCTGGTGATAGCCAGACAAGGGAAACACATGACCTAATAAAGTCCAATGAAAATGAAACTAATTAAACAGAACTGTGACAGTAATATGAATTAAATAAAAAGAATGTACTGCCCATCAGTTTGTGGAATATTCAAATTATCATCAGTATGTTATGTAAATTATACTATATGTAGGCTACAATCACAGTATTGTAAGTTCATAACTCCACCAGAAATTTAGTTGCATTGCAATGCAAAACATGTTCTTGGCTGTTTCTCACATCTGTTTTACACAAATCACATCACAAAACAAGCCTTGGGGTAAATTGCTGAAACATGCAGTTGTGGCATCGATATAAAGATGTCCTAACCCGTGTGTCTTGCATGGGCATGAATCATGATGGTGTGAGGGGGCGAAATGTGACTAGAGATGTCAGTAAACCAAGCTCATTCAATTGGAAAGAGGATGCGAAACATTAGCACATCATTAAGATAAACGTAAAAGTTGAGGAAATATCCGCAGATCCTGGAAACTCAAGAATAGGATACTGCCTGATGCCATTCCAGGACTTGTCTCAACACATTCTGCTACAGTTCTTCTGCCCACACAGAATCACCCGCAGAAAGCTACACATAATTTAAACCTGTCATTCACAAAGCTCTTCCTTCATTCATTCATTCTTTTTTTTTTTTTTTTACCATGTTTAAATACATTCATCAGGGTTTAGTTGCACCAACCGTTTTTACTTAACCGTTCTTATAAGTAAGTTCTTACTTAAATAGGAACGTAAAGTTTATGCTTGTTTAAATTACTAGAGCTAAAACAACACAAATGCTATACATTTTGTCCTAACTTAACTTTATTGTGTTCAATCTAGTATGTGTATATATATATATATATATATATATATATAATAATTGAAGTTTACTCAATCCATTAGTGTTGGGAATACATGAATCATTTCTGTTACACTTCAACTGAAACTGGGCGGTGCTGGTCGCTGGATTGTTAGTTCCCAGCATGCTAGAGACTAGATCCTACCTTTAGAATCCCATCTTATCTGTTTGGTAACCATGGCAATTACAGTTAGTATCTCATTTAGGAGTCCTAAATTAAGATGGAAGCTATTACAGAATTACATTTCTTAAGTGCATTATCTTATCCTAACTATGGGTAGGAAAAGGGTATTACAGAAGGATCCTAACTCAACAACAACAACAAAACCTGTCTTAACTTTAGGATAACCCAACTGGAGTCCTAACTTCAAAATTATTTGAAAGCCAACTGTAAAAATCACAAATCAATTGCCCTGTTTGAGAATGGTATCACATTTATTAATGGTTCAAGAAGAAGAACAGTGTTTGATGGTGGAAAGACTTTTAAACACCCGACTCTACTGCATAAGAGACAAACACGTCCAATTGTCTTTAAAGTTTTTATTTCTTGCAAGAAAGGTCAGACAGGTCATACAGAAACACAAGTAGCTGCAGAGTGTAAGACAAAGAACGAAAGCTTCCCCTCACTTTTATATCTCTAACCTCCAAGGCCGAAGCCTCTGTTCTTTTACCATATTAGGAACATCTCTTAGTGGTTGTAACTTTCCACACATTGTTAGCACAGACATGTTTTTAACATACATCTTGCATGTCCCCATACCATATCTTGCTCTTTCTATTTCTAACATCTATGTTAACACTATGTTAAACATTACCACTTAAGCCAACATCATACCATGTTCCATAAGCATCATATTTCACAAGAATACAGGTAAAAATCATATGAAAAATTAAAATTTCCACAACAATTCCCTTTTCTTATCATTCATTGATAATCAGTCACTACTTCTACTTCATTTCACATCACACTTTTAAGGGTTAACCACTAGTCATTCATATTCAACTTAAAGTATCATATACAGCAAATTTAAGTTCTTACATCACATTTATGCTCTTCATTTCTGATCTTCATACAAATAACAAATTAAGATCGCCCAATCATAGAACTAATGATAATTTTATTTTACAGACATATAGCATGCAAATTTAGGTTCTATAACATCTTATCACAACAGATCCATTTTGTAGCCCCCAATGTCATTGTCCAACCACAGTGGTGATTTGGAATTCCTTGAGCTGGTTTCACCTGTACACAAACCTTAGACAGGATAGAAAACATTCCTTTGCAATAGTCCAATATGTCATGTTCACACAATTCTGTTGATGCCACCCAAAAATGGGTTCTTCCAACTTAATTTAAACTTTTCAGGCATACATTCATTAATTACCATCCCCCTTTTTGATGTATTGTTCATCAGTTTATCATAGTGGTTGGAGACAAGTTTCTCTAAACAACATTTGCCATCAACACTAAACTAAACACCATCTTTAATTCTTCAACCAGATTTCCTCCAGCTTTCTGTCTCTGAACATGCTGAATGCTGAATCATGGTTATTTTCAGATAACAGATTACACACAATCTCCTGTGTCTGCTCCAGCACTTCCTAAAGAAACAGAAACTTTTTTTTATTAGTTTGGGCACAAACAGAAATTCAAACCACAGCACCTCAAAGATGAAACGTCTACCACCCCAAACTAATAACGAGCGTCTGTGTAGATAGTCACAATTCTTTCCACCTTGACTTCTCCCTTGTATTCTGTCATAAAAGCTCCTAACTTCTCACTACGTCTCAATACACTCTCTGACAAACAGGACCACTTCATTCTTATGTTTAGCCCACAATTTAGCAGGTACCTCAGCCAATGCTGGGTGTACTTCTGAAGCGCAATTGTTTACTGTGCAATGATTTTCTTTACTCTGTTCATAAAAATTGATATTACAATTCTTTCACCCCCTCCAGTGAGGGTCACAAACTCATGTGCGTATACCAAATAGTTAGAGGACAGTAGCCCTGAAACCAACACTTCACATTCCATGGTCACAACTTATCCTTCGCTCTTCCAGTCTGTTGTTTTGTCTCTGAAGACAGAGCCATCTACAGACAACACATCCTCACAGTTATTCAATGGTTTGTCTAGCAGGTCAAGTCATAGTGTACAGACTTGATCAAGGATAGTCAAACAACAATGATGTTCCTTCTCATCATCCTTTGTTCTGTGAAGGTTTCTGGGCTCTCTGGATAATTTTGTTTATTGCCAGTGTGTCACTGTTTCTCTGCCGCCAAGTCTACATTTTTACATTTAGCATTGTGATCACACATGCTGACAGTGTTTAAATTCAGACCCCAAGTTGAATTTAGACAAGGGGTTTTAACCCATGGACGGCAATCTTCAATTTCACAATTCCAATTTTCCATAAATACTTAAACTTACTCATCCAGAGAGTAATTCAAATCAACATCATAAATGACAAAAATATTCATAATTACCATTAGTAGACAGAGCTGGATAAACAATCCACTTAAAGCTCATCCCATGTTCTGTATAGTCTTTTCATGAATTCAGAGATTCATCATCCTGCTGAATCCTAAACTTCTATACAGTTCTTGCCAATAGGGCAACCAACATCATGTTACTAAATTTTACTCTGGTCTCCCCAGAACTTACGGACAATCACCTCATGGTCTCAGTTGGCTCTTGAAAGCTCATTCCCATCAGCTCTATATCAATACTCTTTTTCCTCAGGGTCTTGTCCCCTGGCATAGTTGCTTGTCACAATGAAAAACAAGCCCTCTTAGGAATGCTGTTTCTGGTGAGTGGTATAGAGGAGCATTTTTGGGTCAGACCACTTTTGATGCTGCTGGCCTCACAGACATCGCTCCACTCTCATACCCATCTCACATAAACACCTCCCATCAGGGTAGATGCCCAGTGGTGGCGGTAACCCCCTGCCTTAGGTTGTCCTCTGTCTGGCCAAAGAGGATCTTACCCGTCATTGAGAAACCACCTCGTGCACACTGGTACCCGCTCTTTCCCATTCCAGATCTTTGACAGTTTTCTTCAACAGAATCAGGTGTTTTCTGGAGCTTCGGGAAGTTGCATTCAAGAGCCACCAGAGCCATTGGACTGCCTAATAGTGTTAAAACATGGAGACAGGTTAATGACAACAGTATTTAATCACTGAAACTATTAGATTCTCTCATCAGCAACATATCAGTACTGAGATTACTCAGTGAATTTAATTCTCACAACTGTCCATTCAGTGTAGTGTTCTGCTCCATCTGTAACTGGAGCCATCGGCCCTGCACATGGTGGTGACAAAGATCAGACAAAAAAAGTTACTGGTCATAGAAGAAATTCATCAAAATAGTCACTTCTGTCATTCAAGGTCTATATTACTAATTTAAAGACCTCTTTACACTCATTGGGCCCTATTTTAACGATCTAAATGCAAAGTGTAAAGCGCACGGCGCAGGTGCACTCAGGGCGTGTCCAAATCCACTTTTGCTATTTTAACAACGGAAAAACAGTCCTTGCGCCGGGGCGCATTTTTGAAATTGGTTGTCCCTATTCTAGACCAGCACGCCCATGGGCGCACTAACTGGCACAAATGCATTTACTAATTTAAGGACGTGGCGCTGAACGGGAAAACGCGAACGGTGCCGGGCGCAAACTAGCAAACACACTTGCGCTGCGCCTTGCGTGCATTGCGCCGGGTGTATTATAGGGCCCATTGAGTTTTTCCTTTAACAAATTTAACAGTTAATTTCCCTCTTCATAGCAATCATTTCTTTTAACATCTCTGTGTCCATGATTTTCAACAGAAACACTGTGCTTCACTATAAATAGCTTGTTATAACTTATGACACAAGCTCAGATAGCAGCTTTTAGCTGACTTCGAGTGAGAGAGAGACTGAGGATTTCAGGACTGGTACTCTGCCTTTTATAACTTTACAACTGGCAGTCTCATTTTTGCCATTTAAACTTTTGACCATCAGAAACCAAACATTTAGACATTAAAGGTCCTAAATCATTTTAGTTATTTTACATTGTGATAGCGATGCGCTCATCACATAAAAACATACTTGAGACTGTTCAACTTTTTTTTCCCCCACAAAGTGAAACATTCTTTCAGAATTTTCATTTTCACTTTCATAACATTAATTTTTTCCTGCTATATTTCCCTTCATCATAGCCACTTATCTCACTATCAAATAGTTAGTCTGCAGATGCAAAACATATTTATCAAATAGTTAGTCTGCAGATGCAGAATATATTATCAATATGTTTTCTACTGTTTTGCAGAACCACAATGTTATTTTAACCATATTTCTACTACTAGGTTGCACTGACAGCCTTATAGCTGCTTTCTCCTTCAACCGTTCTTATATAAATTGTAGTTCTCTAGACATTTAATGTCATGCATCCATTTAATGGATGAATAAACAAAACTTTTTTGTAAGTTACATTCACATCGAACTTCTTCCCTACATGCCAATTCTTTCTGCATTAACCTTCTTTCCCTTCTATCTGCTTCCTCTAGCCTACAATCTATTGTCTGCTAACATTTCACACAAACACAACATCACCAAATCACAGTTCTCTTCAACTCATTCCCTTACGACCTTAAGTCTTATGACCACTCAACGTTCCCTCTTCTGGAAAATCACAATACTTAACTAATTTTTCTATATCTTGTATGCATCTTTGGCCATACAATTTTCTCATTTGATAAAACACTGGTGCATCATATTCTACAACACCCCCTGTCACTTCACGTTTTGCAAGCTTGCTCTGGGACTTCCCCATTTTGATTTTCTCTCGACTCGTGTGGCTTTACTTTCGGTGCGCACCTACTTAATCTGTTGGACGTCTCCTACAGATCCGATTGCTATACCCCAAAATCGGTCACAGGTTAAGCCACAATGCTCAGACACTACTAGCCCAGCTCAAACGTTTAGACTGTCACTTCTTTGCAAATTTATAAACTACAGCATCCCGCTGTAGTTGGGCGCAATCCCAAAATTTGCTCCAATGTGACCACCCCGTCTAAATTTTTCATAAATCTCCCCCTATGGAAACGCTTTCATTGTACCACGTGATCAGTTTTAGGGACCTCTTGATCGCGCTGCTTTTCTTTTTCTTTTCTTTTTTTTTCTACTGCAGCAGCGCGACCTCAATTCCTAAAACCCTCCCGATCACGACCACGATCATTACCACTTAAGCCAACATCATACCATGTTCCATAAGCATTATATTTCACAACTCGATGGGTTTAAGATTTCCTAACTACAGGTAGATGAGATGAGATTTTATAAGATTGGATAAGAATCCTAAATCAAGTTAAGATTTGCTTCTGTAATACGAATTTGTGAAAAAAAAAAAAACTAAATTAACTTGTCAGATCTTAACTTAAGACTTAAGATAGAAAGTTTCTGTAATATTCCCCCAGAAGAGTAAATTTTGAAATTGTGGCTGTGTCCGAAATCGCATACTCTTGAATATTTTAAATAAGTTCTTTGTGACCTAGAAAAAAATATATGTTCTGTATGAATGTGTGTAGTATGAATGTAATCTGGACGTACTACATTGCCATGTTGTCAATATCATGTGACCTACCAGCGTCAGTTGTGTCGATTTACTGCCATTCACAAATCCTCTCCTGTGGATCGTACGCACACTTCAGAATCTTGTTTTTGCCTACTCTTTAGTACTATGAATTCGGACATACTAATCTTTGGTTGCATTTGTTCTTAAAGGTGCCCTAGAATCAAAAATTGAATTTACCTTGGCATAGTTGAATAACAAGAGTACAAGAGTTCAGTACATGGAAATGACATGCAGTGAGTGTCAAACACCATTGTTTCCTCCTTCTTGTGTAAATCTCATTTGTTTAAAAGACCTCCGAAAAACAGGCGAATCTCAACATAACACAGACTGTTACGTAACAGTCGGGATCATTAATATATACGCCCCCAGTATTTGCAAATGCCAGCTCATTTTCAAGGCATTACACAAGGGCAGCCAGTATTAACGTCTGGATCTGTGCACAGCTGAATCATCAGACTAGGTAAGTAAGCAAGGACAATAGCGAAAAATGGCAGATGGAGCAATAATAACTGACATGATCCATGATATTTTTAGTGATATTTGTAAATTGTCTTTCTAAATTTTTCGTTAGCATATTGCTAATGTACTGTTAAATGTGGTTAAAGTTAACATCATTTATTACTGTATTCACGGAGACTATTTTCATTTTTAAACACTTGCAGTCTGTATAATGCATAAACACAACTTCATTCTTTATAAATCTCTCCAACAGTGTGTAAAAGCCCGTTAGCCACAGAGCACTATCAAACTCATTCAGAATCAAATGTAAACATCCAAATAAATACTATACTCACATGATCCGACGTATGCATGCAGTATGCATGACGAACATCTTGTAAAGATCCATTTGAGGGTTATATTAGCTGTGTGAACTTTGTAGAGTGCGCGATTTAAAGGGGCTGCAGCCTGAATCGGTGCATAGTTAATGATGCCCCAAAATAGGCAGTTAAAAAAAAAAATAAAAAAAAAATCTATGGGGTAATTTGAGCTGAAACTTCACAGACACATTCAGGGGACACCTTAGACTTATATTACATCTTGTAGAAACTGGTTCTAGGGCACCTTTAAGGCAGAATGTAGCTATAGGTCATAAGCTTTACTTTCCATAAAGTAATGCGTGGTGTCATAATATGACATTTACTGTCAATGATCTAATCGTAGCCTTCAAATATGTAAGCAGAAGTTGTGTTGAAATGCCATGAATTATCCTTCATTCTAACTTCTTTTGCCTCATGGAACTAATCGTAAAATATATTTCCACTGTAACATGATACTACATAATCATGTTAATTAATATGCATGTATAATGAATATGTCTAATAAATATGTTAATATGCAAATAATATTCTGCATTTGAAATTAATAAGAATCAATAAACAAATACTGATGCAAAAAAAACATAAGAAATTACATTTATTTATTGTTATTGTATTTTATTTGACATGCACACATAGTCATGCTGTTTAGGTCAGGTTCGTGTTGTCGCCTGTAACTAAGTAATTTATTCACATCACTGTATGTTCTCTCTCAAAGTGTAAGCTTGTGTAAATGTCAGCATTATCATATATCTCTAAAGGACTGACATCTGTCAGGTAAACAAGAGCTTATTGATGCAGTTCAGCCAAACTGCATTCTACTGCTTTATTTTTTCCAACCATTACTCTTTGTCTGAGACTTCTGTATTTACTTGTTACTTTTTAACTAAGTTTAATGGTGTAACTAAAAAAATATATAGTAGTGTGTAAGATACAGCTTAGTGCCCCATTACCTCAAAAACTAGGCTGAGTTTATGCACAGCTGGTGCAACCGGACCCAGATTCCCCCAAAATCATTGCAATAATAATAATAAAAATAAATTATATTTAAATAAATAAATTCCATCTAGTTTTGCTAGTGCTTTGTAGATGAGTTCTTAGTTGTTATATACTTCATTATGAACTGCCCCCTCAGCTACTTGAAGACTAAACTTAAATGTCTTGTTTCCCACAGAGACCAAGGTTTGGCATGTTCAAGTGAAGCAGCTGTGTTTACTTACAAAAGTTTACTCTAGAACCATGCTCTCTTTCCAACAGCCTTTACTCTACAGTGGCTGTCTGGACGTCCTTTAAGAGGGACACACAAATGCTTAACGTGAAGTATGAATCATCACATTAAAACTGACTTAACTCTTAATGGTCCCTAATTGTCCCGACGATTTAGTCCCTTGGGGTCAGATTGACCCCAAACTTTTACAGATCGATTGCATTTTTTTATACGATAAACTATATATCATTTTTTTATTTACTTCTCATCTATGTATTTATGCTGTGTTTTTGTGGATATTTTGTATTTCTTTACCTATTTACTGCACAATTACTTAAGCATGTCATAAATTGGCTTATGAAAAATAGATTTTTAATGAAAAAATCACTTTAATGATGAACTTAATTAAATCTAAATTGTATTTGGACATTGCTCTATGTGTTAGGGATAGAATACTACCATCTACAGGTTTGTGGAAAAACTTTAGGAATTATAGTTAAAGAAAGAAAGTGCAATGACCACATATATCCAATAGAGGACAATAGAAACTCTATGTTTGTGTTTATGTGTGTGTATGAGATAGAACGTTCGTTCGACTTTGTGTTTATGGTCAAGGACCAGACCTTTATTTACATGTAAAATTTTTCAGATTTATACCAGTTTTGTTGATTTTATTTGCCAATTTCTACAGAGATGCCCTCTGGTGCAGTCACACGTGTGTGTGTGTGTATTTGTGTACATGTTTATATTACATTGTGGGGACCAAATGTCCCCACAATGTAATATAAACCTGAAATCACCAGCGGCGAGCGGTCCCCACAATGTAAATGGATTTATAAACATACTAAATGATGTTTTTTTGAAAATGTAAAAATGCAGAATGTTTCCTGCGATGGGTAGGTTTAGGAGCAGGGGCAGTGTAGGGGAATAGAATGTACAGTTTGTTCAGTGTAAAATGCATTACGCCTATGGAAAGTCCCCACAATTCACAAAAACCTAACATGTGTGTGTATGAGATAGAACGTTCATTCCACTTTGTGTTTTATGGTCAAGGACCAGACCTTTATTTACATGTAAAATTTTTCAGATTTATGCCAGTTTTGTTGATTTTATTTGCCAATTTCTATAAAAATGCTCTTTATTGTTATGTTAATTTAAATGTAGAACATTTCAGATTTATTCTGGATTTTTTTTTTTTTTTTGACAAATGAAATGAAAAAAAAAAGTACATTTTTTAATTTTCCCATTCATTTTCAATGTGGGGTCACCCCGAGGGTTTGTTTTTTTACACACCTTTAGAACTGTCACAGACACGCCAGGCTCTACACTCACCCAATCACAACGCACTCCCTCTCCTGAGTATTAACTAGCCACACCTGACACGCATCAGCACTCATCACCACAGCAGCATAAAAGACACTCCAGAGCATTTGGTCACTGTCCGGTCTCATTAACGCATACCTACCTGTTATGCTTACCTCAAGGACTCTGCTAACGTCTACTTACCCGTATCCAGCGTTCATGTGACTCCTAGTGTCTCCTGTGAGTGTCATCATGTCTCGTCTGCTCCACGCCTGCCTGCTTCCACGATCCCTGGGAAAGATAAAGACCAGTATCAGATCCAGTATCATCTTCAGTCACAAACTTAACCTGCTTCCACTCACCTGATCGATCTCTGGTTGTTCAATAAACTGTATATTAACTATACCTGTGTCTCCGTCCCCTTCTGTATGTAACAAGAACAACCAAATCAAGCCCAGATTTTTTGTGCATGTTTAGATAGATTATTTAGGACAATTCACAGAGTCTCGTGCCCCTGAGATGAAGGGAACACTTTTTAAAAATGAAGGAAACTGTCAGTGGGGTCAGATTGACCCCAAGGACCCATTTGATTAAATGAAAATAATTTGAAATAATTAAGATTTCATTGTTTTACCCTTGTCTCAAACTAAGATTTCCAATGGAGGGAGGGAGGAGCCAGGATGGAGTCATATGGCCAACTGAGGTGCCAGGCAGAGTTTGACGGATGAAGAGACCAGGCAACAATGGAGGACCATGAGACCAAGGTGGAGCCGCGGTGATGAGTGGCCGAGGTGGAGCCAGGGTGTTGGATGACTGAGGTGAAGCCAATGGAAATGATGACTGAGGCGGAGCTAGAGGGAAGAAGGTGCTTGACAGAGCCGAAGGGGTAGAGGAACGAGGCTCAGCTTAGGGCCCGGAATTCCATGGCAGAGGTAGAGCAACGATTGACCTAGGTAAAACCAGAGGAACGAAGGAGCCCGGTAGAGCCAGGAGGACGATGGTCCCAGGTGGAGCCAAGGGAGCGAGGAGCCAAGGTTGTGCCAACTGGTTGACGGGCCTTGGTGGAATAATTGGCTCAGAGGCTCAAGGTGGAGGCAGGGGATCAACACATGTCGGAGCTGGGGACTGGGAGGCCTGAGGCCTTGTAGCATAGCTGGGCTTAGGAGGAGGAGCTGGACAGGACCAGCAGAGCTGACACCGAGGTATTTGATGGCTTACTTGGAAAAGGAGGGAGTGTGAGGCTGGGTTGGACCATCAGCAACAAAGGAGACTTGGAGCTGAGCGGAACCTGCTGGGATGAAAGAGACTAGAGGCAGGGTGGGACCAGTGGCAATGAAGGAGACAAGAGGTTGCATGGGACTAGTAGAGGAAATAAGGTTTGAGAACAGGATGATATCAGGATGTCATATAATCCAGGTGTCTGGGGTTGGAGAATTGTTAGAATACTCCTCAGCACAGTCCAGCTCCACTAGAATCTTTATTTGTACAGACATTGGGACTGGCTCACACACCTGGTCAGTCTTGGCAGCAGGATTTGGCTATAAGACAGACATGGCAGCAGGCTTTGACTCCGTGACGGCCATTGGCTCTGGCTCTAGGTCTGCGGTAGATTCAGGTTCTAGGTCTATAGCATTAGTGGTGCTAGTTCTGGTTCACACCCAACACCAAACAAAAGACAAACTAAACTGAGGGCAATGTATAGCATACACAGAGAACTAATGATCTAAAAAAAAACTTTAAATCCACAGATTTCAAAGGAGTTGATACTAGTAAATCTTCTAAAACTTCTTCAACAAACAATTCTATTCAAATTCTATTCACTTCTATTCCAATAATTCTCATGAATTTTGAAAAAAAAAAAAAAATCATCACAGAGTTTATGTAAAATTTTCATAAAATAATGAGGTAACATTTTTATTAACATAGTAACATTTCATTCATCAATACAATGTTATTGATCAAACACAATATGGCTTTATTTAAAAAGCTATGATTGTATTATAAGCTTACATTACAACTGTCCTACAAATGCTGTGTCATTTCTATCACACCAAAGCCCTACTTGCCCCTGTAATTGTTTAAAAATTTATTTTTAATAATTTACCAATCATGCTTTGGTAAATCTTAATTCTGACATAAAAAGTCCATAATTTTGATTCATAGATAATTGATTAATTTCATAAAGCCCATTTTTACCACATAAGAAAAAACATGTTTTTGTAAATTATAATTGACATACTAACTCGTATTTATGAGATGAAAAAATGAAATTATGACATAGTAAGTCATAATTATGTCATAATTATGCAAAAAGTTAAAATTATGACATAGTAAGTCAAAAGTCAATATGAGTCATTTCATATCATAATCATAATATTGACTTTTTTATACTATGTTATAATTTTACTTATGTCATAAATGGGCTTCCATATATATGAGTATTTAGGACAGATCAAATGCTAGCTGTGAAATTAGCCTTTGCATGACAAAGAAGACATTTTATTCCAAAAAAGCTTAAAATGCTATTTACACAGCGGCCATTTTGATCATAGAATGCTGTTGCTGTTGGTTAGGTTTTGGGTGTAGAGGGAGGAGGCGAGGACTCAGTCGCCTAGAGTGATTTTATTTACAGTTTTTCTCCATTGGTTTGGCTCATTTCTTGAAACAGAAATTAAATTCTCAAAACTCTAAGATCATTTGGCAAAACAGTCTTACAGTTCAGCACAACACTATAGCTCACTTGGAAATACTCATATCTCTCCCAAAACTGTTCACTCATGCTTCAAAACTAAATTTCTTTCCAATATAAAGAGTCAGTGTCACAGAAATGGCAAAGATCCTTCTCAATTGCTTGGGCTCATTTCTTGAAACAGACCGGACATTCTCAACACTCTTGGTGCTTTTGCCAAAGTAACGTGGATGGTTCGGCACAACACCATGGTTCACCTGCAAAAGCTCATACCTCTCCCAAAACAGTTCACTCATGTGTCAAAACTAAATTTCCTTCTCATTTACAGTTTTTCTCCATAGGTTTGGCTCATTTTTTGAAACAGAAATTATGTTCTCAAAACTCTAAGATCATTTGGCAAAACAGTCTTACAGTTCAGTACAACACTATAGCTCACTTGCAGAAGCTCATATCTCTCCCAAAACTGTTCACTCATGTTTAAAAACTAAATTCCTTTACCAATAAATAGTCAGTGCCACAGAAATGGCAAAGATCCCTCTCAATTGCTTTGGCTCATTTCTTGAAACAGACCGGACATTCTCAACACACTTGGTGCTTTTGTCAAAATAATGTGGATGGTTCGGCACAACACCATGGTTCACCTGCAAAAGCTCATACCTCTCCCAAAACAGTTCACTCATGTGTCAAAACTAAATTTCCTTCTCATTTAAACAGTCAGTGCCCCCAAAATGCTTCGTCCCTTTGGCATTGTGTAAGCACTGCAAGTCAAAATGTTTAGATGTTTTGTCACTATGGCAGAGGACCATTGAAATATCCCTCATGTCCACCTTTCAGTCTTAGCCCAGTCCTTCATTGACAATGGTTACTGTACTGTTTTTGTCTAGCCAGCATAATACATTAAAACTGTAATGGGTCATTGTATGGGACAATGTGAATTTCGACCGTGGCCTGCTCATCAGGGCCTGGTTCACTACTCATCCAAGGATGGTCATGGTGTTCCTACCACCTTACTCTCCTTTCCTCAATCCTATTGAGGAGTTTTTTCTCTGCTTGCAGGTGGAGAGTGTATGAGCATCGGGCTCAAGATCAGAGGTCCCTGCTCCATGCAATGGACGCTGTGTGTGAGGATATTACAGGAGATCATTGTAGGGGATGGTTGTGACATGCACTGTGTATAAAACTGAAAAAAAGAAATAGGATTTTAGGGTAAGAGTAGCCTCCAAGGTTTGACATCACACATTGCACTCATACTGCCAAGGAAATTGTAACCATTATCATTCACACACATAAAGTAACTTCCATACATCAGAGTAAAAAGAAAATGTATACAGCATAATATACAGTAATATAAACACACAAACAAAAAACACTGAATATTATATGCAGCCTACAGTGCTGTAAACAAAGCTGGAGTTTCACGAATAACAGTTCTTCACTGGTCGCTGTCCTCACCCTCCCTCTCCTGGTCATCGTCCTCACCCTCTTGGCCATCCACACGCTGCTGTCTGTCTGGCCACAGATTCTCATCCACATCACAGCGTATATTCTCCTTTGCAATGCAACGAGGGAAGAAACGGTGTGCATGTCGCAACCATCTCCTACAATGATCTCCTGTAATATCCTCACACGCAGTGTCCATTGCTTGGAGCAGGGACCTCTGATCTTGAGCCCGATGCTCATACACTCTCCACATCCAAGCAGAGAAAAACTCCTCAATAGGATTGAGAGTAAGGTGGTAGGAACACCATAACCATCCTTGGATGAGTAGTGAACCAGGTGAGCGGGCCACGGTGGAAATTCACATTGTCCCATACAATGACATATTGTGGTAGGTGAGGCCCTACGAGACCTCTCTCATTTTCAGGGTTCAAATCAAAATGAAGGCGGTCCAAGAAGATGAGAAGCTTCTGTGTATTGCATGGGCCAAGTCTGGGGATGTGAGTGACCACACCATTCTCAGATATGGCAGCACACATAGTTATATTGCCCCTCGCCTCCTTCGTTAGTCAAGTTCTAGTTTCACCTGACTGTCAATTGCTGTAATAAATTTATCAAATGTTCCAAGGATTCATATATGGTATTCATGGTATTATGTTCTTGACTAATTTTGACAATTGAACAGACTATTGTGCATGTGTCACGATCACTGTCTGCTCCTGTCAGACTACACTTCCCATAATCCTCCCTGCCAGTCACATGTTCACTCCACACCAATCACCTGTTGCCACATACAGCCATGCACACACTCCTCACTAATCACCACACCCAGCTGCAGCTCATTACCTGGACTATAAAGGACTCTCATTCACACCATCTGAGCGCGAAGTCTTGTTTACCCTGTGTGACATTTTCGAGCGTTTCCCTGTGTTTATTGTCTGCCTGTTTCCTGTTACCGATCCTGCCTGTTTCCTGTTTATTGACCTGTTGCTGCCTGTCCATTGACCTGTTGCTGCCTGTCCTGACCCTTGCTTTGTATACTGACCTGTGAGTGATATCTGCCTGCCTCGATCCACTGCCTGTACCCTGACTACGACTCTGCCTGTCCCTTGCTGTTCCTGTTTGACCCTGCCTGTATGACCACGCTTACCTTTAATAAAAGCTTGCACATGGATCTCTGCCTGAGTCCCCATTCGTTACAGCATGTGATGACTTATACAATGAAATGATGCTGACACGTTTTGGAGCGAATGACCGTTAGACTGAGAATCAACAATCAGTTTAGATCAACAAGATCTATTCACTTGGAAATTGTGCTAAATGTAGGCTAACTGTACTTAATCATTTGCAAAGATGTACTGAGACATTGAGACATGTACTTAGACATTTGCAATTTGATGAAATGAATGAGAAATTCCATTCTGTTGTGAACAATTGCCAAGGGGTTTGGAGATTTGTCCATGTTGTTTTGAGAATGTAATTTCTTGTTTCAAGAAATGAGCCAAACCAATGGAGAAAAACTGTAAAAAGTCAGTGCCTCCCAAAATGCTTAGTTCCCTTTGGCATTGTGTAAGCACTGCAAGTCAAAATGTTTAGATGTTTTGTCACTATGGCAGAGGACCATTGAAATATACCTAATGTCCACCTTTCAGTCTTAGCCCTTAGATCTTCATTGACAATGGTTACTGTACTGTTTTTTTTTTTTTTTTTTTTTTTTTGTCTAGCTAACAGAATACAATTGTGTATAAAACTGAAAAAAAAAAGAAAAAAAAAAATAGGATTTTAGGGTAAGAGTAGCCTCCAAGGCTTTGACATCACACATTGCACTCATACTGCCAAGGAAATTGTAACCATTATCATTCACACTCATAAAGTAACTTCCATACATCAGAGTAAAAAGAAAATGTATACAGCATAATATACTGTAATATAAACACACAAACAATGAAAATTATATGCAGCCTACAGTGCTGTCCTCACCCTCCCTCTCCTGGCCACCGTCCTCACCCTCCTGGCCTTCCACACGCTGCTGTCTGTCTGGCCACAGATTCTCGTCCACATCACAGCGTATATTCTCCCTTGCGATGCAACGAGGGAAGAAACTCTGTGCATGTCGCAACCATCGAGAAAAACTGTAATGAAAATAGCAAAACAAAAGCAAACAAAAAACTACCCTGTAGGGGAGAACACAGTCATCAGGGCATGGCAGATTACAAAAGGAGCACACAATCCAGACACATTAGGTAATGATCAGACACAAGACCGAGAACACAGGGAGAATAAATAAGGAAAGAAATAAAGAAGGTAACAATGAAAGGCAAGTTTTAGAAAATGATACCGTTATCATCTCCATGTAAACTACAAAAACGTGAATTTGTGAAAACAGTGACGCCATGAGTGTGCATATTACTTGTTCATTTATAGGCACGTAGTATCTTTGGCATCGCCAACTACTGGCCTGGCATGAATAATCCAGCATTTTTAGTTGTTTTCATGGATCTGTGCGAATGGGGATCGCTTTGACGACATTGCGGTCTGTTCATGAATAAAGCAATGGAAAAACATAGATCAAGAACGTAAACGTACCTTGAAAATAAGACCAACTCGAATGACAGAACCCTGACAGTTATTAAACACAATAGCCTACATCGTTTGAGATGTGGTGGAAATGTTCAAGACTTTTGGCAAAAAAGTTCCAAAAATGATGAAACAAATTCTCCTGTGATTTTTTTTTTTTTGTAAATTTCTAATAAAACACCTAACACATTGTTCTCCTCCTCCATATATTTCATAATTTTGATGAGTAATTTGCTGTCATGACAGAAAATAATCACACATTTAGCCACAGATTTCTTAACACTTTGATGTTTTAATGCACATTGTGGTCCTAATTTGAAACATAAATCCTTTTGAAGGAAATGTGTTCAACAGATGTTGTAATTTATCTGTGAAGGAGATAAATTTAGACAGATGATTTTACAATTGGGGATTTTTAGCCCTTTGTTTAGTGAAAAGTGAGAAATAAATTAAAAAGAATTCTCTCTAGGAGGATACAAATTATCGGTTGTGTTTGCTGGCTCAACATGCTCCTTTACTCTCACTAAGACTAATATAAACAGTACACAACATCTGTACAAAATGCTTGCCAGCAAACAATCCACTCTCTCATTTCAAACAGATAAATAAAACACATGTAGGCCTGTTATTTGGCTTTTAATCATACTCATGAGATAAGATAACCCAAATAATAAATAGAACTTTATGCTTCACATGGTTGATTGGAAAGGAAGTGTGAAATCTGGAATATGTCAATGGACACCAGGCCAGCTCCTGCTCAGAATGCTGCCTAATGCACATTCCTTTATGGCTTCATCCACAAAGCAATGAACTATGATTAGCTCAGGCATTGCAGATTGTCAGGCTGTTTAAACAAAACAAAGTCACACGTTCTTTAAACCTTAAACTGGCACTGCAGGGCACAATAACACTGAAAACATCACAACATTTAAAACTGTCTATGTTCAGGTTATGCCCTAAATATTTAAAGGTGCCCTAGAACGTTCTTTCACAAGATGTAATATAAGTCTAAGGTGTCCCCTGAATGTGTCTGTGAAGTTTAAGCTCAAAATACCCCCATAGATTTTTTTTAATTAATTTTTTTAACTGCCTATTTTGGGGCATCATTAACTATGCACCGTTTCAGCGCGCGGCCCCTTTAAATCTCACGCTCCCTGCCCCCGAGCTCTCGACTATAATACAGTGCATAAACAAAGTTCACACAGCTAATATAACCCTCAAATGGATCTTTACAAAATCTTCGTCATGCATACTGCATGCATGCGTCGGATTATGTGAGTATACTATTTATTTGGATGTTTACATTTGATTCTGAATGAGTTTGAGGCTATGCTCCATGGCTAACGGGCTAATGCTATATTGCTGGAGAGATTTATAAAGAATGAAGTTGTGTTTATTATGCATTATACAGACTGTAAGTGTTTAAAAATGAAAATAGCGACGGCTCTTGTCTCCGTGAATACAGTAATAAACGATGGTAACTTTAACCACATTTAACAGTACATTAGCAACATGCTAACGAAACATTTAGAAAGACAATTTACAAATATCACTAAAAATATCATGTTATCATGGATCATGTCTGTTATTATTGCTCCATCTGCCATTTTTCGCTGTTGTTCTTGCTTGCTTACCTAGTCTGATGATTCAGCTGTGCACATTCAGACGTTAATACTGGCTTGTTACGTAACAGTCGGTGTTATGTTGAGATTTGCCTGTTCTTCTGAGGTCTTTTACACAAATGAGATTTACATAAGAAGGAGGAAACAATGGTGTTTGAGACTCACTGTATGTCATTTCCATGTACTGAACTCTTGTTACTCAACTATGCCGAGGTAAATTCAATTTTCCATTTGATGGCAACTTTAACATTAGGAACTTTTTGAACAAATTTGGTTATTGCTATAAGCTGAGCTGCTTACTTGTAGAATTCAATATTAAGAAATAAATTGTGGTTTTGTGAATCCTCTGAATGGTGTGCACTCACGTGAGATGAAGACAGTGCTTGTAATGGTTTTCAATAAAAGAGTTTTAATTATACAGTGTTTCACTAAATGTCAGAAAAGAACAGGTCTTGTGTTCCTCATCTATTTATAGTAATCATCTCTGATGCCATTCGTTTCAGCTTCATGTGTAATATGTGCGTCATTTCAATGACCGGCAATAACAAACACAGCATGACACCTTACTCTCTTGGTAGGTTTCAACTCACAGATAGACGTCAGATCTAATGTCTGACTCAGCAATACTGAGACAACATTTAACTCCCACGATTGACTCTAACAACAACAGCAACTAGAAGCTAAAGTTTGTAAACAGACTTTGATGTTTGCTTGATAAAGCCTGAGTCAAAAGAGTCACATGTCTGTTTTGTGTCTTGGAGCTGGCCCTGCCATATAAATAAATAAATAAATACAAATTTTCTTTTATTTAGGGCTGTAACAAAATATTATTTTGATGATTGATTAATTGATTTTTATTGAGTTTAAAGTCTGTGTGAACCGGAAGTTGCAAACGACTTTTCTCCAGTGCTGTGACGTATTTCAAAGTGAAACGGAATATTGAATAGAGGGCACAGTTTTACTTTAGCGATCCTCCTCTCCATCTCTCGCTCATAGCAGACGAACGGTTGGAGGGGAGTGGTTTAAACGATTTCAACCCAAGCCGTCAAACTGATGTCATTAGAGAAGGGGCACCGTTGCAGAGTGGAGGAGCATTTTCAGATTTTGATTAAATATTACGAAGCCAAACAATTTTTTTTGTGTGTGGATTAACTTGCACGGATGAATTGTTCACCACAAAACTAATTTGAGCTAACAAAATAAATAAGGTCAATTTTGATTTCATGTGTACTTTAAATTGTAGAACAATATGTTAGGTTTCTCAAGTCAACTTAAAGGATTAGTTCACTTTCAAATAAAATTTTCCTGATAATTTACTCAAACCCAAGTCTACTAAAATGTTCATGTCTTTCTTTCTTCACTTGAAAAGAAATTAAGGTTTTTGATGAAAACATTCCAGGATTATTCTCGTTATAGTTGGCTTCAATGGCCTCCAAACGGTTGAAGTTCAAAATAATAGTTTCAGTGCAGCTTCAAAGGGCTTTAAACAATACCAGATGAGGAATAAGGGTCTTATCTAGTGAAACGATCGATCATTTAAAAAAAAAATGTAAATGTATATGCTTTATATAAACAAATGATCGCCTTCCAAGTGGTTCCGCCAAAAATGCACTTTCGTATTCTTCAAAAAGCTTACGCTTACGCCTTCCCAATTCTACTTACGGAACGAACGCAGCACCAGTTCCATTTTTTCCGTAAGTATAGGGAATAAGAATAGGGAAGGCGTAGGACGTACAGCGTGAAGAATACGAAAGTGCGGTTTTGGTGGAACCACTTGGAAGGTGATCATTTGTTTATATAAAACATATAAATTTACATTTTTTTTTCGAAATGACCGATCGTTTCGCTAGATAAGACCCTTATTCCTCGCCTGGTATCGTTTAAAGCCCTTTGAAGCTGCACTGAAACTGTAATTTTGACCTTCAACCATTTGGAGGCCATTGAAGTCCACTATAATGAGAATAATCCTGGAATGTTTTCATCAAAAATCTTAATTTTTTTTTTAACTGAAGAAAGAAAGACATGAACATCTTGGATGACATGGGGGTGAGTTAATTATCAGGAAAATTTTATTTGAAAGTCAATGTTACAACCACCGGTTCCTGCACTACACTTCCCAGCATTCCCTCTGCCCTGCACCTGCACGTCATCATCATCAAACACACCTGAGGACAATCATCATCATTATCACTCATTGGGACTTGTATATATTCACTCACCCTTCACTCTTGTGTTTGTCGGTTATACGTTGTATGTTGGGTGTGTGTTACTCTCCTGTGTTCCCTGTATGCTATTTTGGATTATCTAGTAAAGTTGGACTTTGATCTTATTCTCCTCGTCGTGCGTGTTCCTACACACTAGAAATGTAACAGGATAACTGACCGCCCTAAATGGATTAATGGGCTAAATTCATCGCCTTGGCTCAGGAGAGCCATGACTTTTTTGTTTTTTCTTCACGTTTTTTCCCTTTTTGCCGTCAACAGTCAGCTGGAGGATGAGGAATTGAGGAAGTTATACCGGATCGGGGCGAGCTACAATGGCCCTTGTGTGCTGCCTGATACCACCGGCTTGAACTGGAGGGAAGCCATGCTTAAATGCGTGGAGTTCAAGCGGCCCCGATCCGGAACCCCTCCGTACCCAGTTCCCAACCTGAGACCCACCGCCGATGGAAACGACGACCCCGCCGTGACGTCAGAGCCCACGCCAGGAGGAGCGACCGAACCTGACATCACCCCGGAGCCTGAGGTATTTCCAACTGAGGAGAAGTTCGAGTCAGGGGTCCCTGTCAGCGACGAGGGAGTAGGTGTTGAGGACGTCGAGCTGGAGAAAGCCCGCCCACCGCCCGTCACTGAGAGTGAGTCCACCGACAACAATACTACTTCTCCGCTGTTTGAAAGCTCTCTACTGGACTTATCTATTCCTACCAGCCTCTCTCTGCCACATCCTCTACTGGATTCTCCTATCTCTGCCTTCTTCCCTGACCCCAACCAAGTCTGCTGTTCTTCCCGAGCTGTCTCCCATCAGTCCCACTACACCACCATCACCTCCTCTCAGTGACGTGGTGACACCGCGGGACCACGGTGAGCCATCTCCTCTGAGGCATGAAGTTCCCGTGGCTCTGCCTCCAACATCTGTTCCCGTCTCTCTTCCTCAACCCATCGACCTGACTCCTTCGCCTACACTCCTCCCTCCCTCGTCATCTGCTGGGACCTTCGAGCCATCGGCTTCGCGGAGCTGCCTCGGAGCGTCAACTTCACCTGGGTCGGACGTCACACCGCCTACACAACGGACTTACGGGCCGTCCGTTACTCTCCGGCCCTCCACCCCTACTGCTCCAGCTAGCTCCGCCCTCCCTCAGGCTCCGTCGCCGCCCTCGGTCGCTCCAGCTACACCTCAGCCCTCAGGATCCCTGCATCCTCCTCGGATGGTCGTCGCTGTGGTTCCGTCGCGGTCGCCTGGGTCGTCGTCATCGAGCCGCGCCATCTGTCTTCCATCTGCGCAGTGGGTTCCTCCTCCATCGCCGCGGCTGTCTTCGTTCGTCCCCAAGGTGGCGCTGATGCCTTCACCACCTATGGCTCCTCCCTTCAGCGCCGCCGCTGCCGATGTTCAGCATCCTGGTTGGGGACTGGGCCTCCATCAGACTCATCCTCCAGCTTCACCGTCCATCCCCTGAATCCCCTCCGGCCTGCCCATTTAGATGTTCCTCTACGGCGCGAGGACGCGCCTTGCCGGAGGGGGGAGGTACTGTTACAACCACCGGTTCCTGCACTACACTTCCCAGCATTCCCTCTGCCCTGCACCTGCACGTCATCATCACACACACCTGAGGACAATCATCATCATTATCACTCATTGGGACTTGTATATATTCACTCACCCTTCACTCTTGTGTTTGTCGGTTATATGTTGTATGCTGGTGTGTTACTCTCCTGTGTTCCCTGTATGCTATTTTGGATTTATCTAGTAAAATTGGACTTTGATCTTATTCTCCTCGTCGTGTGTGTTCCTACACACTAGAAATGTAACAGTCAACTAATCCTTTTATCTCTTAAGTTTAAATTGTAGTACAATATGTTGGGTTTCTCAAGCCAACATAACGACAACAAAAAATCTACCCATTCTCTCTAAGGAGACTCTTATCTATAAGAAGGCCAGATGTCTTGTTTCTGTGTCAGTTGTATAATGTTCCCAGGCTTCTTTGCATGAGCAAGATAATTAATGAAAATGAGGTCAGATATTTCTTAGCTTTTAGTCCTTATAAACCAACTAAACAATCCACCAGGAAGAATAGTTTATGTCCACATAGGCATACTTACACTGATTACATATTAAAAGTGGAGAGGATGTGAAAGTGAGTCAAGATTGGCTGTTGTGACATTTCGTGGTGAACTGAATTCAAGTGTTTCCCACTGTCTTTATTTCCTGGATCTGACGAGGACACACACTTGGCGTCAGACTTCCCATTAAAAGAATGGTTAGTGCTGCTGTCGATTCAATATACACTGATATCAAATAAAATTACTGCAGTAAGTCAAGCTGCTGAGATAGCAAAGATTTGAGTCGTGGATTTACTGATATTGCCTGTTCAAACAGGCCGAGGATTAAATGATAGATTGTAAGTCTCCCTCTTGGCTGTGGTCTTATTCTTGCAAATAAAATAATGCCCCCTTAATTGTGTTTTTCATTTGTTTTAGTACACTGAATTTACACTAAATCCATTGTTAACCACGGAATGTTCTTTCAAGCTTCTCTGGAACCACAGAGCTTTATATAGAGACAGAATCGCAGATGGTGCCGTGATGCGAAGATTCAACGTTCTGTTGCTTATTAAAGGAAAAGTTGCCTAATAATGAAAATTCTGTTATTATTTACTCATATACTTGCAATGACAGTTCATAGTGACCACAGTCTGTACAGCTTAAAAAAAGAACTATATAAAAGATCCATAAAATTGTCCTGTGTGAAGATTTAAAAAAAAAAAATGTGTTCCACAGAAAACAAAAACACAAAGGATTGCATGAATAACATGGGGTTGTTAAGATAAACTGTCATTTTTGGGTGAAACATCCCATTAACGTCATGCTGTAAACAGTTTGTCCTCTGTGGGAAAGGTGGTCAAATGTTCACCAAGAGGAAGTGATAAAATGCAGAATCTTGGTTTTAAGCCCTAATTGTGAAACTTTGTCTTTGACATCAACTTCCTTTACACTGTTTACCAAATATTTTCTTTCATTTTTACTTTTTCATTAAATATTCATGTTTGAGGAACTCCACCTGCAAACTCTTCATATGTTTTGTTGTGATGTGAGCAAAGTTAAAACTTTTTCTTTTGTTTCGACAAAATAAAAAAACTCAATATATCCAGATTGTGGGTTTTTTCAAAGTAACTCAAATGCATGAAATTCTTATCTACTTTTACATACAGTTTTTCTCTTTCATTTATTTTGAAATAAATGGTTGTGCTGCCACTATGTGGTTAAGCTGCCTCGTTTACACAAGTTTTACAGGGAGGAGGGTGTTAGTTCAGCAGGGAGGTGGCCAATTAGGATTGTTGAGAGATGTACAAATAAACATATCCTGGTGCCTCTGAGCAAATATGGAACAAGCTTCTCAGGAATTATTTTGGTTTTAATACAACACACATCATCAGAAACCTGCAATTAATGAACCATACACCTGCAACTCTGGATGTGGTTGATGACAGAATTAACAAAAGATGAGAAGGAAATCTAATCTAATCTAATTCTGATATTGGTTTTTGAAGGGGGAAAAAAATATTTTCATCAAAAAGGTATGTAATACAGTCATGGTCAAAATTAGTGGAACCCTTTTGGTAAATATGAGGCTGTGTAAAATTGTTTATCCTTATGAGCTTTCATTCAGAAAATTCACAAAAATATAATTTTGCATCACAAGCAGATTGAATTCAGGTTGTTTGTGAGGGACAAATGTAAAGGATCATTTATTGAAAAAGGCCCTTTAATAAAACAGTCAATAGGAAACATTTAGGAGTACACTAACTTACAAACCCTCAAAAGCAAATGTGATTCCATGGGGTCTTTATTTGCCAATTATGTGAGATCACATTAAAGACTGCACACAAACAACAGTATATAATAAACTGGACAGAAATGTCTTTTGTCTGATGAGTCAATAATTAAGTCTTTAAACTGGATTATGAATCAAGTCTTAAGTATTTAAACTAGTATTTTAACTGGAGTCTGAGTCAAGTCTTAAGTCTTTAAACTATATTCTGAATCAAGTCTGAAGTCTTTAAACTAGTCAGTCAAGTCTGAAGTCTTTAAACTATATTCTGAATCAAGTCTGAAGTCTTTAAAATGGAGTCTGAGTCAAGTCTGAAGTTTTTAAACTAGTCAGTCAAGTCTGAAGTCTTTAAACTATATTCTGAATCAAGTCTGAAGTCTTTAAAATGGAGTCTGAGTCAAGTCTGAAGTTTTTAAACTAGTCAGTCAAGTCTGAAGTCTTTAAACTGGAGTCTGAGTCAAGTCTAAAGTCTTTACACTGGATTCTGAGTCAAGTCTGAAGTCTTTAAACTGCAGTCTGAGTCAAGTCTGTAGTCTTTAAACTGCAGTCTGAGTCAAGTCTGTAGTCTTTAAACTGGAGTCTGAATCAAGTCTGAAGTCTTTAAACCAGTCAGTTAAGTCTGAAGTCTTTAAACCAGACAGTCAAGTCTGAAGTCTTTAAACTGGAGTCTGAATCAAGTCTGAAGTCTTTAAACTAGATTCTGTGTCAAGTCTGAAGTCTTTAAACTAGTCAG
The DNA here is from genome assembly GCF_018812025.1 of Megalobrama amblycephala. NCBI lineage: Eukaryota > Metazoa > Chordata > Actinopteri > Cypriniformes > Xenocyprididae > Megalobrama > Megalobrama amblycephala. Next base: position 6,349,864 of record NC_063054.1, read on the forward strand.
TCAAGTCTGAAGTCTTTAAACTGGATTCTGAGTCAAGTCTGAAGTCTTTAAACTAGAGTCTGAATCAAGTCTGAAGTCTTTAAACTAGATTCTGTGTCAAGTCTGAAGTCTTTAAACCAGTCAGTCAAGTCTGAAGTCTTTAAACTGGATTCTGAGTCAAGTCTGAAGTCTTTAACCCTCTGGAGTCTGAGGCTGATTTGGGGCTTGGAGAAGTTTTGACATGCCCTGACATTTGTGCTTTTTTCAGTTGTTCATAAACATATAAATGACAAAAGTGTCATTACACTGTATTCAGCACAAACTAGGCTACAATAATATGTGAGGAACATGTATGTACATGTTTGTATTTTTGAAGGAATAATGTTTATGTGTGGTTATTGAAAAAAAAAAAAAACTTAAGTCACTGAAATAAGGCCAAAAAAAGTATATTAAATCTATGTTCACAAGACTTTTGGGTATTGGAGGTTGTAGACTAGAGTTTTTGCTTCAGAATTATGTAAAAATTATGCTGCCTACTCCTTCATATAAAACAATATATTGATTTAGTTTTTGTAAGACACTTTTTGTCAAGAAACACAGTATGCGTGGGGGCGTGAATCTGCATGAATAATGGGCCATTTACACCTGAGAAGACAAAAGAATCACATAATAATGACCTGAAATGACTTGCATATTAATGAGGCCTATCAGTCAGGTAGGCTGTGAAAAAAACCCTCTGTAATAATGTCTCAGCTCATCATAAACAGCAATACTGTGAAATATTATTACGATTTAAAATAATGGTATTCTATTATATTCTTTAAAATATTATGTATTTCTGTGGTGCAAAGTGTCTGAACAATTAATGTTACCTCTATGGCATTTCATATAGGCTTTTAGCTTAAAAGCATGCACATTTGGAGAAATATTGATGGATTCTTATATATTTATGTCAATTTTCTATACTGAGAAATAATATTTATTGTCATCACTATGAGTGCTGGATACTGTGTTTTTAATTCATACTTGCAGCCGGAGGGCGCTCTTTACACCTTTAGTCCACAAATTCATAATATAAAGAAGAAAAGGAACTAGGAACTAACGGCATGTCTTCTAGAGATCGCTAACCATTGCTTTAACATCCAAATAAACACTTTTCAAGACAATAAATACACGATTGAGACGATGAATGCATGTATTGCCTCTGAATTTGCGTCTGAATAGCGCTGGCTCCGTGGGCGTGGCCGCATTAGCGGATAATGAGCTGAATCACAGACTTCTGACATGGCTCTCTTTTCATACAGATTACATAAACACAGAATGTTTGTTTTCGATTTGACTTGCACGATTTAAAACCTGACATTTCAACATTTCTTTAGACGTAAGTGTCATTTTTTTTGTCATTAGTATTCATAAGTTACAGTTCATTTTCTGAGAACTATCAGATTTGACTTCGTTCAGAGGGAGAGGAGAGATCATGCATCATGTTAGTTTTCTTTATTTTACAAAAAGCACAACATTGTGATTTTACTCTGAGTGTACACAAATAAAAGAAGATATTACTATAGTTTCAATTGATATATTACTTATGTCTCTATGACAAGAAATGACGGAGTATTTTAAGTCTGTTTTGCTGCAATGTGAAAAAAAAAACCTGCAAAACGCGCCGGCGCGTTTTCAGACCTCAGGGAGTTAAACTAGAGTCTGAGTCAAGTCTGAAGTCTTTAAACTGGAGTCTGTGTCAAGTCTGAAGTATTTAAACTGGAGTCTGAGTCAAGTCTGAAGTCTTTAAACTAGTCAGTCAAGTCTGAAATCTTTAAACTGGAGTCTGAATCAAGTCTGAAGTCTTTAAACTAGATTCTGTGACAAGTCTGAAGTCTTTAAACTAGTCAGTAAAGTCTAAAGTCTTTAAACTGGATTCTGTCAAGTGTGAAGCCTTTAGACTAGTTGGTCAAGTCTGAAGTCTTTAAACTGGAGTCTGAGTCAAGTCTGAAGTCTTTAAACTAGAGTCTAAGTCAAATGTGAAGCCTTTAGACTAGTCAGTCACGTCTGAAGTTTTTAAACTAAGTTATTTTACCTCTCATGTTCCTTAGTTCATTCTTTGTGTTTGAGTTTTCTCCTCTCTCATCTGGTCTCCATTTCCTGTTGTTCAGATTGAGCAGTCCAATGGCGGTAATGTTTTCCACTGGTTGTGCAGGGTAAAAATGCAGTGGGAGCTGGAATCCATTTCAACAGCCTTGAACACAAAGCTCTGTGGGATGCTAATATCCTGGAACACCAAAAGGGGCCTAAAATCTGGAACATGCAGATGAGGTCCTGACGTAGGTGCAGAAGGTCATTAACAATCTCGAACACGCAGACAAAGTAACCTTGAAGTGTTTGCAACAAGTTTTGCTCTCCTGAGCTTAACCTTGTTGCAAATGTCTCTGTGTATCCTTTGCCTCTATGGGCAAGACTTGATCAATCCACTTTTGTATCTCTGGCATGGACACTTGGAATGTGCTGCATCTGATATTGTCTCGCTGGATGAAGACTCTGAACATGTTTATTAATGTCTCTTTCCTCACAGACTGGAGGCTCAGAGCAAGAAGAGCATGGAATCTGCTATTGTCTCACCGGTTGGAAGACTCAGAACTTGAATATATCTGTTTCTGTCTCTCTAGGTGAACAGGATACTCAGAACTTGTATCTGTTGCTGCCTTCCCTGTATTGGGCCACAGACATCTGTCATCTGTTACAGTCTCACCCTTGCAGGCTGGGATTCAGATCAAGGAGTGTCTGTTGAAAGGGTACCTTTATCCCTTTCCGAAGAGGAGGAGATTGCAATTCAATTTGGCACTTCTCCATTCCAGTGCTGTGATTGGCTGCTGGCATCAGAGGGGGCACACACAGTGTTGCCTACCCTTCTTTCCCCTGTGCAACACAGTCTTTAAAAAGGAACAGGAAAAGAATTAATTCAGATGTATTTCCTGAACTTCAAAACTAGTCAGAGTAACAGGTGGCAATAGGCGACACTGTAATTTATTTTTAAATACAGTCACAAGTCCGCCTCCTCAGCCAGTAGTGCGGGGGGTGTTAAAAAAAAAATTGTACTCAGGAGGAACCAGTTCAAAAAACTGACTTAAGTCACCTGTTTTTATCCAGGATTCAGTTATGAAGAAGAAGTCCAGGTAATTTGAAGAGATGAAATCGTTGCAAATGAAGGTTTTGTTTACCAAGGATTCGAACATTAGCAAGCGCCATCCTGAGCTGCGGTAAATCTTGTTGCATGTCAGAAGCTCTGCAAAAGTGGATGCAAGTTATGGTGGTTTACTTTCCTACGTCAAAACCTGTGGAGAAGTCCGTCGAGTGAGCTTGGGGTGTGATCTGTGGTAATCGCGCGAATCCACCGACAATGAAGGAGGACAACACCAAGGTGGAAAAGGAGCCCAGTGCCCAGGCTAACTTCAGCCGAGATGCCGCACATCCTTGTTTTCCGCGTCTCCTCTGGTGTTTCCTCCAAAAGACATCAAAGACGTGCCAACGTAAATAGCCTAATCAAAACAGTTAGACTGCAGAAGTGGTGAGTAAAACTATATTGGTTTAGGTCAGAGTAAGAAACAGAAGGCTTTGGCATCAATTGACAAATATTGAATGAGTTGTTGACGATCATAAACTATCAATGGATGGCAGCATAAAAACAGAAAAGTCAATAAAAACATAACGAGTAGACGGCAGGCTAAACACACCAGGCGCCATCTTTTCTGTTCAGATGTTGCACTACAAATAGCTGTCACTGAGAATACTTATTTCTTTGAATAAGTATGAAATGGATGTGTGTAGTCACATACATCAGTACATCAGTTTTAAGGTTTCCAAACATAGTTATGAATGGATTCCTGTCCCAGTGCTCTTTTTATATGGCATTGCAACCATCTGCATTTCCTAATGATGAGTCAAATGTTGCTTTTGTTCTCGTTGCTTTTTGTCTAATTGTTCTCCCTGGAACTTTATAAGGTTTTGGACCGAGGTGAAATGGATGCTGCAGCAGTCATTGACCTGTCTGAGCTATGGCAAGGCAGTTCATCAGTATCAGACTATTCTATTAAATTTCACACCCTGGCAAACTCCTGTGGGTGGAACGAACAGGCACTGTGGGATCGCTTTCTGTGTGGGCTCTCAGAAAAGGTGAAAGATGAGATTTAAGATGATCCTTCCAGATGATCCTTCCAGATCATCCTTCCAGACCCTTGTTCCCTTCTCCTGAACCAGAGAGCACGACTATCTGTCCCCTGTTTTTTCATGTCCTGTTGTCACAGGAGGAGTTGATTGACCTCACAGTGGTACCTGAAGCTTACCACAACTTGAAGGGTGTTTTCAGTAAGTCTTGGGCTTCTTCCCTTCCTCCCCATTGCCTTAATGACTACACTATTGATCTTCTCCCAGGCACTTTTCCACCTCGGGGTAGACTCTGTTCACTTTTGACTCCTGTGAGAGAGGCCATGGAAAATATATTAGTGATTCTCTGGCAGCTGGAATAATTTATCCCTCTTCCTCCCTAGTGGGTGCAGGGTTTTTAGTAGAAAAGAAGGATGGCTCACTAAGACCTTGTATTGATTACCAAGGATTGAATGACATCACGGTGAAGAATCGTTATCCTTTACTATTGATGTCACTGGCTTTTGAACTTTCACAGGGAGCCTCCTTCTTTACTAAATTGGACTTGCATAACACTTACCATCTTGTTCACATAAGGGAGGGAGACAATTGGAAGACAGCATTTAACAGTCCCACAGGGCACTTGAAATATTTGGTTAAGGCCTTCTTTATTCAGTGTGCTGGACCAGGCACTTGTCAATAACGTACTCTGGGACATGGCAAACAAATTTGTGTTTGTTTACCTTGATGTCATCCTCATTTTTTCTCTCAATCTTGACGATCAGGTCACTGTTCGTGTGGCTAATCGGCTGGTTTGTAGAGTAGCATAACTTTATAGTTTCTATGTTTTTTAGTATATTTAGTGCATCTATTTAGACATTTATGGACATTTATTCAGACAGATTATGTTATATTGAGAAGACATGCACAACTGTAGTATATTGTAGCATAAATGTCGGTTTGGTATGGCTACATGTGTTCTATGGTTGCTAACCAATCGAATTGTAGCTGACTGACTGTTTGGAACATTGACTTGTGAATTGATCAGTGATATGGAGTACCGAAGACTGGCCACCGCTGCGTTTTTAGAATGCATTTTCATGGGTGAGATGCTGCAAAAGACGCAAGACATGAGTGCAACACCCAAACACGTCTGCCAAACATAAAAACAATAGGAAAAATAGTGCAATGGAATAAAAAAACCTGTAAAGAACTACTGTATGTTTGATATTCATTTCATGCAAACAGTGTGACGGTGACAGGCTGAAAGCTGCTGTTATTTTCTTTTTTTACAAAGCATTTGCTGTTAATAATAGCCTGTTACTGGTGTTACTGGTGTTACTGGCCCTAAGTTAATCTCCAGGAGGGGGCCCCGTGATCACGTTCCCGGGGGTTTATCAGCTGGCAATTTTCAATGCACATTTAAGAGTGCAGGTTGCAACTATTATTAACAATAATGCATTATATATTAAAGAACATTAAAAAATATAATTAATATGTAATATGGTACATATATTAAGATAAATGCTTCTCTCTAGAGTTCATTTTTCTAGCTGACTAACGAGTTTATGGTCATGATGAATATGTTTGTTCTGAGATAAATGTGACGTTACGTTTGTTGGTTTACCAGCATTTTTATTTACGTCTTTCCACGTATGAAACAATGATTGAGCAGGATTACACGAGACATGATATGGATTATTTTTTTTAAGTTGAACTGTATCTTTTAACATACCTTTAGTTGTTCATTCATGTTTGTTTTCGCGCTGTAACTGGTATCAGTTCACATGTGCGTAGAACTGTGGCGTTACGATCTGTCACAGCACATTTACAGAGCGCCAAATCCATATCCTTGTGCTTTTTAAAGTGGGTATATGCAAATCCTTGACCTTTCCTAGTAGGTATACGCCATATACCTGCATATCACGTAGACTACACCACCGTGGGGTCCCACCTCGGGAGAAATCGCGGGGGCCCCCCAAGCCCGCGGGGCCCCACGCAGTTGCGTGGTGGGTAAACACTCTACTGCAGTCAATTGTTCTGAAAAAATCTAGATATTCACCCAGCTCTACTACAAAAGCTCACCAGTTGAAGAAGTTGTTAACAGGGCAAACAGCAAGAAGTGTAGACGTTACATCTGCTGATTTGGACAATTTAGGAAAAAAACGACACGAAAATAACATGGGCTGTTAATTATTTTTAAGACATGATTAGCTGAAAAAGAGGTCAGTATCGACCTCAAACACATCAATAAATCACAAATGAACTCAGTATTACTGGATTTTTATGGCTCCATTCGGACAAGTAAGAAGAACTGTATGGTATCAGCAGTTACCTGAATCTTCGGGCAGCGCCATATCAATGAACCTCCTCTTAGCCATTCATGGAATTTAATGTAAGACTCACGTCCGCCAACAACGTTTTTAAAGGAGTTGTTAAACAAATCCGACAATCTAGTAGGGATAGAACATCACACTACCCACCGATTTCATCTGAAGACCACAAGATCCTGGCAACCCAAAAGATTTATTAAATAAAGTATGGTATTCAGTTTGGCCAAAAAGGGAAGGAGGGTAATCGGCAGCTCAGAAGGCTTATTAAAATCGTATTGGAGACCATCCCAAGAGAGTAGAAAATGCTGGAGTGCAGTACTAAGAAAACCAGTGAAAAGAAAACCAGTGGCCGAATTTTAAAACACTGTGCACGGAGCAGTTATTTCAGACTCCGTTCCAGAACTCTTTGGCCAGTGGTGTAGTCCCTCAGCAGTGGAAACATTCCACAGTTATTCCGGTACCAAAAAAAGAGTTCCATCAAAGAACTACACGGTCTCAGGCCGTTCTTGTGAGGCCATTCTCACCTCTCTTGTGATGAAAACAATGGAGAAAATTATTAAAAATTATATCACTAAGGTAATTGACCCACAGTTGGACTCACTTCAGTTTGCATATCACAGAGGTGTCGATGTTGCAAAGGTATTTATCACAGCATCTCGAGTCTACCAACACCACAGCCAGGCTTTTGTTTTCTGATTTTTCTTCAGCATTCAATACCCCACTATAGGTGAACAACAAATGCTGAGGTTGGCTGGCAGGATTTTACAAGACCCTTCACATGTCCTGTTTTCTGTTTTTGAGTGGCTCCCCTCAGAGAGACGGCTTCGTTGTCCAGGCTGTAGGACACAAAGGAGGAAGGCAACGTTTGTTCCTAAAGTGGTACATCTTTTAAACTCCCAAACATCTCTGACCCCTTGTTTACCATGCCGAGACTTTCCCCATACTTACTTATATTTTTAATTTCACTCAGTTATATACATACACATACTGTACATGGTGACTGTTTCAGACCTTTTTTTTTAATCTGCCTGTAGCAGATTATATTTAATACATATGTACATTGTGCACGTTTTTAGTTCATATATGATGCTTCCTATGTATATTATGTGATGTGCCTCTACGTGACCTTGTAAGTTGCCCGCTGGGGACAAATAAAGTGTTTAAAATTAAAATTGAAATCTTCCAAGAATGAAACCCAATGCATTGTCTTGCTCTTTTGAAACCCAGAGCACCTTCTTGAAGTTCAAAGCTTGTTTGGGTCAAGTATGCTCATAACTCTTTGACTGTGTCATCTATGGGTCTATCACCCTTCCAGTGCAGTTTAGGCTACCAGCACCCCCTGTTTTTTTTTTTTTGTTTTTGTTTGTTTTTTGCATTTTTAATTAATCATAACTAACATTTCTTTTCCTTTCAGGCTTAACATCTGTATGCTTTTGAGAACTAAATGTACTTTAGCCAAAGTTAGTGTGTTGAAATAATGGAAGCATATGGATGGACATGGCTAGATGGCTATAAATATAATAAATCCATGATCTGAGTAACAAGCTGAAGTAATCTGTACTGTATTCAAAGGCAATGTCTAGAGGTCAGTGGAACACTGTCAACAGAAATGGAGTGTTCTCTTCCAAGCAATTTGATAAAGATTTTAAAAGATATAATAAAAAGCAGAAAATTGCTGAACTTGGAGAATCTCTGGGGTCTATGAAGATTTCATAAATGAGACATACAAAAACACATGCTGTGGGCTTGAGTGAAGTGTATACCACATCCTGTAAAGATGACAAATGTTGCATTATGTGTGTAGATGAACATGAGTTCTGAGGAATAGAAGCATTGTTGTGTGTAACTGACAAAAAAGAAGACATTTAGGAAATAAATGTCTAGCAAGGTAGAAATCTGATAAAAATGTATAATAAAAGAAATGTGTGTATTGCTTAAGCCATTGACGCAAATAGGAAATGCATTGACGCAAGTAAAAAAGGTGATAGACAAGTAACCTAGCAATTGACGCATGCAGGTAATATGTTATCGCAAGTAGAAACCACATGTGTGTGAATGAAAAGATAAAGTGCATCAAAAGATAATATAAAAACAGGGGCCTTTATAGCTCTAGGAGTAGAAGATGTGTATTTGCTGTATGTGTGATTTGCTGAAGGAAGAAAGAGCATACAAGCAAGCGGAAGCCGACGCCAGACCACAACCCTCAGAAGATCAAAGAAGACACCTGATTTACTTAGAGAAAACATATACTGAATAGAGAAGAGGGTAAGCTTTAAAATGTAATTATTTATCTGGCCCATGGAACTTCCAGCTTAGCTGGCATAGAGATGGTGTATTTAGCTTTTGTCTTTGCAAGAAATAATAAAATGAGAATGAGGACTGCCCTCAAACTCTGATAGTATTGTCTCAGTCTGTTTATTGTTGTAGAGTGAGAATCCATGTGGGGTATCAGAAGTTGATTGTCTGAAAGATATCCCGATGGACTTCACAAAGTCAGTCAAGGTTGCCAACCAGTTGCAACAGAGTGGGCTGTGGGAGTGCATTAGCAGGCATAGCTGTCCTCTGAGGGCAAAGAGCCAGCTGTGGTGCACTGAACGGAAGGCTAACCCACCCCACCCAGGTAGGCTTGGTTGATATCTGAACCGTAGGCCTAGGAGGTGCGGTAGTGATCAGAAGTAGACCCTGAGATAATATAATCTAACAAGAAAATACGCCTACCTGACTCTTCCTGAATCTATAAAGGTAAACCTTTTACAGGAGTTGAGTAATATGAATAGAGGAAGTGGCTCGTGACCAAGATAGTGTTATGTGGTCATGGTAGGAACCATCCAGGGGGTGACGCGGCACAACACAATGAATACCTGAACACAATGAAACCACTGAACCAATGAGAATGTAACACAAATGAAAACAAAAGCACATGGCATGAACACAAGGGAAACAGGGGAATCAAATGACACATGAAAACAAAAATCCCAGCCTTACAACGCCCTAGGTTAACTTTAGTCAGGTGCGTAGGGGAAAACTACCACACATGTAAATTTATTGGACCCAAATTTATTGGACTGTTTTCCATCACTAAGGAGCTCAGCCCAGTGGCGGTTCAACTTAAAGGGATAGTTCACCCAAAAATGAAAATTTGATGTTTATCTGCTTACCCCCAGGGCATCCAAGATGTAGGTGACTTTGTTTCTTCAGTAGAACACAACCGTTGCAGTCTGTCAGTCGTATAATACATGTCAATGGTAACAAAATGTATGAGAGTAAAAAAAACATGCACAGACAAATCCAAATTAAACCCTGCAGCTCGTGACGACACATTGATGTCCTAAAACACGAAACGATTGATTTGTGAAAGAAACCGAACAGTATTTATATCATTTTTTAACCTCTAATACACCACTATGTCCAACTGCCTTGCGCATGTTGGTGAGGTCTGAAAACATGCTCTGATGACGGAAGTGATCTCTCGCGCCTATACTTCAATGAGTGCGAGACATCAGATGCCAAGGATGGTTCTATAGCAGTGTTTCTACCCCTGGTACGGTGTCCATATTAGGACTTTTTCACACCTCAGTCATACAACGAAAAGGAGTCATGCCTCAGACTAAAAGTCTTTCAGTCATCGGACAAAACGGCATCGCACCTCAGACTGAAAGGCTTCAGGTCTCAGGAAAAACGATGTCAGGTTTCAGGTCTCGTACAATTAGACATCGAACTAAACAGCCTCAGACCAAAAGGCTTCAGGCGAAACAGCCTCAGACCAAAAGGCATCAGATAAAACGGCCTCAGACTAAAAGGCATCAAACTCAAAGGCATCAGACGAAACTTACTTAGAAAGAAGCGAATTGCCCCGCCTCAATGTGATGTCACGTGCACGCAGTTTTCTGTTAAATGTTACGGTCACTAACCTGTATAAAACATATCCCACTGAGATTATTTTGTAAATTTGTATTATTCACTAGTTTTATTTGCATGTAGGCTATAAAAAGTTAGCAAAATAACACATTGCAACTAGCTTGCATTGAAACTATCGTGAACACATACGAAAATTAACCATGGTTAAAAGTGTGTTAACTATGATTTTTTTTTTTTTTTTTTTTTTTTTTTGTCGGATTGATAGGCTATTTGTATAACAATAATTTTACTACAAATACCTTAAACTATGGTATAGCAAAACCATGGTTAATTTGTGGTTACCATGGTTAACTACTGTGACACTGTCCCATAAAATACATGTTTTACCGCTCTATTTATTACAATGATTTTATGTATAATAGAGATTTAATTGGTTTACATGTGTTTTAGTCCATTTTATCCCTCTTACTTATTTTAATGTGTGTATGTCTTTAAATGTGTATAGGTCTGCCTATCATGTGACTGGTCACATGACAGGAATAAGGAAGTAAGCCAGCATAAAGGAGGCAGCATGGCAAACAAACAGGGTCACAAAACAAAGACCACAAGCTGGATTGAGGAGTTTCATTTTAGGGACTTACCTTTCCAGCAAACCACATCACTTTTCCATTGGATTATCACTTTCAGGACATTGTATATACACCAGTGGACACTTTCACATTGGAACATTATCAGCACTCTACTAGGACTCTTAAGGACTGTTTTATGGTATGGTGCCAATGGACTCCAAACTTTTAACAGCCTAAGTTTTTCTAGTTTTATTGTGTTGTTTTAAGTTCCATGTGGAAATTGTAAATACACTTTATTTATTCACTTCATTTCTGTTGTCTGTCTCATCTTTTTAAACACTCCAAACCTCTCACACAGTATAATCTGACCCCAATTTTAATCCATGTAAAATCGACCTATTGGGCCGATCGTTACATATGGTGGCCCGTACGGGGAACGTTTAAAGATTTTAAAAGCTGTGTTGAGAAGAGTGTTTTAAGATGATGACAAACCAAGTTAATGCTGCTTCTTTTAATACATCTGCTGGTTTTAATGATGAACGGGTTTTACATCATTGTGATTGTGTACAGCTTTGTGCTGAGTTGGCTGCTCTTAAAAACATTGTTTTAAAACTGGAGAAGGATTTTAAAGACTCTGTTGAAAGTAATCTTAACCGTGAACTGTATTTTAGAGAGGCTGTGGATTTTAAATTTGAGAAAATGGAGGAATCTATAAAGGATGCCGTGGCGACACTAGAGAGAGAGGTCATCGACTGTTTTAAGAGGAGAGACAAAAAATGGGCGAAACAGCTGGAATAGACAAAGGATCCAGAAACCGCCATCTCCCCTCCCACTGCGACGACCAGCCCAGTGCCTCCCACGTCGACCCCTGGCTTTCCTCCGACCAACAATCCCACTGCCTCAACAACTTCACGAACAGTCAACAGAGCAACCGATGGAGAATTCTGTGCCACTGTTACAACTGGGCCAGACTTGGACACCATCTTCTCCATCCTCCCCTTCTCCAGAGAGCAGCTCACCAGCACACAGGGTGATGACGACACTCTCCAGAGACTTTCCATCTCTCCCTCCACTCCACCGACCGACGGGATCGAAGTGCGGGACCACCAAGGCGTGCTGTACCATCAGATCCAGAAGGGGGGCGGCAACATAAAGATCCAGCTTGTCGTCCCCAAGGCCCTGATCCAGCAGACGGTGCAGCACTTCCATCGAAAGACCCCAGAGAGACACCATGGGCGACTGAAGACCCTCCTGAGGATCCTGGAGGTTGCCTGGTGGCCCACAATCCGCAGCGACACCTGGAGATTCGTCGGCGACTGCAAGTCATGTGGGGTGGAGATCAAGGAGTGTGCTGTCATCAACCCTAGCTGCAAACCACTTCACAGTCAACATCATCACCGTTCATCAGCTTCAACATCACACACCAAAGAGACCCACAAGCCGGATAGGAGGAAATGCCAGGGGGAGTGGCGTGCCAGGAAGGCCGGATGCTACAGGACCTTGGGAGGAATGGCGTCACCGACCCAAGGACATCCAGGCTGGTATCTGTTTCCACCTCTCTCTAGTGTTCCAATAGATTCCTCCGGCAGACTAGTGCCTCCGTGGGAGGGCCTAGTTTTACCTAATTTATTTCAAAGACATTTTAAGACACACATTCGAGAGGATACCCACTACCTGGACAATGGCTGACAGTACCTTTTAACCCTGTAAAGCCCACTGTTGCAGAATTACAAAATCACTTTCAACAATTTTTAAAAAAGGCTTGCAAATGTTTTTTTTCTCTCAAGACCACATTTACATAGTTAATGGGTTCTATTGTTTGTCCTCACAATGCTATTGGATAGAATAAGTGTTTATAGGTCCGGTCATCTGGCCATGAAGTTACTCTACCTGCAGACTTCGCGTCAAGCTCATCTCCTTTTTTTACATGACTGGATTTGTCAAGATTCAAGTAAGTAAATTTCCTTACATATTTTTTTTTGTTTTGTTTATTACAATGTCTAGAACACGTATATATTTAGTTATTTTGGAAAACATTAATCAAATTTGATTTAGAGCTTGTTAAGTCCATGTTGTAATTCTACAACGTTGGGCCAGAGTGGTAGTCAAAATAGCCTGTGCTCCTACATGTTACATAAGGACACTGCACTTCTCACATGGTCACAAATTGAAATTTAAACTGTTAGATTTATTTATTGTACTTATAACTAAGTTCTAAATGTGCTTTTCTGTTAAATTTGTACTTAGTTTAGACCATAATTAAACCCAGGAATAAACTGTATGTGGGATTTAAAACTCCATCATCCAGAGCAGTGAAACTCCCTGTATCTATGTAGTTTATTTGTTTTTTAACTTCTAAATGATCCAGAGATCTTTTTTTGAGTGTTGGCCAAGTAGCAGTTTATAGCATTAGGAGCTCTGAATGATTTTGGGGGGATGCCTTTTGCATTCTTCAGGGACAGGTGTGAATGGTCTTGAACAACCTGTAAGTGCTCTGGGGGGATGCATGTGTTCCTTTAGTATGATAAGTAGAGACCATAATAGGCCAGCCAGACAATATTGTTTGAATGTAATAGTGGAATTTTGATGAGCATTTGCATTGAAATTATAATACTTTGATGGATAATACTTAGATCTCTACCCTTGACACATGGTCTACCACCCTGTATTCTTTCAGTTTATCTACTACAATATAATACCCATTTGTATTATTTCCATTTTATTCCTCTTACTTATTTTAATGTGTGTATGTCTTTAAATGTGTATGGGTCTGCCTGAATAAGGAAGTAAGCCAGCATAAAGGAGGCAGCATGGCAAACAAACAGGGTCACCAAACAAAGACCACAAGCTGGATTGAGGAGTTTCATTTTACGGACTTACCTATCCAGCAAACCACATCACTTTTCCATTGGATTATCACTTTCAGGACATTGTATATACACCGGTGGACACTTTCACATTGGGACATTATCAGCACTCTACTAGGACTCTTAAGGACTGTTTTATGGTATGGTGCCAATGGACTCCAAATTTTTAACAGGCTAAGTTTTTCTAGTTTTATTGTGTTTTAAGTTCCATGTGGAAACTTTATTTATTCACTTCATTTCTGTTGTCTGTCTCATCTTTTTAAACACTCCAAACCTCTCACACAGTATAATCTGACCCCAATTTTAATCCATGTAAAATCGACCTATTGGGCCGATCGTTACACTACAATAACCATTTTGTTTTATTTGTAGTAAACCCATGGTTCATTTTTATAAGAGAGGTAAAAAAAATATTTCGAACTATTTAAATGCGTTGTTTTAAGTAGGCTACAGCTGCTTTGTGTACAGAGGTTACTAAGGAAACGGTTTTATTTCTGCTGTTCCAGCGCCACCTACTGTCAGAGAGTCGATTAGGCAAGGCAATTTTATTTATTTAGCACATTTCACACACAATTCAAAGTGCTTTACATAAAAAGGAAACATACATAAAAATAAAAATGGAATGCATAAAAAATAACAATAAAAACAGAATACCACTATCTGGTTGGAAGAGTCACATTTACATTTTCATTCAGCCCGCTGCTGTTTTTCTGCAGACCAATGTGAAAATCGGCATGTTCTTTTCTGTTCTTTTCTTTTCTTTTCTTATTCGCCAAGGGATTACATAAATAGCCTACATGAATACCATCAACAGATAGATTCTACATAATTAACATGCACGCATACCCCTTACATTAATTATGGGAATAGTAACAGTAAAGAAAAAGACAACTGAAGGACGACATATGATGGGATAAAAGCCAATAGAAAGTTAGGCTATACAAAAAAAAAAAGAAAAAAAAAAATGCCTTTTAGTCTGAGTCCGTTTCATCCGATGCCTTTTCGTCTGAAGCCTTTTGGTCGGAGGCTGTTTCGTCTGAAGCCTTTTTGTCTGAGGCTGTTTAGTTCGATGCCTAATTGTACGAGACCTGACACCTGACGTCGTTTTTCCTGAGACCTGAAGCCTTTCAGTCTGAGGCGCGATGCCGTTTTGTCCGATGACTGAAGCCTTTTAGTCTGAGGCATGACGCCTTTTTGTTGCATGACCGAGGTGTGAGGAAGTCCTAATATGAACACCGTACCCTGGGGGTACGTGAGGTGACAAAAGGGGGGTACGCGAACAAAATGCGGAGTAGCCTAGTTAATTTAACTCTACCATACCTTAAAATAATATTAAAAGCATGTATTTCTAACTGACAAAATGCCGTAAATCCATTACATTTAATCAAATTACCTCATGTTTTGCAGTCTAAAATGACTGCATCCACACAAGCAGCATGCATATGATAGAGTGCGTGCAGATTCTGCTGCCTTAAATCGCGCGACAATGCACCTTTGTAAAAGTGGGGATTTAGCACTCGCATGAAGAACAAATATAGACACAGATAGTGGATTTATATCAATTTAAGACTCAAACTTTCTTCGATACAAAAACATACCTTGTGTGAGTTCTTGTATTTAATGTTGATAACGAGGGAGAATGCAATTGTACCCAAATATCCACATGATTATGGAAGCATATGTGTAGCAATATTCAATTTGAAATGTAATATGCAAAATGGCAATGCAATATGTAAAATGGCAATGCATTTCTGTGTTTAAATTTACATTTTCCATTCCATATATGCAATGTTTGGAGCAAAATGATAATTCAAATTCAATAATAGAATTTACATTTGCCATTTCCTACACTACGTTTAACAAATCATTTAAACATTTATTTTAATGCTTTATAAGTTGCAAAATTAAAATGAAAATGTATTAAAGAAATGATTATATATGTTTAACGCGGTCAAGCCAAAATTGTAGCAAAATTATCATTTAAATGTTATTTTTCTTAATTGCATTTACACTCACAGTGCGATTGCATTTTCATTAAATGCCCCGCAATGAAGTAGCAAAATTCAATGTGGATTTGAAAATGCATTTCCAGCTTATCAAGTCCCCGCCCGCCCTGTCAATCACTTCATTAAGGCGGGGCCAGGTGTTGGAAACATGGCGGCAGCAGAGTTATGAAGAGCGAGGCATAAACTGGCAGATGATGCTGATCAAGAACAGAGAAATGTCAATGTTCCTGCAGATGATGCGCTTCTGTCGGTCATAGAACCAGTACGTTATTAGAAGCATAGATATTTATGGTTAGGCGTCTCGCAGTGAACGCGCCTGGTGCTCTTGAGGTGAGCGCGCTCGCGCAGCTCGAAGTGCTGAAACGGACGCTTCGAGTGAGCGGTGCTTTACATCAGGTTCCTTTACTCATAGAAATAATCTTAAACAAGATATCCGAGATTATTGCTTGCTCTATCAGGATGATGTCTGTTTTTCTCTTTTTATCGTTCTGGTTGTTTATGCATCATTTATAATAATAAAACTATAGTCCATCTGGATGCTAATGTGTTGTTTATATTAATAATAATAATAATAATAATTTCTATTCGAAAAAATAATGTTTAAACCTCTCTTTCACACACTAGAGAGCACCCCATCCAGCCCATCTCTAATGCTCCTAAAATTCACTCAGGTGATATCTTGTCTCTCTGGACAGCTACACAGAGTCATTCTTCTCGGTCTGAGCAATGAGTTTTTGTCTTTTTTTAAAATCTTTTTATTTTTTTTTTCTTCTATGGAAATTTCATTTTCAGGCATCATGCCACAAAATTCCAGTTCCAGCACACCCCAAAGGCACTACTGGATTTGTAAAACTGAATGTTTCAAGATGTTGGAAATACAACATTTGATAGAAAACACTATCAGTTAAAGGTCCCGTTTTTCGTGGTTTTTTGAAGCTTTGATTGTGTTTATAGTGTGCAATATAACATGTTCATGTTTCGCGTGTAAAAAAACACAGTATTTTTCACATAATTTACTTATCTGTATACCGCTGTTTCCACCATAGACAGTAAAAGAAATGGACACAGCGACCCCATTGGAACTCAATTGAGTCAAGTGAAGCCCATTTTTAGCGATTTTTAGCACTTCCGTTTCTGACGCGCAGACTCACACTAAGCTTGATGACGTCCGCAACCTGTCTGACAGATGTAAATCTTCTAGTAGCTGTGCGTGCAAACTGCCATCGTTAATCTTGCAGAGACGGCGAGCTTGAGCGGGGAGTTCTTTGGCGTGAGTGAGCAGGAGTAAGTATTCTGATTAATTATTTTGTATAGTATTTTAAAATGTAACGCCAGTACGCCATATTAAGATAATCTCCCCGATTGCCTGCGAGCTTCTCCTCCTGTCAGTACGGTAATTTCTCTACTGTGCGACAGAGAGTCGAGTGGTTATGACGCAATCGTTAGCTTATTTTTACAAAAACTGTTTCTACGGGGCCATAATGTAACATAGAAGGTAATGGAGCCCTTTATACATTGTCGTGTATCTTTGGAAATAAATAATGGACAAATGGAGTCTTTAAACGCCTCAGATGTAAAGTTATTCACTGTCAAAGTGACGCCAAAATGAATGGGAGTCAATGGGATGCTAACGCAAGTGAAGTTCTGCTACAAGATGGCAGCACGCGGCCGACTTCAACTTCCGGTCGACTTCCTTGGGCACTGGTTTCCACTGTCATAAAAACGGGCTGATGACTTCCTTGTTCTATGAAGTCCCTCCTTCAGAAATACGTAACGAGTTCTGATTGTGCCAGCGGTTCCTGTGTTGTGATTCAACAGCTCTGAGCGCACCTTGCCCGGAAAAGTCACGCCTCTTACCATAACGTGGAGATGCACGCGCTCAGTGTTATTGTAAACATGTCTTTAATTTTACCCTATCAATTTGAGCCGGAATCAGACCCGGTGATTGGACTGCGGGATGAAAATAACAGCGTTTCGACGACATGGCGACAAACACACTCTACAAACGCAACTCTTGTGTATTCCTGTGGGCGGAGGTTAGTCAAAAAACTGTTTTAGTGACGTCATTAAAGAAGGAAGTAGAGGGATGTAGTCCAAACTGGCCGTTGATGTAGGCGACTTCTGTTAAATAAAATATCTCGCTTGGCATTGAACTTTGAGCTTTAAAATTTTACAGATTTTATTTATACTCTAACAACAACATTACACACTAACTAAAGTTTGAAACATGGGATCACGAAGAACAGGACCTTTAAAAATAAAAATCACATCAATTACCACTTTTCCAGCATATGGCGGCAGAGGACCATTTATTGACTCATTTAAGACAGTTCCTGTAATATTTTTTTCATGTTTCGCTTTTGAATAAATATTAAACATTATGAAATCAATCGGTTTAAAAATAAACGTTGTCAAGGTGATGTATGAAGTACTCACAAAGTCTCATGAAAAACAATAACTTTTCTTGAGCATGAATTACACAGAAAGTGCTCTCCCTTTATACTCACAGCAGCTGTCAGTCAGTGCAGCTCAAGATCAGTGAATTTGTTTTGATGAATGAAGTTTTCCAGCTAGTTTGTATTATTGCGGACATTCTAAAGAACGCTTCATGCATATGGTCCATTAAAGGGCCCAAACTGTGCTAAGAAAATATCCTCAACATCATCACCTGTTCACATGTGCTTTAGTGTGTGAAAGACTGGTTTAGACATGACCAGTTATTTTTGGGAATATAAATTATTATTACTATTATTATTATTATTATTATTATTATTATTATTACAAATAACACTCATTAGCATCCAGATAGACTACACATCGTTTTATGAATTAAATGATGCATAAACAATAATCGGAACGATAAAAAGAGAAAAAGAGACAACATGCTGATAGAGCAAGGCAATAATCTCGGACATCTTGTTTAAGATTATTTCTATGAGTAAAGGAACCTGTTGTAAAGCACCGCTCACTCGAAGCGTCTGTTTCAGCACTTCGAGCTGCGCGAGCGCGCTCACCTCAAGAGCATCAGGCGCGTTCACTGCGAGACGCCTAACCATAAATATCTATGCTTCTAATAACGTACTGGTTCTATGACTGACAGAAGCGCATCATCTGCAGGAACATTGACATTTCTCTGTTCTTGATCAGCATCATCTGCCAGTTTATGCCTCGACAGGGCGGGGGCGGGGACTTGATCGGCTGGAAATGCATTTTCAAATCCACATTGAATTTTGCTACTTCATTGCGGGGCATTTAATGAAAATGCAATCGCACTGTGAGTGTAAATGCAATTAAGAAAAATAACATTTAAATGATCATTTTGCTACAATTTTGGCTTGACCGCGTTAAACATATAATAATTTCTTTAATACATTTTCATTTTAATTTTGCAACTTATAAAGCATTAAAATATATGTTTAAATTATTTGGTAAACGTAGTGTAGGAAATGGCAAATGTAAATTCTATTATTGAATTTGAATTATCATTTTGCTCCAAACATTGCATATATGGAATGGAAAATGTAAATTTAAACACAGAAATGCATTGCCATTTTGCATATTACATTTCAAATTGAATATTGCTACACATATGCTTCCATACATGACTGCAAACATGCATTATTATACAACAGGTCAAAAAACAAAACGTACATTTTAAACACAGTACTGTCAGTATTTACTCTATTTTGCAACGAAAACATTTCTAACGAAAACCAGAGCAGAACTACAACACACGAATGCGGCTTTGAACGAATCGTGAGAGTCAATGATTCAATGATTCATTCACAGCCACTTGCTTCGTTACAGAATGAATGACTCGATGACTCACTCATAAAAACAGTGACTTGCTGCCACCTACTGGCAGTTTTAGTTTAATATTTAAAAGTATCACTTCGTTGTCCACCATCATTGCATATTTCTCTATTAAACATTTTTTTATTTAAAACATTATTTATTTTATAAAGTTATTCATAAACGTAAAAATATGCACTGGAAAATCAATTTAGGGGGCAAATATTGTCTCATAATGGAAAAGGTGTGACTGCAGTCGAAGTGGAAGAGGGGGTATCCCTTTCAGGGGGTACTCCATGCTAAAAAGTTTGAGAACCACTGTTCTATAGCATCTCATTTCAAGTGCCTGCTTCTTCATTGCAACTCTGCTGTGAGTGACCAGGACTCACAGGCATATAAGAAGACTGAGAGGACAAGTGCATGCAGAAGTCAAATTTTTGTTTTAGAGAGATTTTTGTCTCTCCATACAGGTTCCAGCTTGCTGTTGTTTGCCCTGTTCTTACTCAAACTTCTGGTTTTGACCCCTCTTAACTGATGATAGAGCTCAAATATTTGAAATGACTCACAGTTTCCAGTTCTTGTCCACTAACTTCAATCTTTGTTAGTGATCTGCTTGTCACTATTTGTCATCAGCTTTGTTTTTTCAGTGCTTATCTCCATGCCAAACCTAGAAGATGTTTCATCCAGGTCTACTGCATAAATCTTAGGCATCTATAAATGTTTGATTGTTGCTTAAGTGTTCAAATACTTTTTGCAGGCACTGTTTGTACATTAAGTGTATTCCATAACTGGTTTTGTCAGGTGATTTTTTTTTTTCCCCAGAAGGAACCTGAAAGAACTGTGACGGAGCAAGCAACTTTCATTTTCCATTTATGACCATGTTCCTCCTGCAGAGTGATGTACAAATGAATGATAGCAATGTGATAAACAAGGTGACTGCTGTTGTAGACAAGGCAACTGAAATTAATAACTTATTCTAAGAAACAAGTTGATTTGGAGTCAAAGCCTCTCGACCTGCTGGTGTTCATTAATGTTTCATCTTTAATGTCATTAATTAAAAGCTAGTTAAAAGATATTTTTAAGGCAGTGGCTTATATTCGTATTAAAACAATTTAAACGGTTTAAGATCACCTAAGATCAAAAATTCACTCAAAAACTATTTAAAATGAAGAGTTTAAGGTTCATTTCTCAAATATGTGGGGTCTACAGGGGAAAGAAAAAAACAAATATAGGAAATTATGTGGTAACTCAATTTGTTGGAGAACTAGATATTTTTTTTTGATATATTTAGAGTTTGATATTCAGACAAACGGTGTCCAAGTGATCACAATAAAAACACAATATTGAGTAGCTTTGACAGCACTATTTTTCTGGGAAGTCATGGTAACACTTTATTTTACAGTATCCATCATGTTTAGTAAATTATGCATAATAATATGCAACTAAACCTAAACCAAACCCTAATTCTAACTGTAAACCTAAATGTTGTTTATATTACTCAGTACTAAATTGTATAATTGCAGTCTTTAAGAGAGACCTTAAGAGTCTTTAAGACCCAATTTTATTTTATTTCTTCAGCTTTTCAAGGACACTCCATTAATCCAGAAGAAGTGTCTAGCACTTTTTTTTTTTTTTTTTTTTTTTTTTTTTTTGAAAATTGTTTTTTGAAAATTGTTTTTTCAGTGTTTTATTTAGTTATTTTATTTAAATAAACAGTATCATCTATGGTTTGTCACTATCTATTGAAAGATTTATTTTTATTTTATTTATTTATTTATTTATTTTTTAGCCTACCGAGTTTAGCCAGTACCAGTAGCGTAGAGATCCAGACAATTGTTCATTTTAGTACTCTGTCTTTGTTTGTAAAAGGTTAAATGTTTTCAAACTGTTGTAGCAAATTAGCTCAAAAGGGAAATATGAATAATTAATCATAACTCATTATAATTAATTATAAATATCTGAATCAGTTAATCAAATAAACTTGATGTATAGCTAAATTAATTTTAAATTAATTTCGGTACAATCAGTATTGATCGTCTTTCAACTCTTCTGAAGGATATTTTCCGTGGCCACAGAAAAAATAACTCTTTCTTGGCATGTAGCGATCTTAACGTTACTCATTGGTTAATAAGCACATCAGAATCAACTCGCAAGAATATCACATAAGTTTTATTTAACTAAATCACAAACGCATAGCTAGACAAATCAGAGTGGAAATGAATTTGCATAACAGGGGAATGAAGCTATGAAAAGAGTCAATTAACAAGCTGGAAGAACCATCAGTTTCTTACTATAAAGCACCTCTGTTAACGATTAAATCACAGGTACCTTTCTATATACAGGTGCTGGTCATATAATTAGAATATCGTGAAAAAGTTCATTTTTTTATGTAAATTATTTTTAAAAGCTGAAACTTTCATATATTCTAGATTCCCTACATGTAAAGTAAAACATTTAAAAAGTTTTTTTTTTTTTTAAATTTTGATGATTAGAGCGTACAGCTCAGTCCAAAATCCAGTATCTCAAAATATTAGAATATTTCCTAAGATCAATCAAAAAATGGATTTTCAAAACAGAAAAGTTCAAGTTCTTTAAAGTATGTTCATTTGTACATTCAATACTTGGTCGCAGCACATATTACAGCAAATGACTTGCTCCTAGCACAAATTACAGCATCAGTGAAGTGTGGCATGGAAGTGATCAGCCTGTGGCACTGCTTGAGCCTTCAGATCATCTGTATATCATCTGTATATGTTGGATCAACTGTTTCTCATCTTTCTCTTGAAAATATCCCATAGATTTAGGTCAGGCATGTTGGCTGGCCAATAAAGCACAGTAATATCATGGTCAGCAAACCACTTGGAAGTGGATTTTTGCACTGTGGGCAGGTGCTAAAGTCCTGCTGGAAAAGGAAATCAGCATCTCCATAAAGCTTGTCAGCAGATGGAAGCATAAAGTGCTCCAAAATCTCCTGGAAGATGGCTGCATTGACTTTGCACTTGATAAAACACAATGGACCAACACCAGCAGATGTCACAGCCCCCCAAATCATTACTGACTTCAGAAATTTCCCACTAGACTTCAAGCAGCTTGGATTCTGTGCCTCTCCAGTCTTCCTTCAGACTCTGGGACCATGATTTCAACATGAAATGCAAAATTTACTTTTATCTGAAAAGAGGACTTTCGACCACTGTTCACTGTCCAGTTCTTTTTCTCCTTAGCCCAGGTGAGAAGCTTCTGACATTGTTTCTGTTTCAGAAGTGGCTTGGTAATCCTTTTCCTGAAGATGTCCGAGTGTGGTGACTCTTGATGCGCTGACTCCGGCTTCATTCTACTCATTGTGAAGCTCTCCCAAGTGTTTGAATCGGCTTTACTTGACAGTATTCTCAAGCTTGTGGTCATCCCTGTTGCTTGTGCACCTTTGCCTACCCAATTTCTTCCTTCTAGTCAACTTTGCATTTAATATGATTTGATACATCACTCTGTAAACAGCCACCACATTCAGTAATGACCATCTGTGACTTACTCTCTTTGGAGGGTGTCAATGATTGTCTCCTGGACCAGTGCCAAGTCAGCAGTCTTCCCCATTAGTGTGGTTTCAAAGAACAAGAGATACCCGAAATTTATACTGTAGGGATGGTCATTTAACAAAACTCAAATGTAAATATTCTAATTTTTTGAGATACTGGAATTTGGACTTTCATGAGCTGTATGCTCTAATCATCAAAATTAAAAAAAAAAAAAAAAAAAAAAAAAAACTTTTGAAATGTTTTACTTTACATGTAGGGAATCTAGAATATATGAAAGTTTCATTTTTAAAAATAATTTACAATAAAAAACTTTTTCACAATATTCTAATTATGACCAGCACCTGTATATTTACTTTCATTTTCAGCTATAACGCCATTCATGTAATGGGCATTTTTTATAATCCAGTCGGTTGGTGCATAAAATCAAATCCTGCTCTATATTTTTCCTTGATGAATATCTTATTTCATTTGATACACCAAGGATTAAAAAATGTATTGCAATTCTTGTTGACTTTAACTCATGAAAATGAGTGCAAACACTGTATCATCCAGATATTTGTGTTTTCAGAGAAGCAGAGTTTTCAGCTTCACAATGCTCAACAGAAGGGAACTGATTGTATCCGGCCCTTTTATATTACCATAAAAGTCAAAGAACAGTGCAGAGTAACAATGAAAACATTGATAAAACAGATATAGAATAGAAAGTATGATCACATGTGCAGAAAGATGTTCATGTACTATTAAGTAAAAATGGCATTTTGTTTTGTCACTAACAGGAACAAAGAGGTGTTGATGTTGGTCTTCAAATTGCATTTTGTTTATTTAATGTATTTGTTTGGTTGCACCAAATGCCTGTATGCCCTGGACAAAAGGACAGACCGGTACTTCTCTTCTGAGTTATAGACAAATGAATCATGCCAAGGTCTGTTCTTTATTTGCTGTATATCCTCCAATCGTAGCCTTTATTGTTGTTTGGTAATAATTGTGATTGATGGTTGATCTGAGTCATGAATTCAAATTTATAGTTTATTTTTATTTTTATAATGATTTCTTAATAAAACATCTGTGCTTGAGTTCACCAAACATCCATCATCTTGTCAACTATTATCCAACTTTATATGACTACTCACTAAAAGTGTTATATAATAGGACATTTCATCATTATATTGTCTGTTTATTATTATATTGTCACCAAATGTAATAAACTATTGCCCATCTGTTACATGTGGACTATGAGGCATTAAGTTATTACAAACATATGTATTTGAAGCATGCTTTGAAACAATAAAAAAATGTTTTGACTTGACTGAGTAATTTGTTACAGAATAAAAAAAAATTGTGAAAGTACAATGGACTAAAAATATTAAGGCTAGTCATCAGAGAAGACTTACCAAATAATAGTGTATGATTATGCTCTGGTCAAATGCCAATAATTCTGTGATAATACGTAAACAGATGAAATTGACAGAATTCATGCTTATTCCTCAAAGTAAAAAAGATTAAAAAAAAAAATAAAAAAATGTAAAGATAGCTTTTACTTTCAGTATTGCATGTGACTGACAAGGTTGCCACAGTCCCAATGCCCAAATTTGTTCTTTATAAAGGTTCAAGTAACAAAACATAGGCCTTTAGAGTAAAAAGGTTCTATATTTTCATTTAATATTATTTTATCATTTAAGGGTTCCAAACATGAGATCACAATTTATTGACTGCGGTTTAGTTTAAAGGTTTGCTATTGGTCGAGCTCGTGTGAGTGACAGGTTGTCCCGCCCTTGCGCCAGTAACGTGTCATCAGAGAAGGGGTGACGCTGCAAGATTTTGATTAAAAATCACGTGGGCACATGATTTTAAAAAATAATGACGTGTACGGATAAATCATTTAATAAATAGGCCTACTGCAATATTCTATAAAAAATAAGAATTGTGAATTTAATAAAAAATAGACTGCTTCTACCCCCTTTGCTAACCAGCCAAATTCGTATTAGCCCTTGGCGTAAATATGCGAGCGCTCTATTCATCCAGTAGGGGGAAGTAATGCGCCCTCTTATGCTTTTGCCAACCACTAATATTAAAAAGCACGAAGAAAAGAGAGCGCAGCGGCAGTAAACATGGCGGATAACAGGGAAAAAGGTTTACAAGACTACAGAAAGAAATTATTGGAGCATAAAGAGATTGACGGACGCCTCAAAGAGTGTAAGTAAGGTGTTTCTCTGTTCACGTCAGGCCGTTATTGACCAGTTTGACACCTTCTCCAGCTGTTGTTTGTTTTATTTCGGCAGACTGTGCTGTAAGTCGCTTTGTCATGCAGTGCTGAAATCAATTAGCGGCTAATGGTAACAGCTAAGATTACCGACAGATACCAATAAAATGAATAAGTTAATGTGCACAGCATGATTTTAAGCGTTCTTGCTATAATTAATAACCTGTACAATTAAAAATAGTCATTTTTCAGTAATTTATACTCCTTGAGAAACCACTCGCCAATGGACGTTTAGCATCTCTGATACATGAAGCAGATGAAACTTTTATCACACGTTTGTACATGTATGTAAATAAACTCTATATATCATTTCATTGGTCTGAAATCTCTGTTTCAGTGAGAGAGCAGCTGAGGGAGCTCACTAAACAGTATGAGAAGTCTGAGAATGATCTGAAAGCTTTACAGAGTGTGGGACAGGTAAGGTCGAAGCAAAATCTGCTGCAGAGTTTTATTATACCAACATGAACACAGCCAGATATCTGCATTTCTTATGGTTTGATCAAATCTTTGGTTTGTAGATTGTTGGTGAGGTGCTGAAACAACTGACTGAAGAGAAATGTAAGTTCAGATCACCTTTTTTTCTGGTGTAGTTGTCAGTCTAATGTTGCTCAGTTCCTAAATTTCTCCTTCTTTTGTAGTTATTGTCAAAGCAACCAATGGCCCGCGCTATGTTGTTGGATGTCGCAGACAGGTGAGTTTATTGATTGTACTTTATATTTAACTCTCAAAAATATGAAATGAGTCAAATCTTTTTTTTTTTCTTCTTTTTTTTTTTTTTAAAGAAATTGATGACTTTATTGACACTTAATATAAAATGTATATTAAAAACTTAAAGTCGTCATGTTTTTGTTGTATCATCATTGATAAATCATGCTTTTATGACAAAATATACATTTTATTCAGAGGCCCAATCTGAGCAAATATATGCAATTTGTTGCAGTTGCTGATATTTATATGGGCAAAAAGTAAGATGGAATTATGATAGCTTGTACTGTAAATCAGTGAGATTCATGTAACATTATAACAGACTACCTGCATAAAATTCATACATATAAATATTAATTGTCACTCTATATCTCTCAAGAATATGTATTAGTAAAATATTTAAATTAGGGCTGGGAAATTATTACAATTTTTAATCTAATTAATTACATGATGTGGTGATTATTTAATCTAATTAATCTCAAATTTATTGTACATCAAATTTGGCTGAGAAATTAACCCCAAAAGATGATTTGAATTCGTCATTTTATAAAGCATCAAATAGACATTATAAAAAGAAGATTCAGAAATAAATATTTTATTTGATTCAGCATAGAAATCATTACACAAACGTTTGTACCATGAGGTTGAGTAAATGATGAATAAATTTAAATTTTTGGGTGAACTACACTATATCTTTTTAATTTATTTTTATCAATATGGAAATATGAAATTGAAAGTAAACATTTGGTCAACTGATGTTTTATGAATCATTGTCTTTGAGAATTTAATTTACTGAAGGCTACTAAGAAAGCTAGGTTACCAAGTTTATTAAAATAATTCACAATATGTGCACATTTATTATTAATGACACCACGCAGGCACAATAGCGCTGTATGACAGATGTTTCACTTTTATTTAATTTTTCCTTTTTTATTCAAAATATTCTCAAACTTGTTAACTATAGCCTATCATGAACTAT
Organism: Megalobrama amblycephala; assembly: GCF_018812025.1. Lineage (NCBI taxonomy): Eukaryota > Metazoa > Chordata > Actinopteri > Cypriniformes > Xenocyprididae > Megalobrama > Megalobrama amblycephala. Next base: position 6,376,879 of record NC_063054.1, read on the forward strand.
AGACTATATAGTGATATTCTCCATTTATTTTAACCAATAAAAAAATGACTGCAGCTTTCAGATGCGACGTTCTTTTCATTTTTATAGTTCACTTGAGGCATTTTTAACAATGCATGTCAATGAGATGCTTGTAACAGTACAACAGAAAGTATAACAGACTACTTAGATAAAATTCATATAAATATTAATAGTCACTCTATATCTCTCAATGTCTTAGTAAGATCAGAACTCTGTCGTTTATATTGTGGGGCAAAACAGAATGCAATACAATGATGATTGAGAGGTGAAAAAATAAATGTTCCTCAAAAGCCTGATATATCATATTTGATACTCAGATTTTATAGATAATAAAGTAAGTTTCTTCAGTCTAGTACGTGTTAATTTTGAAATATTATCAATAATATAAAGGTTATTTTTACATTTACTTTATTTAAAAAAAAAAAAAAAAACTGTAAAGATTTCACGGATGTACCACGACCTAAAGGTAACGACCTAAAAGGTTTTTACTTGTTAAAAAGTATAAAATCAGTCAGAAGGCATGTAGTAGATTGTGTTCATCTTTATAATTTACAGGGCTATCAAATATAATGCAGTGGTGTTAAAAATAATATTTTTGTGTGATTGCCATGTTTTTTTTAAATCTTATCTGCCCATATGTTCTTGTTTTAGCTGGATAAAACCAAGCTTAAACCAGGCACTAGAGTGGCTCTGGACATGACGACTCTCACTATCATGAGGTAAGGGGTTCAGTCTCTCTGCCAGTCAAGGTTCATTTGTAGGGGTGTAACGATACGCTCAGGTCACGATACGGTACGTATCTCGATACAGAGTTCACGATACGATACGGATCACAATATTTTAAACAAAATGAAACTGAAATTCAAACAAGGTTTATTAAAAAAACATGAACAAATTTCAATAATTTTCCTTGTTGTACATACAAGATCACATTTCAATAAAATAAATAAATATAAAATTTTAATAAAAACCTTCTGTATTCAAATTAACAGTTGAATAGGGCTGTCTGTCACTGAAAAAAAATGTTAAATTTAACATGAACTTAGAATTATGAATAGGGGCCGTTCACATATCGCGTCTAAAAACGCGTGGAAGGCGCGGCTGCACTGCTTCTCCTTCTTTCCAAAGCGCTTGCGCTCCTATGGCGTCGGTCGTTGCTATGCAACCATGAACTGAGCTCTCCAAGAGGATCAGGATGTTTCTGCAAAGGATAAATGATTTCTAGCCCTTGCATTAGTTTTACTACGAGATATATTGATGGAGATAAGATATAAAAACCACCATGAACAGCTATGATCAGCTATGATCAGCTGTTCGGCTGAGCTTTTGATGTTTTGTTACGGAAAGGCCATAGCTGATCGGTTGATTCTTGTCACACGACCTGCGGTGCGCTTGCGGCATTCTGAGAAGTTGAGAATTGCATGCGCGTCGCGACCGCGTTGATCCCATTATGAGCGCGCCTGCCGCCCAGCTACATTTGAAAATAATAACTGACTTGCACGCGGAAAAGACGCAATATGTGAACAGCCCCTAACTTAAAGCAAAGCATCGCAAGCGTCTTTTGCTTTTCTGTGAGCACAGCTGTTGCTGTGCACTGCGGTGAAAGAAAGCCACGACTTTTCTCACGCGACCATGCAAGAGACTGACATGAGAAACGTTTAAACCTGCTTGCAAGATTCAATGTGTGCCCGAAACACTTACTGAACTAGAGAGCTGATTGAGACACACCATCTACGATAAATCGTTACACCCCTAATACTTATAGTAATTTAAAAATGTGGTAGCATTGGATCTGGACAGGAAGGATAACTCTGGGAGTTGGAAGGGGTGTGTCGCGATTCTGCCTTCTCACATCGCGATACAGGTTCGTGGACCTGCGTATCGCGATTTCGGTTTCATATCGCATATCGTTACAGCCCTATTCATTTGTGTGTTTAAATTCCCTTTCAGTATTGAAGCTTCATCTTCAGAGCTCAAATGCCCAATTCCACCTTCAGATCTCAGACCTATTATAAATACTTACATTTGTAAGAAATGACAATCTGAATGGGATAAATGTACAACAAAGAAACTTTATAAAATCAATCCTGTGTTTGGTGCAAAACATTTTGTTCAGTTTGAAAATCGCTGGGATCATATTATTTATACACTAGGGGTGTCCTCGACTACGGATTTACATAGTCGAATCCGATTCGAATCAGATTGCCTATATTCGACTGATAGTCGAATCATATATGTTGGGGTTGGGGTTGGGGTTGGGGGTTGGGGCCCCCCCGGTGATTTGAGCTTGAAAAACAGCAGTCCACTAGAGAGTGCGCACGTACTTTGAAAGGGCTACGCGCTGAACTGTGCACGAGATGGAGCGGGACATGGAAAATGAAGTAGGCCTAAGGCCTATAGCCTACCCACGGTTTTTAATAAACCAACCAAACTGCCTGTCAAGTGATAGACGAAACTGACAATGATTTTTTCTTTTTTAAACAAATGAAAGGCAATGTGGATAAACATTCACAGCCACGATGTACAGAACACCACACAAAGATATAGAAGAAAACGAATAGAAACATTTTGGATCAATAAACCTTAAAATATATATAAAAATAACTGCAGAAAAGCCACACTGCAGATATACATTTCATATGTCGGCAAATCAAATTACATCGGCTAAACTGTCTGTGCAAGCAAGCTTTAACTCTACAGCGCAACATTGATGCACCAAAAAAAAAATTCATTTAATAAAAAAAATTATAATTTTTTTTTTTATCAAACATTAATTTACAGAATTGAATTAGAACAGAAATATGATCAAGTCAAACTGCAAAATGCCTGAAGTGCAGGGGAACATATATTCAAAACACAAGCCACAAATAATTAAATTGGATAACCCAGAGTGATCAATAAATAAATTCAAATTAAAGAAATTATTAAAATAACGAAAGTATAGCCAGAATTGTCAACTTTGTCTTTTTAACTGCAGAGACAATAAACGCTGAACTGGAGTGGCAGTCTTTTTAGCTAAACATTCAAAAATCAAATTACATCCGTCTAAAATAGTTTGAAATCATTTGTAGCTACCCTACCTGATTGAGAGAAAAAAATCCAGTCTTTCACGCGATCTGCCTGTGTCCGTTTGAGTCTTTTCAAATAGCGCGCTATAGTCAGCTCGTTGGCCGGCAGAAGCGCACCGCAGTGTTTGTCATTGTTGAGTTCTAGGACATGAGCTGTTGGCACAACTTGCATCATATGTTTTTTGGATCATATTTTACCATTTCAAAGTGCATCCAATTGTACACTTTATCCAAGACATTGTTAAAGATTTAATCCCTGCCGCAAAGATGCTCCTCTGCCTGTCACAGATCATGGAAGTGAAACTTAACAGGGGTGGTTGGATTTATTCACGCACATTAAAAATATTTATTAAAAGCTTCTTTCTTTTCACATTTTTATTTATGGTATTAACATAATAGGCTGTATATTAACCTATTGGGAAAGAACCGGTATGTCTATGTAAAATCAATCAGATATTGAGCACCCCCATATCTCTTCTCATAACACCTCTGCGAAGATTCGACTGTGAGATTGGTAGTTGAATCAGGCTCCTCCTATCGAAGATTCGAATCGTCGACTATTCAGGGTCACCCCTATTATACACACTGTCGAATAGGGCACTCCAGGATAACCCATATGTTTCTGTTAATGGGTGAAGATCCTCCTTTGTGCCAGAATCTGTTATCATTGAAGCATATTTTGATGGATTGTGTTAGTTTGAAATATGTTAGAACTCTTTATTTTTCTGTTGACTTTTATTAAAAGATTTTTAATGAAGTAAGGCCTGATTTAGTTTTAGAATTTTTATCTAAGATCAAAATTAAAATCTAATTTAATTTTTTTTTTTTCCTTTTATAATTTTTTTTTTTTCCATTCTCGCCACGAATATAGCCGAGGTAGCTCGCATGGCGTTAAATCATAAACAAACAAACCTTTTAATATTCAGCTGAGCTGGTACATTTTACCAGAACCAATTTTCTAAATACTTTTTTTTTTTTTTTTCCCCAAGGTATTTGCCTCGGGAGGTTGATCCTCTAGTGTACAACATGTCCCACGAAGATCCTGGCAGCGTTTCTTACTCGGAGATCGGTGGATTGTCGGAGCAGATCCGTGAGCTGAGAGAGGTTAGAAAGACACTATCATTGTCAGCTGATCAAATACACTGCTGTCGTTCAAAAAAACCTTTTATGCTCTAACCAAGGCTGCATTTATTTGATCAAAAATAGAGTAAAAACAGTGATATTGTAAAATATAATTACAATTTAAAATAACCGTTTCTATTTGTATATGTTTTAAAATGTCATTTATTCCTGTTATGGTAAAGCTTAATTTTCAGCATCATTACTGCAGTCTTCAGTGTCACATGATCCTTCAGCAATTAATGGAATATGCTGATTTGCTGCTCAAGAAACATTACTATTATTATTATTCAAATTTATTATCAATGTTGAAAACAGGTCTGCTGCTCAATATTTTCAGTGGACTGTATTATATTATACTAATATACATATTTTTTCAGGATTCTTTGAATAGAGTTCAAATGAATAACAATTTTTTTGAATTGGATTTTTTTTTTTTTTTTTACTACTCACTGTCATTTTTGACTCATCACTGTCTTTGCTGAATAAAAGTATTAATTTCTTTAAAAACCAGTATTATGTACATTTTTGCTGATGAGTGCAAATTGGCTGTGATTTAGACAATTTTCATATGTCAACACTGCTTGTGTGAGTGTAAACACAGTCATGTATATTGAATGTAAACAGTGTTTAAAGGCTGAATCTGTGCGTTAAAGCATAAATGCAAATTTGGACTTTACTGATTTTACTTGAATGGTTTTAATGATGGATTCTCTTTTGTAGGTAATTGAACTTCCTCTGACCAATCCTGAGCTGTTCCAGAGGGTGGGTATCATCCCTCCCAAGGGCTGCCTCCTGTACGGCCCTCCAGGTCAGTCACCCTATTATGGTTTGGTGGACACTTTACCTTGTTTAGCTAGTTAATGAGATGTGCAAATATGAAACAAATGTGTTGTTTTCACACAAAGTATTTTATTTATTTATTTTAAAGGCACTGGAAAGACCCTTCTTGCCAGAGCTGTGGCCAGTCAGCTGGACTGCAACTTCCTGAAGGTATGTTGGTTTAGATGCTGTATATGAACTATTGAGCTTGAGTCACGCTGTTTAGTGTAGGTACATTTAACAGAAGACATCTGTTATGCTACAAGGCCATAGTGTTGAATAAAACATGTTGTTTATCAGGTTGTGTCCAGCTCCATTGTTGACAAGTACATTGGTGAGAGTGCCAGACTCATCAGAGAGATGTTCAACTATGCCAGAGACCATCAGCCATGCATTATCTTCATGGACGAGATCGATGCTATTGGTAATGCTCTTCTCCATATCATATTCAAGCCATGGGAATTGTGCAGTTATTCTTAATTGATTTAACACACACTTTGTTTTTGAAGGTGGACGTCGGTTTTCTGAAGGAACCTCTGCAGATAGAGAGATCCAAAGGACACTTATGGAGGTATGGAGGAGGTTTCAAAAGTTGTCAGTTAAATTTTTTCTACGTTCTTTATTTAAAATGTATTTAATAAACTTTTATCTTCTCTATTAATTACGGTGACAGAGAGAGCTCAACATGCTGCAACTGAAGAAAACATGCAAATAGAAAAAACAATTAAGGAACTAAATTAGCTTCTACTTCAGAGTAGGGTCAAAACCAGCACTATAGGAACTACCAGTGATGTAAGTGTATGTTGATTGGTCAAACGCATGTCAAACACTGACACCCAGCATTTTAAAAAGCTGTGTAAACATATTTACTTGATGAACATGGAAAACGGCGATAACGGCAGTTGTCTGCAGGGTTGTGTTCTTTTCTCCACCACGATGATATAATACTGAAAGTTGTCATAGGAGATCTCGTCTCTTAGCCCCACTTTTTGCACTTTTAGTCGCGTAAATTGTGTTTACATTCCATCTCCGTTATCAAAAAACCCACGACACACAACAAACACAGCTCCGATCACGGCATCCTCAATACACCGTTTTTTAGTGTTTGTAAATGCCGCGCTTAAAGACGCTGCTGTTGGCCGCTTCAGAGTTCCTATTCCCTGTGCGAATGCAACCAGGAACATGACCTGGGGGAGAAATTAGTTCTCAGAGAACTATCCTAGTGGGTACTTCCTATAATTGAGTTCCTAGAACTATTTGGTGCGAAAGCCCCTAGTTTGACAACACGTGTGCTGCAAAAACTCACAACGCAGCCAAATACAGAAATGCGCGTTTCTGTATTTGGTTGCATTGTGAGTATTTTGGTTGTGTTGTGATTATTTGTAATGCAACCAAATACAGAAACATGCTACAAGTATTTTGGTTGTGTTGTGAGTATTTGCAGCATGTGTTGTCAAACTGATGATGTTTTCTTAATTTGCTGGTGTTTTTCTATTTACAAGGGTTTCCTTCAGTTGCAGCACATTGAGCTCTTTCGGCCACTGTAATTAATGCATAAAGGGTTAGTTCGCCCAAAAATGAAAATTCTGTCATTTATTGCTCACCCTCATGCCGTTCCACACCCTTAAGACCTTCATTAATCTTCGGAACGCAAATTAAGATATTTTTGTTGAAATTTGATGGCTCAGTGAGGCCTGCATAGCCAGCAATGACATTTCCTCTCTCAAGATCCATAAAGGTACTAAAAATATATTTAAATCAGTTTATGTGAGTACAGTGGTTCAATATTAATATTATAAAGCGGCAAAAATATTTTTGGTGCGCCAAAAAAACAAAATAACGACTTTTATAGTGATGGCCAATTTCAAAACACTGCTTCAGGAAGCTTCGGAGCGTTATGAATCAGCGTATGATTAATTTAATTTCAACCTTTCTGCATATTAAAATTTACGCAAAAATAAGATGTTAATTGCAGCAAATATTTTGTCTATCAGCTGTTGAATCAGATGGATGGATTTGATACTCTACATAGAGTCAAGATGATCATGGCCACCAACCGGCCAGACACTTTAGACCCTGCCCTACTGCGTCCTGGCCGACTGGACAGAAAGATCCGTATGTTTGCCTTTCAATATCCTCCCTCTTCACACATTCAGTGACTGTGCTTGGAAAATTGAATGAATTTTTCTTTCCCCACCGTACAGACATTGAGTTGCCCAATGAACAAGCTCGACTGGACATCATGAAGATCCACTCTGGGCCCATCACCAAGCATGGAGATATAGGTGTGCCTCCATGACTTTCCTGTTTCCTTTTTATAGCTGTGATGTAATTTTTCTTGGAGTATTTCCTTTTCCTCTCTCATCACATTTCCTTTTGTCTCCAGATTATGAAGCCATCGTCAAGCTTTCAGATGGTTTCAATGGAGCAGATCTGAGGAATGTGTGCACTGAAGCTGGTAAGAAATGTACCAAAGAGTTTGTTTTAAAGAAACATTAACTTCTATTTGTGTTCTAGATGTACTAAAAGCTGAAGTTTTTCCTTTGCATTTTTGAAAAGATTTCTGTACAGACAATGTTGTCAAAATGATTCCTGTTCACACAATTAAATCTATGAAAACAATTAAAAATGCGGTATTATGCATGCCAGGTCAGTAGTTGATGTTACTTACAGACTGAACACGTAATACGCATGTGCATGACGTCACCGGTTTCACAGATTTGCGTTTTATATTTTACATGGAGACAATAATGGTATCGTTTTCAAAAACTTCCAAAATTTGGTGTTTTCAGGCCTCCAAAATCAATGTCAAAACAGTTTTTATTTTATTTTTTGTGTCATGTAAATGCGTCAGGGTACCTGATGAACTGCCAATATTTGATGTAACGTGTCACTGATAGGCAGCTGCTTTCAAACGGTCCCGTGCTTATTTGTGTTCACGCTGTGTAGTCTGAAGACAAGTCTGAAGTGTAGTTCTAATTACAATGCAATTTGCAGCGATGAGCATTGTAGCCAATCTCGCTGCAACTGAAGCGATTGACAGCTTCAGTCATTAAGGGAGCACTCTTTGCTCGCTTTCTGTATGTAATCTATTCAGTTTGAATAAAAGTTTTATTTTTCATGCTGCTAAGAGGACCAACAGCCACTGTAGAGTTTCAGGAGAGACAACTGCATTTAAATCCACTAAAATATCCCAGATATTATGACCGTAAAGGCTTATATTTGGCTATATGTTCTTTTTAATTGAGTGAAACCTATAAGCATCTGTATAGCTTATGGTGTGATTTATGTGCATTTGTTCAAAATAGCCTGCATGGGCAAAAGTTTTGTATTGTTTACATGATGGATACACATTTTCATCTTTTTTCTTTGAATTATTACCATGTTGGGCTGCATGTCTATTTTTCTTTTTGTGTAGTTAACAGTGTAATAGTAGTTTCAATGTTTTGAGGGGAAAAATGTCTAATGGTGATACAAAATGTGACAAATGGAATAGTCGATAATATATTATACGAGAATGCCCAGTGCTAGAGTCTTTATAAAAACAAGTTGCGTGTAGCATTGGTCCAATCAGTGACACTGACACCACAAATATGCAACTAAGGACGTTAACCCAGGGTTTAGGAATGTACAGTGTGAAACATCAACTTATGAAAACCCAGAATTAATTGTTAACCCCGGGTAAATTGAGCAATATGAAAGTAGTTGAATGCTATGAAAATAAGTGGTGAATGTGTCTATGTAGATTATGATTTGTGGTCCACTGATAGATTCCTACTTTCAAACGCTCGGTGAAGAGCATCATTGATGTCTATTTACAACATGTTTTTGAAGCGTTAATCATTGAAGCCAATCACAGACATTATCTGATGAGAGCGTGAACGCAATGGCCAATCAGAGGTGTTTAAAATTTCAGTACCGGCTTGGTACTTTTGACAACACTAGTTTGACAACTTTGGTCACATACTTCTCTTGAGCTGCTCAGTCTGTGCCCTCCGATACTTTTCAGATGCATTTGTCCATTGAAATGTGGACAAAAAATAATTGTATGTTGCTTGTCAACTTTTGTTTTTTAACAGCTGTCAGTGAGTGTTTGTTTTTTTGGGACTAATGTTGTAATGCTAACCTTGAGTCTTTCAACTGTATGACCACCTCCTCCTTTTTGTCCAACAGGTATGTTTGCCATTCGTGCCGACCGTGATTATGTGACTCAGGAGGATTTTATGAAAGCTGTGAGGAAGGTGGCAGACTCCAAGAAGCTGGAGTCCAAACTGGACTACAAACCTGTATAAAACCACATTTTTGTGCAAAGTATAAATGTGAGGGGTTAGTCCGATATCAACACAATGTCCATGGACAAAACACTTTTTTTTTTTTTTTTTAAGTTACTGCAGTAGATTTTTTTTCAACATTTGAAAACATTTCCATTACTACCATCAAGTGATTTAAATTGTTCAGTTAATGCATTGTTTAACCCCAATTTAATACAAATTATTACCTGTTGGCCAAGTATGTAGACCTGAATTGATAAGGCTCTTTATAGTTCTGTGTGATCAGTTATATAAACTGTGTGTGCCTGGCCTGCTTCCTTCCACATCATTAAAGTCAATGATAAAGAAATAAATAATAAAATAAACTCCCATGTTTTTTCCACAGTATCACTGTATCTCCAAGAAAAACTCCACAATGATTCAATCTGAATTGTGTATTTGTTAGTTTAACCAATATAATGAAAAAAATAAATATTCTGTTCAACTTAAAATCTCTATATTAAACACATTTTACAAGCACATCCAACTTCAAAAGCCTAAAATTGATATAATACTAGAAGTGTCCATGTGTGGGGTTAAAGGTCAGCTGCCTGCATCTCTTAACCTTGAAGATGCTACAATGTCTCCTTTTCGGGTTTAGCCTTTCCAGCAAAGGCTTGCCTTTTAATACTGACATTAAACAAGTTTAGTCTTCTGTTAAGTCCTCCTCTTCTATATCACGAGTTGGTCGGTTAGACAGAGCAAAAGATTCAAGGACAAAAGCACGGCAGATCGGACAGTGCTGGAAGCGGCACACGCAGCCATCGCATACGCATGCGTGTCGGCATGGCAACAGCACTCTGTTTGTCGGTGCGTTTTGACACACCACACAGTCCTTGCCTTGAGTATCAGGCCACTCCCCCTCTGAGTCAGACTCCTCCCCCTTTTCACCTGGCATTTCAGGTTGTGGCTCCGCCCCTTGAGTGCTAGTCGAAGGCTCTGTGGATCCAGACAAGCTGCTGTTGTCTGCTGACATGAAGAGAGGCTGTGAAAAAAAAGAACAAGTTTTAAGCACACAATCCTGATGTAGACAAAATTAACTCTAACTTAATTAAAGGCACTGTCCCATTTTGCTTTAGGGACACTAGGTGATGAAGGTTAAATGTGATCAAAATAGGCACACACACACCAAAAAAAAGACATTGTTGTAAATACATTTTCATACCTTCAGATCGTAAAAGTTTCCATGTGCCGTGAGAAGATACTGGAACAAGATTCTGGCAGAGAGTCTGTATTTGTCATCAGGAACATGGAGGACTGTCACACTAGCCACCTAGAAAAGAACAGAGAATAACTACCTGTTCCTATCAAACAAAACTGGTAATGAAAGACTCTCAGCTGCTTACAATGTTGTAGTTATCCCTGGTTTCCGGATTAGCCAGTGTCAGCACAGCTACCAAGGGGTATTTATCCCGGGGAAGCAACCCAAAATCAGTTACTCCGAGATCTGGTGGCATCAGGGTGAAGAATTCTTCTTTTTCTTCTTTCTGTACACTTACATTATGTTAAGGATAAATCATGCAATTATGTTCCTGTTTATGAATTTAAATGGTTAGTTCACCCATAAATTAAATTTCTGTCATTAATTACTTACCCTCTTGTCATTCCACACCTGTAAGACCACATAACCACATTCAAGGTCCAGAAAGGTAGTAAAGACATTGTTAAAATAGTCAATGTGACTACAGTGGTTTAACCTAAATGTTATGAAGCGACAAGAATACTTTTTCTGTACAAAACCAAAAAAAATGACTTTATTTAACTGGTTGCATTCCACTCCACTTTTAGACATGCACTCGCAAACTTCCCTAAGCACTTCCCCTCGGGGGAATCCCCGCCGCCATTTTGAAGTGCGTTTCACTTTGAGAAGTGGATGAGGGAAGTTTATATGGACAGACCCTCGATTTTGACCAAGGGAGTGAGTCTACTCTGATGTACACTTCAAGCAGCTCTATATCCCACAATTCAACTTGATTGTGACAAAACAGCAGATCACGCTTGAAGCAGAACTAAGTAACTTTTTTTACCTTCATAAATAGTTTTCTAAGTCCTTACGATGGTTAATTGACTTGTAGTGGTGTGTTTGAGGCGAGCACTAACCCCCTCTGGCACGTCTACGCCAGAATACAGCACTTGCAAGTTGAGCTGCACCGACCCGATACAATCTCGCCTCATGTTCACGTTGACGCGAGAGTGACAAAATGCTTTACGGTATTTCAATATACACATAGCGACCTCACTTTATAAGACAATTTCAAAAACTACCCACCTCCGTCGAGATTTCTTGTACTGTATTTGCAAAACTACTGCACTGGTGCGCGTTGTAGTCATTGTAGTCCAGAGCTGCGTTTGGAGTATTTACGACAGTGTGATTCACTGAAGGAACCTTGTAGAGGGAGCTTCGCAAATCTTACTGAGTTCTGCTTTAACTGAAGTGTGATATATTAATTATTTTGAGAATTATCCGCATAATAGTGTATAATATACTAATTAAGTTGAGATTTAATCGCATAATACTTGTAGCTACCACGTGTTCACAGTCAAAGTTTATACTATTGATATTTTATTTTTCTCCAACAGCTCATATACCTATAGGATTTTATATATTTTCTCTAACAATGTATATGCATATAGAATGGTGCATTAAACAAATTCATAAGTAAAAAAGGGGTTTAAATAATAAATCAGCCATAGTGAATTCCAAGTGATCAAGGGCTTAGTGCGTTCCATCTAAACCTTATGCACAAGTTCCTGCCAGTAGTGGGCACTCATGCAACGTAAGCAATGACGCACATCAGAGTCCACGAGATGGAGGGAGGTTAACGAGTGAAGGGCATTAATCTTTGTAGTGGAACGCAGCCAATGTCTTCTCTTCAATGTCATTCTCCTATGCTGTTAATGTAGTAAACACAGTGCAGCACTTCCAAAATGCTGACTCAGTATTGGTAATTAAGTTGCTATCTATGGGGGATTAGAAACCTCGCGGATTTCATCCAAAATATCTTTATTTGTGTTCTGAAGATGAACGAAGGTCTTACAGGTGTGGAACGACATGAGAGTGAGTAATTAATGACAGAATTTTCATTTTTGGGTGAACTAACCCTTTAAAAAGAATTTATTTGTCTCATCGAGAGTGGGAATGGTGTAAAATGTGTTTCGTCACATGACCCTTTTCAGGAAGGCACACTGTATATAGCTGCACTATTACTACAGATTCTAAAACACTTCACTTCATTCACATTTCAAATCATAAGGCTGCTCTACAAATAATCATTTTCCATCAGTTTGACTGAATGAGCTGTAAAATTTCCTTCATGTTCTATTTTCAAATGTTAGGAGAATAATGTAACACTTGGTATTTTAATGTGACGTGGTATGACAAGAATATCTATAGCAAGAGCTCTTTTCAGTCGCTGCATTCTTTTCCTTCTGATTATTTATTTTCCCCCTTTGTTTTCTGCTGTATCAGCATGAAAAAAAGACAACATATACTGCACATTTGTGGTATGCTATCCTGATTTACTCTACGATGTATCCCATGAATATTTCCCTGGAATGCACTAAGAATCTTGCTTTTCTCCCTCAAATCCTCATGTCTCATTTTCACAAAGATTCTTTATTCACTCTATATATTCACTATATATCACTCAATGTTCCAGTGAAGGGGTGGATTCTGGAATCCACTGCCGCTTCAATATATATCTTTTAAGTTATTAATCAACATTTATATTTCTGTTAAAATATTTGAATGACTTCTTCAATGTATGTTAAAGCATCTATTTTCCTCTGTACCTCTCACTGAGAGAAAAGAACATGTTATCAGTATGTTTTGGGGAAAGTTTCCTGCTCAGAGCAGAGCTCAGATCAACTTCAGCCTTGAAGAAGCTGTGAATCATGTGTATCTGTGTATGTGTGCTAAGAGTTTTGTGCAGGTCCCTTTGTACTGGACAACTGGCATTCTGCTTGAGACCAGCAGACGCCACATCATGACCCCAAAAGGACATCCGGTACCTAAATCCAGGGTCCCCCTCGTCATCACCGCGACGAAGGGAGATATGCTTCTTACTATCTGTCCATGAGTGGAAAATTTCTAATCTTGTCTATTTTTCTTAGCCAATCAGAATCATTCAACCTGAAGTAATGACGTAGTTAGTTGACTCTGTTAGAGTATAATTGTTGTGGAAATGTGAATGTACGCAGAGCGGCCTACGAACTCCTTGTGAGACATGAAGCTGGCTTCTGCTGATGAAACTACAAACTATTCTTCATTAAATTTTTCTTCAATTTATTATTTTTTTTAAACTTTGACTCCGGGTCTTTATTTAACATACCTGGTAACAAGGGTCCCTAACACCAGTTAAAGGGATAGTTCTGTCATTATTTACTCACCCTCATGTTGTTCCAAACCTGTATGAGCTTCTTTTGTTGAACACAAAAGAATATATTTTGAAGAATGTTGAGTTGACAGCACCCATTGACTTCCATTGTAGGAAAAATAATACTATGGATGTCAATATCGTCAACTGTTTGGTTACCAACATTCTTCTAAATATCTTTTGTGTTCAACAGAAGAAAAACTCATACAGGTTTGGAACAACATGAGGGTGATTAAGTGATAAGTCTGTAATATAGCTGCAAAAATAATCAAGATAATCAAGTAAATCCTCATGATGACATGATACAGTTTTTTTTTTTTTTTAATTAATGTATATCATATGTAGTTATGTGCATTGGTCATGATGACATAAATAGTTTACCCCTAACGTGAGGAAAGTTCTGTTAAAGACTTTATATACCGGAAGACGGTGCACTCTTATTATGAATGGGAGAAAGTGCAACACCTAATATGGCAGAATAAGTCCCGCTTTCTAAAGAAAAGGGCAAATGGTCGATTGGTAAAGTCATCGCATCACTGCAGCTGTCGTTATAAGCTATAACTAAGCAATATACAGTGCTCAGCATAAATAAGTACACCCCCTTTGAAAAGTAACATTTTAAACAATATCTCAATGAACACAAAAACAATTTCCAAAATGTTGACAAGACTAAGTTTAATATAACATCTGTTTAATTATAACATGAAAGTAAGGTTAATACTATAACTTAGAGAACAAAATGTTCAGTTTTACTCAAATTAGGGTGATGCAAAAATGAGTACACCCCACAACAAAAACTATTACATCTAGAACTTTGTATGGCCTCCATGATTTTTAATGACAGCACCAAGTCTTCTAGGCACGGAATGAACAAGTTGGCGACATTTTGCAGCATCTATCTTTTTCCATTCTTCGAGAATGACCTCTTTTAGAGACTGGATGCTGGATGGAGAGTAATGCTCAACTTGTCTCTTCAGAATTCCCCATAGGTGTTCGATTGGGTTCAGATCAGGAGCCACTGAATCACTTTCACCCTGTTCTTCTTCAGAAATCTAACAGTGACCTTAGATGTGTGTTTAGGATCATTGTCATGTTTGAAAAATGCACGACGACCAAGGGCACGGAGTGATGGTAGCATCTTCTCTTTCAGTATAGAGCAGTACATCTGTGAATTCATGATGCCATCAATGAAATGCAGCTCTCTGACACCAGCAATACTAATGCAGCCCCACATAAGGACACTGCCACCACCATATTTCACTGTAGACACCATGCATTTTTCTTTGTATTCCGCCATACAGTTTTGAAGCCATCAGTTCCAAAACATTTATCTTGGTCTCATCACTCCAGAGTATAGAGTCCCAGTAGTCTTCATCTTTGTCAGCATGGGCCCTGGCAAACTCTAGGCGGGCTTTTTTGTGCCTGGGCTTTAAGAGAGGCTTCTTTCGTGGACGGCACCCATGCATGCCATTCCTCTGCAGTGTACGCCGTATTGTGTCACGGGAAATAGTTTGTCTTTCTACTTCTTTAGATAACTGCAGTGAACTTGCATGGCGATTTTCTTCAACCCTTCTCATCAGAAAACACTCCTGTCGAGGTGTTAACTTCTGTGGACGACCTGGACGTCTCTGTGAGATGGTTGCAGTTTCATCTTTTTTAAATTTTTGTACCACTTTTGCTACAGTTTTCTGACTGATAAGTAAAGCTTTGCTGATCTTCTTGTAGCCTTCACCTTTCTGGTATAAAGAAATGATTTTGACATTTCTCTTCCATGTGGTGCCATTGCTGACAGCATGAAATGGGAAGGGGTTTCAACACCCTTTTATAGTAAACTGTCTGCTGGATGCCTGTGTTATAAATAATTAGACTCACCTGTGGTTGAATTCTTGTTAAATTAGACATTTGTAGTCTAAAATTTAGCTTTGCTCCAATGACTTTCAGAGGGGTGTACTCATTTTTGCATCACCCTAATTTGAGTACAACTGAAAATTTTGTTGTTTTATTAACCTTACTTTCATGTTATAAGTTAAACAGATGTTATATTAAACTTAGTCTCATCAACATTTTGAAATTGTTTTTGTGTTCATTGAGATATTGTTTAAACTGTTACTTTTCAGAGGGGGTGTACTTATTTACGCTGAGCACTGCATATAGAAATAGTCAGTGTTCTGAGATGCACACTTAGGACTGCGCATGCACATTAGCTTAGTCCAGTCTGAAAATACCGTTTTTTTTCTCAAGCATTTAGAAACAACATTTATGAGACAGTTGTCAGATTTCATTGGTGATTACAAATATGAAATTTAATCATAAGATTGGCAAACAGTTTTGGTGAATTTGATGTTTCCCCAATCAAAGACATAGGAGCTGCACTTGCATGCCCGAGAGGCGTTCCAAAGATGGCCGCCAAGTGAAAAGACTTGTCTTAAAGGGACTCTGGTTCTGTCTCTGAACAACTTTTTTGATAAGTCATATTTTAATAGCAACATGTCAGTTGATGGCGCACACATCCTGAAATATATTTAGATATTTTCTTTCCTAGAGGACAATTTAAGTAAAACGTGGCACGGATTACGTCGCTTTCCCCTGTGGATCTGGTGCATGCCACGGACGATGTGAAATGTTATTACAGAGCTATTACAATAAGAGAAATTAAAAGGATACTTGAAGCTTTGGTGGTGGAGGTAGCTTAATTGCAGAGCCTCTTGAAACATCTCTGGTGTGCTGAGCCGGAGCTCACGCTGGTGACTCTGAAAGGCCGTCTGGAGAGCCTGGACACCACAGCCCCAGAAACAGCTGAGGACACAGTCTTCAAGGCAATAAGGCCGCAAGCTAACACCCTCTGACAGAACCAGAAAACACATCCACTTATGGACTACGCTTTACTCATTTTAAATGGATTCAACATTTTTATTGTGAGCTGATTCTCACCAGTTAATGTACAAGCAGCAGAGCCCATCTCCAAAGCGAAGGGATTGGTCACCTGCACCATCTTCCTCTCAGGCACAGGAATTAAAGATTCAGTCTCATCTGAACTGCGTAAAATGACGGGAACGTCAAATCCAAACCTGGACAGGAGATACTGAAGTTAGTGAGACAACAATTAAGGGTGTAGCCATTGACTTCTGCTTTTGAAAAGGAACCAACCAACTGCATATCCCCTATTTAGACAGAGAAAATCAACATCACACATAGTCCACCACCTTAGCACTAGACTAAAATGCTAATTTATTATCCTGATAAACATGGACTTACCAGCCCAACACAGCAGCCACAGTGATGATAAAACATACTGATATGACAGTAATGTAAAAGAGAGGTGAATACTCATACAACATCACTAAAAACTCCGCGGCCATGCTCAATATCTTACATTAATACAATCAAATTAAACACTTAAAAAAAAAAAAGCGGTTGTTTGTGTCCTGTCCAGTCTTGCGTCTATCTGTCACCCTGCAAAACTCACCAACGTAAACTTCCGGTTGTGACAGACGCTACTACGGTGGCCCAGAGGACCAAATCCGCACATGACACCAATACCGTCACGCATAGGGAGGAGCATTACAGCTACAGCAGGAACATGAAGAGAAGTCCGATTCATTCCGCGAATCGGCTCTTTCAAACAAATAGTTCAATGGTTCAAAAACGTTTCCGTTTTGTTTACGTCATCGCGTAACTGCAGCGTCATGTGGACATTTTTAAAAATAAACATTAATATTACTTTTACATTATATATGCTCCTTCAAATACTGAACATTATACAATTATGTATACAAAAACCAAACAGAAAAATATATGACATATAGTGATATAAAATCAGAATAAGGGTACAGTTGGGTATAAAATGTCAAATAAATACTGTAAAGTTCGATTTTGTAAAGTATTCGAGTTTGTAAAGTATATTATTAAACTTACATCCCTTACGAAAATTAACCATGGTTTTCTAATAGTAAAACCATGTTTTTTGGCAGATTGACTACCATTTGTATAACCACAACAAAACCATAGTTAAAGGAACACTCCACTTTTTTTAAAAATAGTCTCATTTTCCAACTCCCCTCGAGTTAAACAGTTGAGTTTTACCGCTTTCGAATCCATTCAGCCAATCTCCGGGTCTGGCGGTACCACTTTTAACATAGCTTAGCATAGTTCATTGAATCTGATTAGACCGTTAGCATCTCGCTCAAATATGACCAAAGAATTTCGATATTTTTCCTATTTAAAAATTGACTCTTCTAATATCATTGCGCCTGCTGCACCCATGGTACGGCAGCAAAGTTCCTTGATTATTACGCCAGAATGAGAGTATAGCTCCTAGCCATATCGGCCTAGAAAATTGAAAATGACTCTTTGGTCATTTTTGAGCAAGACGCTAACGGTCTAATCAGATTCAATGAACTATGCTAAGCTATGCTAAAAGTGGTACCGCCAGACCCGGAGATCGGCTGAATGGATTTGAAAACGGTAAAACTCAAATGTTTAACTCTAGGGGAGTTGGAAAATGAGCCTATTTTCAAAAAAAGTGGAGTGTTCCTTTAAACTAAGGTTTCTGCAGCAAAACCATGGTTATTCGTGGTTACCATGGAATAACTACAAGAATCATGTTTTTTTTTTTTGGTTTTATTCATAGTAATACTATATTTGTATAGTATCATAATATTACTCATATTATTTCAAACATATAAAGATATAAGTATAAGGCATATTCCAGTCAGCTATGACAGAAATAATATGTTACTATTTCGAAAACATACGGTTCTAGCCGAGTTGATGGACTCGAGAACCGCTCGGACAGTGGACGACTCGTTCAGACTGATTTTGTGAACAGCTTCAAATCACTGAAAAGATCCGACTCATCAGAATGATTCGAACGAATCGGACGTCCCTACAGAGGAGAGGGGCTCCACAGGGAGAAATACAGTCGGCGTATTAATGGAAAGTGAACAGGTTGGCGTGTCCGCCCTATAAGTTGAGGACTGTCCGAGTGAATTCGCTTTTAATCAATGGCGTTTCAAGTCCAACGTGTATGATTGACGCATCCGTACAGATGCTGGCCGCTTTGGTCGCGCCGGGGGAAGTAGAGGTTTTGACATCGTTAGATTTGTTGTTATTATAATCAGCTGACCGGTGCTGAAATCGCTCCGTTTGCTGTTTTCTAGAAAGCGGTGACAGCGATGAGCGCTTGTCAGGACAAAACGTCTTTGAGTTGTTCGGAAAGCAGGGAAAATGTCAGCGGCAGTGACTGGGGAAGGATGGATGATGCGTGTACGTCCTGCTTTAACGAACCCACGGGCGATGCGATTCACGGCGGGATGAATGCGGTGCAGTCGGGCATAGACGGACATCTGCCGCTGCCGCTGCCCCGAGGCCAACGCGAACTGATGCTAGGCCTGGTGGAAGAGGGTTTCGCCGGCTATCATGGCCGTCTCGGTTCTGATCCGGACTCAGATTATCTCGACATACCCGGCGACCCGAACTACAGCGAAAGCGACGGGAACGTCGCCACAAAAAAACGCAACCGCTCCAACAGCTCCCGGCACCGCGGGGAAGTTGTAACGGAACTCGGACCCGAAGAGGTTCGCTGGTTCTACAAAGAGGACAAGAGGACCTGGAAACCGTTTGTTGGACACGATTCTTTGAAAATCGAGTTGGCTTATCGCAAATTCTGCGAACTTAACCCAAACGAGGTCAAACGGAGGGATGCCAGTGAAGAAGCAGAGGATTTATTCGAGTCACCATCAGAATGTGAAGCACCGGCGGTCCGGATACAGTCGGCGGCGGTGGCAGCGCAGCCGGTACCCGAGAGTGCGGATGCTGGAGGCTCAACAGACGAGACGGAGCTGGATACAGACAGCATCAACGTGGAGGCAGTGTGCGTCCGTGGAGGACTCTACGAGGTGGACATCAAAGGGAAAGACTGTTATCCTGTATACTGGAACCGTGAGTATTTTTTTTACAAACTTATTGCATTAAAGAAAGCATAATTAAAACCTATTTGTTATGTTGTGTTTGTAAAACAAAGAGATATTTGGCCGAATGTTCATGTAGTTCTAATTATACATACGATATTGCATGCTACTTGAGGCTGTCAAGCTCCAAAAGCGCCATTAAAGTATTCTAAAAGTAATCTATATCATTCTTAAACTCTATTCTAAATCTTCTGAAGCCATATGATAGGATGTGTGAGAAACAACTGAAACGTAAGTAGTTTTTTTTTTGTTTTGCCAAAAATCTCTGCAGCAGCTGTCAAATCTTACTTAAAGGAATAGTTCACCCTCATGTTGTTCCAAACTTCTTTCATTCATCTTCGGAACAAAAATTAAGATCTTTTTGATGAAATCTGACACCGTTTTGTCCCTCCATAGACAGACACTTTAAACCTCAAAAAGTTCACAAAGAGATCGTAAAACTAGTCCATATGAATTGAGTGGTTTAGTCCAAATTTTCTGAAGGGACACAATCACTTTATATGACGAACAGATTGAATTTAGGCTTTTATATTGACATAAACATTCATCAACACACATCAGTTGTGGTAAACAGAAGCTCAAGCATGTTTGCTTGACGCATACGAGAACCAGTGAGGTTCATTCTCGTTTGTTACACAGCATGTTTGAGCTTCCAGAAGAGGTTTGTTCTTGCACGTCAAGCAGTTTCTGTTGAGCTTCTGTTTATGTTCACTGATTAATGTTTGTGTGAATAAAAGACTAAATTAAATCTGTTCATCATATAATGTGATTGAGTCTCTAAAAAAAATGTAGACTAAACTACTCAATTCATATGGATTAGTTTTACAATCTCTATACATTTTTTTGAAACGTCAAAATTACATAATGTTGGACGGCCAAAGAAATCATTAGCCTTAAGGGTTTGGAATGACATGAGGGAAATTAATAACAGAATTATCATTTTTGGGTGAATCCTGTAATTACCCTCATGTTCCCAACCTGTAAGACTTTCATTCATCTTTGGAACACAAATGAAGATTTTTTTAATGAAATCTGAGAGCTTTCTGTCCCTCCATAGACAGCCTATGCATCTCAAGCACCAGAAAGATAGTAAAGACATTAAAGTAATCCATGTGACTCCAGTGGTTTGACCTCAATTTTATGAAGCAGCGCAAGTGCTTTGTTTGCGAAAAAAAACAAAAAAAAACTCTTTGTTTAAAAAATATTAATCTCCAACGCACATTCATAAAAGCACCACAATGCATGTGTGTTGTGTTGACGCAAGAGGTTAATATTTTGTAAATGAAGTGGTAAGTTATGTTTTTTTTTTTGCGCAAACAAAGCACTCGCGTCTCTTTATAAAATTGAGGTTAAACCACTGGAGTCACATGGATTACTTTAATGATGTATTTGCTACCTTTCTGGGCCTTGACAGTGGTAGTTGCGTAGACTGTCAATGGAGGGACAGAAAGCTCTCAGATTTCATCAAAAAGATCTTAATTTGTGTTCTGAAGATGAACGAAAGTCTTACAGGTTTGCAACAACATGAGGGTGAGTAATAAATGACAGAATTTTCATTTTTGGGTGAACTAACCCTTTAAGAATATTCAAATTTGACCATGGAAGATGAAATGCGCCAGATTTGACGTCAATGTTTGAATGTGGCTTTCAGCGAAAAACACATTACAATCTAATCCTAAAACAAAGCTAAAATTCATCGAACAAGGGTAAATGTGATGCACCTTCAGACTAGGGCTGGTCGATATGGCAAAAAAAAAAAAAAAAAAAATCATGATAAATAAAATTTTTACATATCAGTCGTAGGGCTGGGCGATATATAACCTGCTTTCAAATGTAGCGGCATTTAATAGACAGAGCCGTAGTTCACTGACAAGCTACGCAATATCGCGTTCATATCGCAGATGAATCGCCTTCGATAATGAACGCGATATTGCATGGCTTGTCAGTGAACTACGGCTCTGTCTATTAAATGGCGCTCCATTTGAAAGCAGGTGATGGCGATTTAGCGGTAATCAGGGAACCGGCTTTACTGACGAAATGCGCGTGACAATCACATGCGATATATCGCCCAGCCCTAATCAGTCGATATTCATAATTGTCACGATAAATGTCAAATCATTATTTCTTTCCAGTTTAAATGCATTTGCCACTAACCTGAGTTGACAGTAGTAGTAGCTTGAGATGGAATACAGAGATAAATTTATGTTCATTAACAAAAACAGCAACATCTGAAAAAAATGTAACAAGCTCATTTTTATATGGTAAAATACAAATATTCTGACTGTTTGAGTTTTATAAAAAAATTAACAGTTGGTCTTCCATAGTAGCATACATTTAGTGTGTTTTGTTTTAAAATGGCGTTTTAAAATGAAAGCAATCCTCGTCTACACTGGCGTTTCCACAGCGTTTCAGCAATGATCTCTGTCTACACTACACAAACAAAGACACATGTCACATGACTGTTCAGGCACACTGGGCGCATGCACGTAGAAGTGTAAACATTTGCCTCTTGCACATGTAGGTAACTGCAGTATTAAAAAAAATGCAGAGTTTAACTGCACATTTGCTGCTAAAAATGACAACAAAGGCCAGCAAAGACTGCAGTTCAGTCTCCATGTTATCGTTTACACAGTCGTCATTTTCAAACTAAAACGGGCTCTGCAGTGTTTTCGAAAAGTCTCAGTTTTTGAGGGTCGAAAACGCCGGAGTAGTGTAAAAGACAAGCGTAAACATAGCAAAGGTTATGCTTGGTGATCAAAGACTCACAATTTTACCATACAACAACAATCCTTTAGGATCCCAGATATTTGTCTCAGATTGCAAAATTGTGACCAAAAACATACAGTGTGCTTAAGTCAGATGAATTGTTGCTTCAGGACAACAATTCGGACTGCTTGTCTTTACAGAACAGGACCACATCCCGGTCATGAGAGGCCAGTGGTTCACGGACGGTACCTGGTTGCCTCTGGAGGAAGAGGACAGTGACCTAATTGAACTGGAGCACCTGGCCTGTTTCCGAGGCCAGCAGATGAAAGACACCTTTGACACGGAAGCGGTGGCCACCACAGTGGACAGCAAAGATGGTAATAGCTCACTGAACCAATAGGACTCAGGGTTAGGGAGGCTTTGTACTAGGGGTCAAGCACACAAAAAAGATCGACTTAACATTGAAGCTTAGTTCAGCTGATCCAGAGGCACAGTCATGAATGAGCTACAACCCAACCCAGACATCCTGTTTATCTCCTAACACACATTTGAACTAAGATGAACTCTGGTAACTTGTATACTACTAAAGGGGTATCAATTTTCAGTTTGGTTTGTGAGTACTCAAAACGACCCTTAATTGAAATTATCTGATCTAGTTAGACATGAAGATTACTTAACAGTAGGGTAATTTGAAACAGACCTGTTTGACTTCTGCCCTTAATTCACTTAGCCATTCACAGTCTGAAACTCAGCCGGAGCCACGTGGACTGGCACAGCGTGGATGAAGTGTACCTTTACAGCGATGCCACCACCTCTAAGATCGCACGAACTGTCACTCAGAAACTGGGATTCTCAAAAGGTTTGTAAAACCCTTGATTAGTAAGTACATTCTCAGTGGTGTAGTTTAATTAAAGACCACATGAAATGGCACGATGAGTTAACAGTGTTCTGTTATGTTTAGTATTTTCTGTTAAAACTGGAAGTTTGGGAAGGAAATACTGAAGGCCCAATTTTTTAAATAGGTCAAATAGTTTGAAATAACTTGAAAGGTGCCATCGAATTGAAAATTGAATTTACCTCGGCATAGTTGAATAACAAGATTCAGTACATGGAAATGACATACAGTGAGTCTCAAACTCCATTGTTTCCTCCTTCTTATATAAATCTCATTTGTTTAAAAGACCTCCGAAGAACAGGCAAATCTCAACATAACACCGACTGTTACAGTCGGTGTTATGTTGACATGATTCATGATGTTGACATGATTCATGATAACATGATTTTTTAGTGATATTTGTAAATTGTCTTTCTAAATGTTTCGTTAGCATGTTGCTAATGTACTGTTAAATGTGGTTAAAGTTACCATCGTTTATTACTGTATTCACGGAGACAAGAGAGCCGTCGCTATTTTCATTTTTAAACACTTGCAGTCTGTATAATGCATAAACACAACTTCATTCTTTATAAATCTCTCCAACAGTGTAGCATTAGCCGTTAGCCACGGAGCATAGCCTCAAACTCATTCAGAATCAATGTAAACATCAAAATAAACACTGTACTTACATGATTAGACATGCTGCATGACGAACACTTTGTAAAGATCCATTTTGAGGGTTATATTAGCTGTTTGAACTTTTTTTATGCTGTTTAAGGCAAGCATGAGATCTTGGGGCGTGGAGCACGAGAATTAAAGGGCCACACACCCTGAATCGGCTCATTTATAATGATGCCCCAAAATAGGCAGTTAAAAAAATGAATTAAAAAAATCTATGGGGTATTTTGAGCTGAAACTTCACAGACACATTCAGGGGACACCTTAGACTTATATTACATCTTTTTAAAAAAAGTTCTAGGGCACCTTTAATATGTACGCCCCTAATATCTGCATATGCCAGCCCATGATCAAGGCATTACACAAGGGCAGCCAGTATTATTAACGTCTGGAGCTGCACAGCTGAATCATCAGACTAGGTAAGCAAGCAAGGACAACAGCGAAAAATGGCAGATGGAGCGATAATAACTGACATAATCCATGATAGCTTGATATTTTTAGTGATATTTGTAACTTGTCTTTCTAAATGTTTCATTAGCATGTTGCTATTGTACTGTTAAATGTGGTTAAAGTTACCATCGTTTCTTACTGTATTCACGGAGTCAATTTTAAAGTTCATTTTTAAACACTTGCAGTCTGTATAATGCATAAACACAACTTCATTCTTTAAAAAACTCTCCAGCAGTGTAGCATTAGCTGTTAGCCACGGAGCACTATCAAACTCATTCAGAATCAAATGTAAACATCCAAATAAATACTATACTTAAGCGATTAGACATGTTGCATGACGAACACTTTGTAAAGATCCATTTTGAGGGTTATATTAGCTGTGTAAACTTTGTTTATGCAGTGATAGAGTCGAGAGCTTGGGAGAGGGCGGAGAGCACGCGATTTAAAGGGGTCGCAGCATGAATCAGCGCATTTCTAATTATGCCTCAAAATAGGCAGTTAAAAAAATCAATAAAAAAAATCTATGGGGTATTTTGAGCTGCAACTTCACAGACACATTCAGGGGACACTTAGACTTATATTATATCTTGTAAAAAAACGTTCGATGGCACCTTGAAATAACCTACTAGCATACGATTTACTCTTACTATTTGCTACTTGCTAGACAAATGCTGTGGCAGGGACCTGCGTTTGATTGGACAAAAATCTCTGTGCAGCATCAGTCATCAATATTTTAGGTCTGTTTTCCCAGAAGAGAGAGATAGTAACTATCAATTCATGGATCTGCTTAAAGTACATTATTGAAGTACACTAGCATACAGATGATTTCAAAACAAATAGACATGGACTAAAAGCCAAAATAAAAACATTTTAAATTTTATGTGATCTTTAATGGTTTTGTACCATCGATTCAAGAGAGTATATTATGTATTAACTTGATGTGGAATAGTCTAAACCTTGTGAAAAAGAAGTACACTTCAAAACTTTTAATTTGACATTATTACAAAGGGCATGTTTTAAAGTCTCTTAAAAGTACATTTAAAGGGATAGTTCACCCAAAAATGAAAATTCTGTCATCATTTACTCACCCCCAAAGTTGTTCCAAATCTGTATAAATTTCTTTGTTCTGCTGAACACAAAGGAAGATATTTTGAAGAAAGTTTGTAACCAGGCTGCTTTGGGGCACCATTGACTAACATAGTAGGAAAAAAAAATACTATGGAAGTCACTGGTGCCCCAGAACTGTTCAACAGAATTTCTTTCTTCTGCTGAACACACACACACACACACACACACACACACACACACACACACACACACACACACACACACACACACACACACACACACACACACACACAAAAGATATTTTGAAGAATGTTTAA
Organism: Megalobrama amblycephala; assembly: GCF_018812025.1. Classification (NCBI taxonomy): domain Eukaryota; kingdom Metazoa; phylum Chordata; class Actinopteri; order Cypriniformes; family Xenocyprididae; genus Megalobrama; species Megalobrama amblycephala. Next base: position 6,402,654 of record NC_063054.1, read on the forward strand.
ACAGTTGATGGGCCCCATTGACTACAATAGTATGGAAAACAAATACAATGGAAGTCAATGGAGTCTGTCAACTGTTTGGTTACTGACATTCTTCAAAATATCTTCTTTTGTGTTCAGCAGAAGAAAGGGATTTATACAGGTTTGGAACAACTTGAGGGTGAGTAAATGATGACAGACTTTTCATTTGTTGGTGAACTATCCCTTTAAAGGGTTAGTTCACCCAAAAATGAAAATTATGTTATTTATTACTCGCCCTCATGTCGTTCTACACCTGTAAGACCTTCGTTCATCTTCAGAACACAGATTAAGATATTTTTGATAAAATCCGATGGCTCAGTGAGGACAATTAACACTTTCAGATGCACAGAAAGCTACTAAAGACGTATTTAAAACAGTTCATGTGACTACAGTGGTTCTACCCTAATATTATAAAGCGACGAGAAAAAACAAAACAAAATAACGACTTTTCAACAATATCTAGTGATGGCCGATTTCAAAATGGCGCTTCATGAAGCTTCAAAGCTTTACAAATCTTCTGTTTCGAATTAGTGATTCGGAGCACTTATCGAACTGCCAAAGTTACATGAACTATTGAAATTTTGAAACACTTATGACGTAACGAAGCATTGTTTACTGAAATCACGTGACTTTGGCACTCCGAACCACTGATTAGAAACAGAAGCAGTGTTTTGAAATCAGCCATCACTAGATATTGATGAAAAGATTATTTATTTTGTTTCTTTGGCACACAACAAGTATTCTCATCGCTCCATAATATTAAGGTTGAACCGTTGTAGTCATGACTACAAAACATGAACTGAAAGCCATCGGATTTCATCAAAAATATCTTAATTTGTGTTCTGAAGATGAACGAAGGTCTTAAGGGTGTGGAACGACATGAGGGTGAGTAATAAATGACAGAATTTTCATTTTTGGGTGAACTAACCCTTCCCTGGGAAGCCATTGTTAAAACTAAAGATAAAATAAAGTGCATGGAAATCAATGTATCATGTCTGGTTAGCCTCCAGCAGTGGGACACGTCTCCACCGAGGTTACGTGGAGGAGGCGGCTCCAGAGGACACGCCCCCTGAAACAACGCACATAGTCTTTGTGGTACATGGGATTGGCCAAAAGATGGATCAGGGGCGGATCATTAGAAATACAAGCATGTAAGTCCACCAATCACACAGCTGAGTCTGCACAAAACATCTAGTCCTGAAACTAACTGATGAATTTCATTGATGATTAGGATGCGTGATGCTGCCCGCAAGATGGAGGAGAAGCACTTTTCTGACCGAACAAATGAACATGTTGAGTTCCTTCCTGTGGAATGGCGATCTAAACTTGCCCTTGATGGAGGTATTGCCTATGGAAAATGATAAAAAATATAAACTACATTATGTTTGAAAACTATTATCAGTGATAGACGTGATTATGGTTTATTTATGATTTTCAGACACCGTGGACTCCATTACTCCAGACAAAGTGCGAGGTCTGAGAGACATGCTGAACAGCAGTGCAATGGACATTATGTACTACACAAGCCCTTTATACAGGGATGAGGTAACATACAGCTACAATCCTCCACTCTTTCATTCATTTTGCTCTTTTTTTTTTTTCCAGCTCTGTAATCCATAATAAACAAGACAGGATTTTTAAAGCATCATATTCGTGCTCCTGATGTGGAAGCTACTGTATACTTAAATTATGCATGATTATGCTAAAATACTTTATTTTCACAAATTTATAGCAGCATCACATGCATTATTTTTAAGAAGGTATTCCCATGTGAAAAAAAAAACAGTACATATCAGCATACTTTTAAAAAGAGCCTTTATCATGGAAATAAATACCGTAAAAGAAAATACTTAAGTGCGAACTGACTGTAATGATTTCTGACACTTAGGGCCAGATTTACTAACAGCTTGCACCAACTCAAACCCTCTTTTGGCATTAAAAGAACTACTGTCAGGATTTACTAAAATTAGCACTGAAAAGGTGCAGTTATTTTTGCAGCTGACCTTATTGCATATGCATTTGTAGGAATTTCCCTTTCAGATGCAAAATTTATTGAAGGAGAGTATTTAAATGAATCATGCAAGATGATTTACTAAGGTTTTCACTAGTCAATATACTGGTATTTGCGCCATTATTTACTTCCCTTAAAAAAAAAAGCATGTCTTAAACCATACCGGTAGATTGCATTGGTCAATATGGAAATGATCCAGCTGTGTCTGTGTTCTTTGATTTGCGCGTCACCAGTAGATCATTTGCAGAGCTTTCCACTCTATTTTGGAATTGTGCTCTCACTCTAGTTTGCCCTGTTTAGTAAATCTGGCCCTTAATTGCATATTAATTGTAATTAAATTAAAATGTATTATAGTTTAAATTTATATTAAATGCAATTAGCTGAATCTTAGAGTGCTTTTTGACCTACTTAAGTAGGACTTAAGTACATCTTTTTATGTAATTTTACATCTTTGAAATATGGCTAAAGTTACTGCTGAATGTACTGATATATACTGTAATGTCATTTTTTTTTTTAAACTTGTATGTCATGTATTTAAATATACTTGTAATTACACATTTGTAATGATAGTTACAAATTAGTACATTTCAAATATATTCATTTTAAATGTAATATTTAATAATAGAGTTAAAATTATAATAAAGTACTTTAAATATACTTTATTATGTTAATTAACACATAAAAAGTGTACTTTAAAGCACAAAACAAAGGTGTTTTAATAACAGATTATTAAAATATAAGTATAGAATATACAGTATATGTAAGCAATAAGGTACGAGAGGCTGTGCTGTATCGTGTATCGATAAGCGGAGTGCCTGCAACCCTTTCAGCCGTGACTTATTCACGATACAGCACTAGCCTCGAGTACCTTATTGCTTTTATAAAATGATTACCACACAATACAAATATTAAAGCCAAAAACATGTATTAATGCAACTTTCATGAAGTAAACTTTCACTAAAAGCCATCCTTCCACCAGAAAAAATAGTCCCAGGCCGTGAACAGCAACAGAAGTTACATTATTATGCCATTAGATGGCGGCAAAGACTGTCTTATGAGTGTGTCAGTCTGTAGCCAAGACTTTTACATTGAAAAGACTGAATTGTTGTGAACATGTAACAAGACGCAACTGACAAATGCTTCGACTAGTGCTGTCAGTAATGGGAAAACCCCTTAACTGTTAAAAGGACAAGATAATACATCGGACATTTAAACAGATTTTTATTATGAACATAGGACTGACCTGAAGGAAAATGCAGGTAATAAACTTGCTCACTCGATCTTTTTCTCACAATACTCTTCTACATAATACAAGAAGCTTCAATGGACAATATCAATTGTGAACATGCAGTTTACGTTGCTAAGAGTGCTTGCTAAGGGTGTTGTGTAGTGATACACTGAATCGTTGGGTGAAGCGGTCATAGCCGTGTTTTATCGTGAATAAAACTGCTATTATCCAATCAGAATCAAAGACAGGAACTAACCATATATTATATATATATATATATATATATATATATATATATATATATATATATATACTACATATATATATATATATATATATATATATATATATATATACATATATATATATATATATATATATATATATATATATATATATATATATATATAAATAAAATAAAATATCAAAACAATGATTTAAAATTTAATTTAAGAGTAAAACTTTTAATTTGGCATTATTAAGTACTGCCCCAAAGTACTCTTTCTTTTTAATAGTGCACTTAAGTGTGTTAATAAACATAATCATGAAAGTTTACTCTCTTGAAGTTGTTGGGGATAAACAGTTTTAGGACCCTTGACCAGATATGTCGAATGAAAGACCAGGGGTGTATTCCAGAAAGCAGGGTTAACTTACTGTCACATATACCCTGAACTCTCGGTTGATTAACCCAAACCTTGCTTACTCGAGGTATGCTGGTTCCAAAAATGCATCCGGGAATAAGTTCAGCCAACCCAGAGTAATGTTAACCGGTTAACACACAAGACATTCTCAACAGAGCGACGAATCGATGATTCACCATGGAAACAGACGCTAAGAAAAAGCGCGCCATTCTACTTCATTCTTCTTCTTTTGTTTAATGGCGATTTACATAACCTACTTGGTGCACATCACCACCTATTGGGTGGTTGTGCAATAATTTTTAATCTTAATATTGTTTGTTTGATGCTAATTATTTAATAAAATATCACATATATGATATGTATTTTATTATAGAAATTATAGCATAGAAAATGTCCTGTTATAAAGATTAAGAAGTAGATCCATGTGTGCTATGACAATAAAATTCATATATTAGAATTGAATTTATATATTGTATAATATAACATTGTGTATATAACTGTAACTATATAACAAATTTAGATACATTAATATAACCATATTGATAATATAACACACATCTAAATTCCTCTTAAGCTAACTAACCCTTGAACATAACCTGCTCCGGAGCAGGTTATGTTCAGAGAGCAAGTTGCTATGGTTACTTACATACCCTAAAAGTTACCTCCGTTTTTGGAACCGAAAGTTGAGGTTATCCGCTTACTTACTCTTAAACATACCCAGGTATGTCACATAACCTGCTTTCTGGAATACCCCCTAGGAGTCAGAGATGCAATCAACTGAAGAAATTTTACTGAAGAATAGTTTGCAGTTTCATCAGTAGAAGCCAGCTTCAGGTCTCACAAGGAGTTTGTAGGCCGCTCTGCGTACATTCACATTTCCATAATAATTATATTCTAACAGAGTCAACTAACTACGTCATTACTTCAGGTTGAATGATTCTGATTGGCTAAGGAAAATAGACAAATTTGGTAATCTTCCACACATGGACAGATAGTCAAAAGCATATCTCCATTCGTCACGATGTTTACGAGGGGACCCTGGATTTAGGTACTGGATGTCCTTTTGGGGTCATGACATCTCAAGCAGAGTGCCAGTTGTCCACCAGTACAAAAGACCTGCACAGAACACTTAGTGCACATACACAGATACACACGTTTCACAACTTCTTCAAGGTTAAAGTTGATCTGAGCTCTGCTCTGAGCAGGAAACGTTCCCAAAACATACTGATAACATGTTCTTTTCTCTCAGTGAGAGGTACAAAATTATTTTCTAGTGTTTGAAAAGGAAAAGAAATGCTTTAACATACGTTGAAAAAGTCATTCAAATAATTTAACAGAAAGATAAATGTTGATTAATAACTTAAAAGATATATATTGAAGCGACAGTGGATTCCAGAATCCATTTCTTCAAAGTACACTTAAATGGTCTTATTTCATTAATATTATATTATATCAAGTACAGTCTTTTGTACTTGGTGGATGAGAAATGTTGAGTGTAAAATATTTCATTCAGTTCAGAAAAGTAGAGATAAAAATAGCTCAGTATTATTTAAAATAGATCATCTAACCAATATTTATGTGTGCTATGTATTTTATGCTTATTAGAGTATTTTTACATAATTACTGAATTGCCCATGCACTTCACATGAGTAGTGCTGTTTTTATTTGACTATGTAGACCATTCCAAATATGTCATTTATTAAGTTCCATTTCAGAATGCATGCTAATTTAGAAGGCAGCTGCCTATATAGGCAGTAGAAAGCCAGGCAGCTGACTAGGTTTGGGAGCAGAGCTCTCTCATGTAAAATCTGACTAAATGTCCCACTCATACACAGACACACACTCTGCCCCAATCTTTTCTTGTGCACAAATAAAGTGTCACACTTGTTCGTTTCACGCTGTCTGCACTTGCATCCTCAGATCACCCGGGGTCTGACCAATGAGTTGAACCGACTCTACATGCTCTTCTGTGAGCGCAACCCAGAATTTGCAGAGAAAGGAAAGGTGTCCATCGTCTCCCACTCGCTCGGCTGTGTCATCACCTTCGACATCATGACAGGGTGGGACCCTGTGCGCTTTGTTCATAAAGAGGTGGTAGATGCCATGGAGGCTGATGTCAGCAGACAAGAGCGACAGCTACTGGAGGATCTTCGTATCACATGCTTAAGGTTTATGACTAATTATAGTTACACTCTACACTCACATTAAATGAAGTAAAAGATATAAGCAATCATGCAGAACACTCTAGCATAGTGGTGCCTGCAGGATTTCTACATGCAAAACAAGACTAAAAAGTTCAAAAATTCAATATGTGCTCATTAAAAATGAAACTCTGCTAATGTCTAGCATTTATGTAACTATTATGCACTTTTATAAGATTTGAGGCTAAATGATCAGTGACAACAACGGCAGAAAAACAGCACGGGCGGACACAAAAACTCTTTCAGTGTGTGTATTTTCTTAAAGTCACATTTCAAAAAGTAACCTTTTGTTTAATTTGTTTGTAGGTGAATATCCACTTCACCCAGTGTTTGTTTTCTCACAGTATCTCAATGCTGTCTGTTTTACTGACTGAGAAACTGCTTCAGATGATTTAGTGACACAGCGGATGCGAATTGATTCAGACTGTTTTACAAACTTGTTTGGTCAACTTAATGAAAAAAAGAACCGATTCAAAAGATTGATTCACAAATGCCTGGCTTCGCTGGGTCATTCGACAGAAATACAGGACATATAACTGTTGAAATATCCGCAGGGAACAAGCGCTCATGGTATGCACAGTATGTACAGCTGTAGGCATCTGTAGGATAGCAAAATGCTAACAACTACTCAGAACACCCTTGTATGACACTAACAACCTCTCAGCAATAACCTTTCCGAAGACATGCAAACCACCACTCAAAACACTTTTGCAACACATTAACAATCAGCCAGAACACTCTAGCAACAGGCTAACATCCACCCAGAACACACTAGCAAGAACAACCACTCAAGCCTCCTCCGGAGGTCGCATTTGTCCGCCGCATACGCCATCAAGGTAGTCTCATTTAAGCTAAGTAACTGTTAAATTGCAATATAAGAGAAATTACAGTATTTTATCTGTACAAGGAATAACAGTCAATTTTATTACAGTTAATTTTCTTAAATACGTACCCAGAACACACTAACAAGACACCAACAACCACTCAGAACACAGTAGCTACATGCTAACATCCACCCAGAACACACTAGCAAGACATCAACAACCACTCAGAACACAGTAGCTACATGCTAACATCCACCCAGAAAACATTAACAAGACATCAACAACCACTCAGAACACAGTAGCTACATGCTAACATCCACCCAGAAAACACTAACAAGACACCAACAACCACTCAGAACACAGTAACTACATGCTAACATCCACCCAGAACACACTAGCAAGACATCAACAACCACTCAGAACACAGTAGCTACATGCTAACATCCACCCAGAACACACTAGCAAGACATCAACAACCACTCAGAACACAGTAGCTACATGCTAACATCCACCCAGAAAACACTAACAAGACATCAACAACCACTCAGAACACAGTAGCTACATGCTAACATCCACCCAGAAAACACTAACAAGACACCAACAACCACTCAGAACACAGTAGCTACATGCTAACATCCACCCAGAACACACTGACAATGCATAAACAATCAGCAACAACATAGCCACTACATAGCAACATGCTAATATCAACTCAGAGCAAAAGGCTTGTCAACTCTTGCCCTTAAAATCCACTTTCCTCCAGAGTTTAGCTCCAACCCTAATCACAACCACCTGCCTGTAGCTTTCTTGTAATTCTAATTCGTTCAAAAGCTTAGGTAGCTGACTTGTTGCCTCACTGACTTCACAGGAAGCATTTTCACATGAAGGTACCTCACGAAACTTCGGACAGGTTTGAGGCAGCATAATGGTTTAATGATCTACAGCAAAATTGAGAGCTAAACAAATATTTAATTACTACAATACTAATTTCTCAGTATAAATGACATCAAAAGTGATAAAAAAAATTGATCAAAAATGTTGATCAAAACAAAAACAAAAAAAAAATACGCACAAACTGACAACCAAATGCATCAGACAGCATCTTTTTTTTCTTAACTGTCATGGAATGGAATGCACAGGATTGTGGGATATCAAAGGTATCCTTCAAAAATTGATCAGTTGAAGGTATCCCAGGAGGCAGGAAGTGAAGCTAACATTGGCTTTGGAAGTGCCTTGATGCTTTCCTACCTTGTAATGCACCATCAGAAGGCAGTATTTTCAGCTTTCAGATGCAGCACATGATTAGCTTGTCCAGGTGTGTTTGTTGGTTGGAGCTAAACTCTGCAGGAAAGTGGACCTTGTGGGCCAGAGTTGTCCAGCCCTACCTTAGCAGCTGTGTAACGATGTATAATAACCATGCAACCTTGCATTGTGGCCGTCAGTTTTGCACAGGCTAACACCACTCTTGTTTTCTTCAGAAAATGTAAAATGTAAAAGTCTTGTAATTTCGGCTGTAGGATACACTAAAATTACAAAAGATCATCTTTTACAATCTTTTCCTGTTAGTTCTTAATGTATTATTCATTTGTTCGGTTGCCAGTTGCATTGATTTTACTGCTCTCATGTTGTTTCTGATGCATTTCTGATGTATTATTTAAAGGTTTTTAGATTTGTGTCCACTTTACTCCATAATGACAATCCCTCTGTTAATCTGGTGTGTGTACTGTTCCTCTCCAAAAAACTAATTTAATATTCATTTGCAGAATGAGGGATTTGGAAGATAAGCTTCAGCATGTCCAAACCTCATCCTCAAGACCCTCTCCAGCCCTCAAATTCAAGGTATGTTAGTAATACCCTTCTCTTCTCCTTCCCACCATCTGTTTGTGTAAGTTTCATGTAATAAACCGTGTGATTTGGTGGTAGGTGGAGAACTTCTTCTGCATGGGATCTCCTCTGGCTGTGTTCTTGGCTTTGCGAGGTGTCCGTCCAGGAAACGACGCAACGCAGGACCACATCCTACCCAAATCCATCTGCCAGCGGCTTTTCAACATCTTCCATCCCACTGATCCTGTAGTGAGTGTGATGGTTATTGGAGTGTAAATATAGCCTAGCATCAGATTTCTCATTACAGGTCCATTTATGTTATGAACTGATTTCAAAACTTAGAATTAAAACGATTGGTAACACTTTACAATAAGGTTTCATTTCTTAACATCAGTTAACATGAACTAACAATGAACAATACTTCTGCAGCATTTATTAATCTTAGTTAATGTTAATTTTGACATTTACTAATACATTTTTTAAAGTGCTAAAAGGTTACTAATTTTGTTTTTGGAGGTATCCCACAACAGATTTACATGTGTCAAATTAAAAATAACACTTCAATTATTGTGATTGATCTACTCTGCTCTGATTGGTCAGACGGTCCAGCAGGTTGAGATTGGTTTACTCTGCTATGATTGGTCAGACGGCCCAGTCTGTTGTGACTAGGGCTGTGCAATATGGACAAAATAATCACTTTTTTTTTTTTTTAATGAATATTGCAATTGCGATTTTATTTGCGATTTTGGCTATTGTTTTTGCTTTTTCAAATATGCTACATTCTAAATGTATTCAGTGCACAAGAAGTGCATAACAAAACATTTCACAATTATATAACATAGTATTAACAGCTTGATAAACAGAGATGGCATCTTTTGGTATCTTTTGTTGAGTGTTTGTATTAGTCTTCGGAAGCCGTCTTTACTGACGATGTACGCAGGCACCATGTCTTTGCATATATGTTAGGTGATCGCGTCAGTAATTTCTTTGTGCCATTTTGATCCTTTCTTATAAGGTGTGATGCTTGAAAATGCTTAAATGATGGATACTTGTTCAGTCGGTTCAGGTTGGCTTTGAGGTGTGCTTTTGTTAGTTTCAATGGACTTGTCGACATGCATTGATCATACAGTTTTTTATGGCGCTGTTTTAAGTGTTGGAACAGGTTTGTTGTATTGCCCCATTTCGTTGAAATAATCTCACAGGTCTTACAAATTACCTTGCTCGCTGGCACATCCTCTCTCCTGAATCCAAAATACTCCAAAATAATCTGAATTAAAATATAAATAAATAAATGAATAAATAAAATTGCAGTCTTATGTAATTTAGAAATTGCATGTGCTCAAATCGCGATTGTTTTGCGATTACAATTAATTGCACAGCCCTAGTTGTGATTGGTCTACTCTGCTCTGCTCTGATTGGTCAGATGGTCCAGTTGGTTGAGATTGGTCTACTCTGCTATGATTGGTCAGATGGCCTAGTCTGTTGTGATTGGTCTACTCTGCTCTTTTGAAGTGCATACAAAGTGAATTTGCAGTGCTGAAAAAAGCATCTTCTCGACATGTTGACAGCACAAACTTTTTTTCGAAGGCAGCTAATGAAAACCATAGGCTGTGGCATTATGCAAATTTGTTACATTATTACATAGGTATGTAACAGGAAGTGAAACTGGAATTGCTGATGACTCGTTTTGGCAGTTTAGAATTGATTCTTTGTTTTAGGAGACAACTTTATTTGTCATGCACTGTGATCTTTAAAACTGCAGATCTTTTACATTCACAAGCAGCTATATTACACACTGCATGAAAGGTAATATTAAAAAAAAAACAATGGGGCACTTTAAAATCTGAAGTTGTATCTATTAACATTAGTTAATGCACTGTGAAATATTACATACAAAAAATGAATTTTTTATTACATACAAGCAATGAATTGTATTTTTAAATGCCTTAAAAATATACTGCTTATAGTTAGTTCATGTTAACTAACGCATTAGCTAATGTTAAGAAATGAGACTTGTAAACTGTTACAAAATGATTTTATAAATTGTATCATTAATACAAAATTGTAGCATTAAAATAAATATAATCATATTAGTATTTAGATCTAATCTGTTAAAATGATCCCTAATTTTATATAATTCTATAATTCAAATTATAGTAATAATAATATAAAACTAATATAAATATAATTCTAATAAATTATAATAGTACTTTGTAAGATGGTTCTAAAGAACCGATGTGCATGTCCACAAAACCATGACCAAAAAAATAATAAAATTAAATAAAATAAAACAGTATAAAAAAACCTGTAGTTCTTAATTGTACTTAAAGGAGTATAATATCCAAATATCAGTCAGAAATATGAATATCAATCTAAATCAAATGGTTTCTTGCAGGCATACAGATTGGAGCCTCTCATCCTGAAGCATTACAGTAATATATCACCTGTCCAGATTCACTGGTGAGTAAAATGATACCGTAGCTAAATTAAATTTTTTTTTTCTCAAAAATTTCAGAAAATATTTTAAGTATTTAAAAAAATGTCTGTTTTTCTATAACTTACATTGCATTGTGACTGTGATTGCGACTTTGTATCTCACAGTGAGATTTCATATCTCACAATGGGGCTTTGTTTCTTACTTTAAACTGTATCTCACAATTACCCTTTTATTTTAGGTACAACACCACCAGCCCCACACCATATGACCAGATCCGTCCCACTCTACTGAATCCATCAAAGGAAAGTGCTTCTGTGTCTGATACGGAGAGCCTCCCGAGCCCTTGCACCTCCCCTCCACAGCCCCGCAGACACTACGGCGAGTCTATCACCAACCTGGGCAAGGCCAGCATCATGGGTGAGATGGAGATCATTAAAGAAGGCTGGAAATGTAAAACACTTGCAGGGAGCGCAGGATGTATAGTTTGTGATATAGGAGTAAGATTGCGGTTCCCAAATATTGAGATTATGGCAGTCTGCCTTCAATTACTGAGCATCTGCAGTTTAAAGCTTTTGATTTGAGCGTGTAAAGCAATAAACAGAAACAACTCAGCAAAGAATCTGATCAATAGAAAGCAATTAGGAAGTGTCAGACACAGCTGGAGATTTGGAAATGCTCTTACCAATAATAAATCTTCAAGGTGTGTGTGTGTGTTTGCTGAATGCAAAAGAAGATATATTTTAAAGAATGTCAGTAACCAAACAGTTGATGGGCCCAATTACCCATGGTTACCCATATTCTTCAAAATACCTGCTTTTGTGTTCAGCAGAAGAAAAGTTTGGAAAGGTTATACAGGTTACAACGATATTTTTTTCTCTGTGCCATTATCGTTATAGTTGTGGGTGGACCCTGCTATTCTTTTATGTGTAGAATGATTTTTAGAACTTTATCTTTATCGTTAAAGTTATCGTCCTTGGTGTGAACATGTAACTACATGTGTGTGTTTTTTTTTACAGGAGCGGCAAGTATAGGTAAAGGCATTGGCGGTATCCTGTTCTCCAGATTTTCCCGCTCTAGTGGACAGGTGTGCGGTGTGGAGGAGGAGCCATCAGACTCTGAAGGTGGGGCATGTGAGAAAGGGGAAGAGGGCAGATCTGTGGAGTTAGACGATAAACCAGAGGAGAAGATAGAGGAGAAAATCGAGGAGAAGGCAGGAGACACCAGCATGTCACAATCAGCCTCTGTCATTATGGATAACTCCTCCTGTAAGCATCTTTACGTTTTTAAATTTAAATTTTTTTTTTTGCTTTATCAGAATAGAATGACTCTTGGTGACTTTTGTTGCATTAGTTATGTTGAACACACAAAAAAAAAAAAAATCATGGTCATGATTCGGATATGTTAATAAAAAAAAAAAAGTCACACTTGGCTCCTTGGCGGTCAAAAATGAATTGGAAATGAATGGGAAATACGAAAACTCAGAGAAACTTTTGGTGATACAAATGACAATTCAGCCACTGTGCAGAAAAGAAGTGAACTGCAATGAAGGGGTGACACTCTAAAATGTCAAGAGTGCAAAATAGACACATCCCCACCCCCACACACATATATATGAACTAGTGCAACTTATAACACAGAGCAAGTTTTTGCAAATGTGTGAAATAAAATCAATAATTCAATCACAAATCAGTAAAAAAAACTAACAGCAAGGAAGAGGTCACACAAGAGTACAATACAGACACACCCACTCAAACACACAATCACTTGCACACACGCAGAGACACACACAATACACTATTATATGCACAAATGAACTGGTGTGGCTCTAGCTATATGGTAAAATTGAGCCAAAAGACAAATAAGAGGTTGAAATCAGATCAGACCCAGATTTATTAAACATGCCTGTAGAACGTTCTTTCACAAGATGTAATATAAGTCTAAGGTGTCCCCTGAATGTGTCTGTGAAGTTTCAGCTCAAAATACCCCATACATTTTTTTTTAATGAATTTTTTTAACTGCCTATTTTAGGGCATCATTAACTATGCACCGATTCAGCGCACGGCCCCTTTAAATCTCTCGCTCCCTGCCCCCCCGAGCTCCCGACTATAAGTGCAGTTATACAGTGCATAAACAAAGTTCACACAGCTAATATAACCCTCAAATGGATCTTTACAAGATGTTCGTCATGCATACTGCATGCATGCGTCGGATCATGTGAGTATAGTATTTATTTGGATGTTTACATTTGATTCTGAATGAGTTTGATAGTGCTCCGTGGCTAACGGGCTAAAGCTAACATTACACACTGTTGGATAGATTTATAAAGAATGAAGCTGTGTTTATGAATTATACAGACTGCAAGTGTTTAAAAATGAAAATAGTGACGGCTCTCTTGTCTCCGTGATTACAGTAAGAAATGATGGTAACTTTAACCACATTAAACAATACATTAGCAACATGCTAACGAAACATTTAGAAAGACAATTCACAAATATCACTAAAAATATCATGATATAATGGATCATGTCAGTTATTATCGCTCCATCTGCCATTTTTCGCTGTTGTTCTTGCTTGCTTACCTAGTCTGATGATTCTGCTGTGCACAGATCCAGACGTTAATACTGCCTGCCCTTGTGTAATGCCTTGAACATGAGCTGGCATATGCAAATATTGGGGTCATACATATTAATGATCCCGACTGTTACGTAACAGTCGGTGTTATGTTGAGATTCGCCTGTTTTCTGGAGGTCTTTTAAACAAATGAGATTTACATAAGGAGGAGGAAGCAATGGAGTTTGAAACTCAGTGTATGTCTTTTCCATGTACTGAACTCTTGTTATTCAACTATGCCAAGGTAAATTCAATTTTTTGATTTTAATTTTTTATTGAATGTTGATGTTATGTGTAACAAAATGTCCTCCTTTGTGTTCAGGTTTGACTGTAGTAAAATTAATGCAAAAACTGACACTTCAAATCAACATTTAAAAAAAAAAAAAAAGAAAAAAAATCTAAACCTTGACAAAAAGTAGACTTTGTGAATGCCCAAAAGACAGGTATAAATCCAAATCCACAACTTTTATTTTTGTCAAAAACCACTAGAGAATATATAAGTCACTTTATATAGAACTATATAGGAATCTAGTGGTTACACCATGGCATTACATAAGTTTTCTTTTTTTACTCCCACCAGATGGCACTATTCTACCTTCAAAAAATTGGATTTTAAATGCCTGGTCTCTATTTCAATGTGGAATACTGCTTTAATTTAAAAATATATTAGAAAAATAGCTAATATATATTGTATAAATATTGCATAGTCTCATAAAACACCCTCAAAATTTTAAATAATAATCAAAAAATATTTTTGAACAAAAATATATTACATTGGTTTTCCTGAAAAAAAAAAGAGTTACATTTCAAGGCTTCGGTCACTTTTGAGCCAAGTGTGACCCCTAAACGAAGAGAACCACAACATGGGATGGCAGCAGTGCATAAGTTACATTTGAATCTGAATGTAAACTGCTATTATAAGATATAAAGTTCGCAATTGTGCAAAAAATGGTTGCACTTGCAAATTGCAATTGTTAGCTATAAAATCACATTGCAAGATATAGTCACAATTTGGAGAGATAAAGTCATAATTTGCAAAATATAAAGTTATATTGTGTGGTATAAAGTAAAATTGTTCAATATAAAATTATGAGAAACAAAGTCGCAGTCGTCAAGAAATAAAGTCACAGTTTGGAGAATTTTTTTTACTCTGAGGTGGAAACGGCTTCCATAAGAGCTTCGATGATTGTTAAATTGCCAGATCTCTGTCAATAGCATCCTTCTTTTTACTGTTTTGCAGTGGAGCTGGAGAAACGCATCGACTTTGAGCTGAGGGAGGGCCTGGTGGAGAGCCGCTATTGGTCAGCGGTGACGTCACACACGGCATATTGGTGCTCGCACGATGTGGCTCTGTTCCTGCTAACGTTCATGTACAGGCCAAATGAATCAAATGACATGGCAGAGGACAACCCTGAATCATAACACACAGACATATGAACTCTCACACTCTTGGTCACTCCCTTAATGTAGTTTAGCAGACCTTGTTCACTGTGCATCAGGGATCCTGTCCTTGCCTTGTTTTTCCTTAATTTAGAAGCACACCCATGGGAGAGACTTACTCTCTCCCCTACATCCCCCAACTAGGATTGTTCTTAACCTCAATGAAATGATGACAATGATCCTACTTGTTTCAGCTAGGACCATTCACACCTTGATGATTCCGAAAGCAGCGAACTCTTCATATTGACTGATGTGTATTAACTTAACTTGTGGTTGTGATAGTATGACTGAAAAGAATCTGCTGAATTGGAGGTTCACAATCAGAAGGGTTTTTTTGAGGAATACATCTGATATGATCTCTTTCTTGGCCTAAAAATATAGTTTTGAAGATTTTTATAAATTAAGCATTACTCTTATGTGTTTACATTATTTAGATGATAAAATAACAATCTGAATTACTCCTGAAAGTGGCCAAATATTGAGTTGATAGTCGACGGGAGCAGTGCACACAGACCTGGTGGATTTATTCAGAGAGAATAACCATCAGTAAACACGCAAGTTCACAACAAAATTACAATTCTGTCATTATAAATTCACCCTCATGTTGTTTCAAATCCTTGTGACTACAAAAGGAGGTATTTTGAAGGATTGTACTAGTCACTTTTTTCTGTTTTTGTTTAAATTTTTGTTAGTTTTAGTAATTTTGTTGTTTGTTTTTTGTCATTTTTATACTTTTTTTTTAAAATGTCTAGATACAATTTTTATATTTTTTTTGTTTTTTGGTTAATTTAGTGCTTTAGTGAAAATGAGAAATCTTGCCTTTTTTATTATTTACGTTATCTCTTATATTATTAAAGGGATAGTTCACCCAAAAATAAAATAATTGTCATAATTTAATCACCCTCATGTTGTTCCAAACCTGTATGAGTTTCTTTCTTCTGTTGAACACAAAAGAAGATATTTTAAAAAATGTCGGTAACTAGATCGTTGACGGCACCCATTGACTTCGATAGTATTTTTTTTCCTACTATGGAAGTCAATTGGTGCCATCAACTGTCTGCTTACCAACATTCTTCAAAATATTTTCTTTTGTGTTCAACAGAAGAAAGAAACTCAACTCAAGGAATGAGGGTGAGTAAATAATGACAAAATTTTAAAATTTTTGGGTGAACTATCCCTTTAAGCAACGAAACAATTTTTTAAAATGGTTTTAGTTTTAGCTAACGATAATAACTTTGATGAAGACTTTTAAGTTTCAAAAAGGACGCAAAGCACCATAAAGTTTCACAAAAGGGAAAATATTCCATGTCTTTTGGATTTAATGTGAACAGACTGAAATTTAAGTCGTTATTCACCAAAAATGTTGACATATGTCTGAGCTCTTCTTTCCACAGTCATGATAGTTCGTGAGAGAAGAGCCAATGTCTGATTCATGAACGAATCTTTATTTGAGTCAGATCTTGAGTCTGAATGATTCGTTCACACATTATTCCTGAACTCAGTTTGCTCAATCATTGATCTGGTCACAGCGTTTTAGGAGAAGATTATCAGGGAATAACCACTTAAACTTTAGTCTGGTTCTCAAAATTAACCAGATTCAGAAAAAAAAAAAAAAAAAAATTATGGATTCAGAAGACTTGGAACATAGTGCACAAGTTTATGGATCTTTTGATCCCATTCATTGTAATTTCATGAAAAGATCGACCAGTACATTCTTAAAGGATTAGTTCACTTCAGAATTAAAATTTTCTGATAATTTACTCACCCCCATGTCATCCAAGATGTTCATGTCTTTCATTCTTCAGTCGAAAAGAAATTAAGGTTTTTTGAGGAAAACATTCCAGGATTTTTCTCCATATAGTGGACTTCACCGGGGTTCAACTGGTTGAAGGTCCAAATTCAGTTTCAATGCAGCTTCAAAGGGTTCTACACGATCCCAGGCACGGAATAAGTGTCTTATCTAGAAAAATGATCAGTCAATTTTTAAAAAAAATAAACTAAAAATGTATATACGTTTTAACCACAAATGCTCGTCTTGCACTAGCTCTGCGATGTGCCACACATTACATCACGTTGGAAAGGTCACGCGTGACGTAGGCGGAAGTACCGATCCAGTGTCTACAAAGCGAACTTACAAAGACTAACACTCAAATGCCCTTTACAAAAAAAGGTAAAACAACAATGTTGGGCAATTTTTAAGTTGGAGTTTACTGCCCTACTGCAGTACTTCTGCCTACATCACGTGTAACCTTTCCAACGTGATTACGTAATGCGTGGTGCATCTCAGAGCAGTGCAAGATGAGCATTTGTGGTTAAAAAGTATATACTTTTTTTTTTTTTTTTTTTTTTTTTTAGAAAATGACCAATCTTTATGCTAGATAAGACCCTTATTCCTCATCTGTGATCGTGTAGAGCCCTTTAAAGCTGCATTGAAACTGCAATTTGGAAGTTGAACCCCAGTGAAGTCCACTATATGGAGAAAAATCCTGGAATGTTTTCCTCAAAAAACCTTAATTTCTTTTCGACTGAAGAAAGAAAGACATAAACATCTTGGATGACATAGGGTGAGTAAATTATCATGAAATTTTAATTCTGAAGTGAACTAATCCCTTAAGAAATGATCCATTTGTCCTACATTGAAGAAATAAAGCATACGGGTTTGGAACATCACTGGGGAGAATGTTGACAGAATTTGTATTTTTGGCTGAACTATTCCTTTAAAGATATTTCCGGTCCTGTTCCTTCTACTTTTTTCTGATACACTGAAGCTTTAGTTTCTTCTCTACACTTGCATGATAGACACTGAAATCTACTGCATATTTGAACTGCACTCTTTGCTATGATCACCACTGAATTAGAGTTTATGCTTTAACATGCATGAAAGAGAAAGTCTGATGTTTTCCACTGAGGCTGTTAGAAAGATTCCTAACTGAATCTCCTCTTAGTTCTGTCCAAGTTGAAACTCATTTTTCATATGTGGCATTCGCTTTTATGCCCATGATGTGCAATCAGCATATCAAACATCTTACTGTTTTCTAATGTATTACTGCACTAAAGAACCACATAGTCACAAAGACCTTGCCATTTTGAAATAACTATCATTTTTTTGTGTTAAGTTTGTGTTTTATGTATTCATTTTGTATGATTTGTTTACAGCAATCCTGAAAATCAACACCCCCATGCCTTTACGATGACAAGAGAAAAGCACTTAACATTTCTCCTTACCTCACCCTTGAATGTGCCAATAAGCTGAACAGTGAGATCTTCATTAGGTCTGTGGTCAGAGGGTATGGTCTGCATTATGTGCATATATATTAGAACTGGACTCCAGCGTGTCTGTTCATGTTTAGCTTCAGTGAACGCCGAGCTGTTCCTCTTTTGTGAACCTCGTGATTTTCATTAAAATTGATATCGACCGCCTGCTCTGTCTCATTCTCTGAATTGCTTTTAAATCCTGACTGTATAGTTAATATAAGGATCAGCTTAGAGTTGCTATGGACCTTGATGCCAACGGAAAACAATACAACTTTATTAATCTCTGAGGGGTCATTTAGTTTTAGCCATACACAATGTAGACTGTTGTTCTCAACTGGTGGGTTGTGTCGCAGGTCACCTTATACTATACACTTTTAAAATGGAAGGTTAAATGCTTCCCATATACTTTATTAATGTCAAAGGCTGTACATGATATAAAACTCTACTGTATTTTGATGTAAATCTGCCTGTCTTTTGGAATTATAGCTAATACTAATACAATATTTTGGGCCAGTGTTTGTTGTATGTGTTAAGATGGTAAACTGAACTTGTGTGCTTACTGATACATTTTCAAAATTGTCATTTTCAAAATTTGACATTGTTATGCCTATACAACTGGGCTATGGTAATGATAAAAATGAAAAAAATTGCAGGATAAATTTTAACCTGTTAACCGTCACCACCCTTTTTGAATATAGATGTGAAAATGCACTATCCAAACTTAAATGGTTGTAATTCATAAATGATTTGGAATACAGACCTAAAGTTGGTCTCTTCAGAAAATGAAAGAATAAAAAAATTATAGTTTAAATTTACTATAAATCTCTATAGCACTACCTTTTGTCTAAAGTTGGGGGTTAGTTTTTTTCCTACAGTCACCAAACTCAGGACATAAATTGTTCTCATCGAGCCGGACAACTTTCTAATTTACAGTCATTAGCTCCGACCAACAGGAAGTCAGCTATTTTAGTTTGAATGTGGATTTTTTGAACCACACTCTCAATTTTTAACTACTGCTCTAATACGATTAACACCAAACTTTTTCAACATGATTACAAGACAATGAGGATGCTAAATTGCAGACGAATATTGGACATCTCGAACGGTTTGTCTGTGGCGAGACAATGTATTTATGGCAAAAAAAGGGAAACAGGAAGTGTTATAACTTCCACATACATTAATCTTGATGAAACTTCAACTGCGTGTTCGTTGTAGGAGGCTGATCACATGGATGTGACTATTGTGAGTTGCTGCCAGATAGTGCCACCATCTGGCAGCAAGAAGTGTGTCACTTCAAAATACTTTGAAATCACCCTCTTATTTTTACCCAATTGACAATCTTTGTCAGAATAATGTCAAGACATTGCAGATGTAGACCTGTGAAATGATTCTTGGATATCTTAAATACTATTGCCATGGCAACACATCAAACATTTTTGGGGGTGTTTTTGAGGCTCTTAGCACGCATCAAATTGCATGAAACTCGACACACACAGAGCTGTCAGCTGGTAAAACCTTACAAACAGGTGTGGAGGAGGGGCTCTGTAGCGCCACCTTTTGACAAAAGTGGGGGTTAGTTTTACCTACAGTCACCAAACTCTGTACATATAATGTTCTGATTGAGCTGGACAACTTTCTAATTTACAGTCATTATCTCCGACCAACAGGACGCCAGCTATTTTGGTTAGAATGTGGATATTTTAAAAGGTCAGGCTCTGAATTTTTAACTACTTCTCGTATGATTCGCACCAAAGTTTCTGAACATGATGCCAAATCATTGACAATGCTACATTGCGAACAGATATTGGATACCTCGAACGGTGTTGCCATGGCACAAGGAATTAAATTTATGACAAAAAAGCAAACAAGAAGAGTTTCATATCTTGACAAAATCCTTTTAGATTCACCCAGTTTAAATGCATACTGCCTGTTGTGCACAGTCTCCCTAAAGCCTCCGGGGCTTGGGCCCATCATCGCTGCTTGCAGCTATATTTTGACATCCAAGCCACCGGGTGACATCCACATCCCACTGATTTTTTTTTAATTTTTTTATGCATTCTCCTGTCACAAATTAATACAATTCTGTCACAATATCATATGTGACAGTGAAGACTGGAGTAATGATACTGAAAAGTCAGCTTTGCATCACAGGAATAAATTACATTTTAAAATATTTTTAAAAAGAAAACAGTTACAGTTATTTTAAATTGTAATAATATTTCACAATATTAATGTTTTACTGCATTTGTAATGTGAGCATTAGAGACTTTCAGAAACATTAAAAAATCCTGTCGAGCCCACACTTTTGAACTGATATCATATCTTATTGTATTATATTAGGAACCAATCATATTGCGATCAAACAATTAGAATATAGAATAATATAGAATATAGAATAATATAGAATTTCAAACTTCTATTTCTATGTTCATTCAAATGCATGTATGTATGTATTTGTTTGAATTTATGAAGTTTTCAGTTTCCAACTTATAAAAACTACTTTAGAGTTGTTTATAAAGTCAATTTCTATATTATCAATATATAGTATCAGTATATCAGTAGGCAGCTCTGTTAGATATGTCCAATCAGGTCTTACCAACCGGGCTGCACGTGATCATCAGCGACTTTCCAGCGTTGTGTTTAAGTGAGTGTGGCTCTGTCTCAAGTCCAAGAGCTGCTATCTAGGCAGCATGTTTGAGCTCAGTTGACCCAAACGCGTCTATGTTCCCGAAGCGCTCTCTCAGTAGGCAGCTCACTAGAATAGAGGACACAGCCTGTGGGTTTTCTCCGGGACTTACCACACGCCCAGCAGTCTCTCATTAGACCACATGCAGGATAAAGATGGCTTGAGGCGCAGACAGACTGGGCTGCTGAAAACTTTTCACCGCTCTTCAGGGCTCGAGGGAGGAAGAAAGCCTCAGGAAGATCAAGCTGAAGGTGTGTTTTTTCATCTCTTTATTCAAGGATTTGTGTAGTTTTACGAATGCATAAAGTTGTTCTGTGTTTGGAAACCTTTTAGAGCAACAGCTGAGCTATCGAAGTCTGTCATTTATAAGCTTTTTAACAAAAACACTTAATATTCATACGTTAATTGTCTTAAAAATGTTAGATAGAATGTAAAATAAAATACCATTTTTGACCATATTTTGTGGATATATATATATATATATATATATATATATATATATATAATATAAATATAAATAATATAATATAATATAATGCAGTACTGGTACACTGAAAAAAAATGGTTGGTTTAACTTAAAAAAGTAAGTTATCTGGTTGCCTTAATTTTGAGTTAATTGAAATTAAAAATTTGAGTTAATACAATGAAGGTGATTGGTTTAATCAACAGGAACTCAAAATATTATGTTATCTGAACCACATTAATTATCTAAGTTGATTTGACAAAAGAAAAAAAGTTGTGATCATGAAAATAATTCTTTACAGTGTAGATTACTTTTTAGATTATGTTTACTAATCTGGATTACTCATTTTAGGAAATGTATTCTGACTACTTTTTGATTACTTTTTAGATTACTTTTGATGGATTCATTTGAATAGGATAATCTTGTACCATATTGATATAAAAATACAAAGAGAAAGAAAATATATTCAATTCTTTGTTATCAACAACATGACGTGCATTAAATATTACAATACGTCAGGGTTTCCCAGACTGGGGTTTGTAAGTTTAATGAAAAGCTATTAAGTAATTTAAAATTTTAAAAATAAAAACAACCAAAATAAAACATTTACCAGAAAAATAATAAAAGAAGTTTACCTGCATGTCACGTGACATGCATCAGAGTACATTAGAGAACCGTGAACATAATTTTATTATTATTTATTATTTTTATTTACTTAATTTTATTATTGACCTAACATATTAACTTAAAATCTCAGGGCTAAATTCAAGTAAATATATTAAAAGCAAAGAGGTTCAGCTGACAAAAAAAGTTGACAAAAAATCCCTGCATTGCATGTACAGCAAATGTGAAATAATGTATATTTTATTTGTACATTTGTTTGAAAGGCAAAAGCCTTCCAAAGACAGTAATACATGGTTAAACAACTCAATGAATGATAATTCAAATAATAATTAATGTGTTCATCAGGAACTGATTAGATATGCAATGACATGTAATCATGTAATCAATAGAAAAGTAACTGTAGTCTAATTATGAGTATCTTAAAATGTAATAAAATTACTAAGTACTTAATTTTTGTAATCCAGATTACATGTAATCAGTTACTACCCAGCACTGCTGGCACTGTATAGTTGTCAATTGGCCTAAATTATTTATTCCAATATTTTCTAGTGTTGGGCACAAAAATTCATTCATTGTTCATATATTGTGGAAATATTTTCAAGGCATTTTGAAGATGAACATTCAGTCAGCAATCAGCCGTGAGATCTTTGTCCCAAGAGGTGAAAAGTTACTGGTAGCCATTGAGGTGAGGAGAAGGGCGAAGAGGAAGGGACTGTCGTTTCTCAATGCAGGCCGCAAGAAGGACTACTTAACTTTCCTCTGCTTGTCAGGTAATGTGTCTTTATATACTTTAAGTTTCTAAACTAGTGAGTTTGAAAAATATGTATACATTTATTGAGCAATGTGAAGTCTTGAAGTTTGGAACATTATTGACTCATGTTTCCCTGTAGTTACTAACAGTAGACCAGCTCAAGTCCTCATCACCAAAGTTAAGAGGTATCAGGGCACACGACAGTTCGCTAAAAGGTCTCAGTGGTCTGTGGAGCAGCTTCGCCAGGTCAATGGCATCAACCCTGATAAGGTGACCAAATTTCTAAATGCAGTTTTTATGTTCCAGTACATTCCATTATTTTGACTCTGAATATTTGTTAGGACACTCCTGAGTTCGACCTAGTGTTCGATCGCACCACTGATCAATGGGTGGCCAGCTCAGCTGCAGAGAAATGCATGTTTGTGCAAGTTCTGTACCATGCTTGTCAGAACTACTGGGAGGCAAAGCGTGGCCAAGACAACCCAGCGTCCCCTGGAGAACAGAAGATACCAGGAGCTCCGGAGAACAAGAAGAGCCCTGTTGCTCCAAACCAAACTAACTTTGTCAACTGTCAGCAAAAGCTGATGGGAGGTGAGTGGGTTCAAAAAGCTGGGTTGCAGAATTAATATGTACCGTATGGAGAACCTGAGATCTGTAACGAAACAAAAATGTATGTTTCCATATTTTAGATGCTTGTTCTGTTAATATGGTCATCTACCGCTGCAAGATTTTTTTGAATAGAATGAAGAACAGTATGACTGCAAACCAGGGTCGGCTTCAGCGTGAAGGTTAGTGTGTGTGTGTGTGTGTGTGTGTGTGCATGTGTAGGTGTGTGTGCATGTGTGTGTGTGTGTGTGTGTGTGTTTCCAAATTAATTGAAATCACCTTAGTGTCTTATTGTTTTGAAAATCATTTATACATTAAAAAAAATTCAAATTGAAAGTTGGTGGTGCAACTATCAAGTAAAAAGATTATTTTAATACCTTAAAATCATTTACTTTATGGGTACACATTAATAAATATTTTCTATTTTAATATTATTTTATATTATTATTTTATTATTTATATAAAATATTTTTATAATATAATATATTTATATATTTTTTTCAAGAATGCTTTTTGTTGTTATTATTATTTATCTTATTGCCAATTGCAATATTTAAAAAATTAAAATTATTTTCAAGAATGCTTATTTTTCTAACAATAATAATTAATTATATTGTTATTAATTATTTATTATTGTTTATTAATTATATTGTTATTACTATTTCAAGATTTTTTTCTAGAATGCTATTTTGTATAATAATATATATTTTTTAATAATAATAATAAATCCTTTTCAAAGAATTTTCAAGAATGCTTATTTTTCTAACAATAGTTATTTTTATTGTTATTCAATGATCATTATTTCAAGATTTCTCAAGATTTTTTTCTAGAATGATTATTTATAATATATTTTCAAGAATGCTTATATATATATTAGTTGTCATAATTGAATGGCTTTTCAGTATTTTCATCCTTTTTTTTCCTTCATTATGAGATCAGGATAGTTGTCACCTTGATATTTTTGACTTTATGCTCCTAAAAAATGTAAAATTTATTCAGAACTGAAAAACAACATGCTCATCATTGAAGAGGTGTATTCAAATCATTGTGTATTTATGAATTGCATTTTCATTTACTAGAAAAAATGAACCACTGACCCCTAGACAATGTATTACAAATGCATCTTTTAGGCAATTGCCTGTTCATTTCCATCCTTTCCTGTCTGTGGAGTTGTGTGGGTCAAGATCAGTCAGCGTCCAGGCAGGAAGAGAGGGTGCTTTGTCGGCCCCTGTCGTCGGGTGGTTGTTTGTAGTGTTGTGATAGATCTCTCGGCAGTGGTGGAGAATGGCTCCATTGCAAAAAGGGAGGCCGATTAGTTCAGAGGCCACTTTGTTTAGATGAAGGCATGCGCGGGGACACAAAGACAGGCGTTGAGGAGGGGGAGAGAAGCGGAGATGAGTGAAGTGGCACCAGCCTTCACAGCGGATCATGGATGAATGGTGTGTAATGAATGGGAGAGGTGCCAAGCTGTTCTGGAGGCGCAAAATGCAATGTGTCAGTCCACACACCTCAGCTCTAGTCATATACTACCATGTTTTTTTGCAATTAATGAGATTAGTTAATTGCAGAATTGCTTTTCAAGTGTATATGATTCCTGAACCAAAGAACAAGTAAGTTTATGCAAACTAAGTACATATGTGAAACACACCATATAAATCACTCTGACTAATTACAATCAGTATTGGGGTAACGCATTACAAATAACGCATGTCATGTAATCAGATTACTTTTTTCAAGTAACTAGTAATGTAACGCATTATTTTAAATTTACAACAAAATATCTGACTTTTTCAAAATTAAAGTAAGCTACTTTTTCTCATTTATTGACTGACACCTCTCTTGTCCCCATGTTGTGAGAAATCAGGAGTAAGTGCAGAGGTGTTGTGTGCGCTGTGTGAACATGATGGTTATTGTAGTTCTAGACTAAATGTGAACAGACATTTACTCATCTTACTTGCACAAAAACGGATTTAGTATATCTTAAAATTAATATAAACGGTGAAATACAAACTCAGAATATGACATAAACCTGCTATAATTAAATGTTAAATAACCCAAATATACTTTATGTATTTAATCTCACTTTATTAAGCAATGTCTTTGCTGCTGATCTTTGACAGTGTTGAACTTTCATGCGCCCTATTCTTCTCTAGTCTAGAATTGCAGCACAGCTGAAAGATTTGTTTGAGCTGTGCCCTCGACTGTACAGGAGTGAATTTGCATTTCCTTCGGCCTGAAGCTTATTTCACTTTTGGTGTGAAAAAACCTTTAGATTTCTCGAAAAATAGAACCTTTTTTTTTTTTTTTTAATTAAAAACAAAGTAATCCCAGCCCAGGTGAGAAAAAGTACTGTGAAGGTAACACTATGCATTACTTTCCCCAAAAAGTAACTAAGTAACACAATGAGTTCCTTTTTTAGGGAGTAATGCAATATTGTAACACATTACTTTTAAAAGTAACTTTCCTCAACACTGATTACAGTTTTTGGCTATGATCTCACATCACTGGTTCTGTTTGTGTCATATTGATAGTTATTAAACAAACTATACACATTATTTTGTGTGTGTGTGTAATAGTGGACATGCCGATAGAAAAAGAAATTGGCATGGATAATAAATAACAATCTTACATAATGCAGCAAATCCCACATTTGAGCTGGGATCATAAACGATCCTATGTGGTCCTTACCGCCAACCTTTTTTTTTTTTTTATGCTCACCAAGACTGTATTTCTTTGACCAAAAATACAGTTGAATGTTATTACAATTTAAAACACCACTTTTCTATTTGAATATATTTTATAATGTAATTTATTCCTGTGATCATAGCTGAATTTTCAGCATCATTACTCCAGTCTTCAGTCACATGATCCTTCAGAAATCATTCTAATATGCTGATTTGATGCTCGCGAAACATTTCTTATTATTGTCAGTGTTGAAAACAGTTGTGCCAATTAATATTTTTTTTTTTTTTTTTTAGTAACTGTGACACTTTTTTTAAAGGATTCTGTGATGAATAGATTTGATGATTATTATTATTTTTTTTTTTTGCATTATTAATATCTTAAATGTTAGCTTTACTTTTAATGTGTCCTTACAGAAAGCAGCATCTTTATTCCAGAGCAGACTTTTTCTATGTACAAAAAAGGCCTATTTCTCTCAAATATTGTTCACAAATCTGTCTAAATCTGTGTTAGTGAGCACTTCTCCTTTGCCGAGATAATGTTGCGTTTACAATTTTGTTCAGTGTAAATATAAGTCTATTTAGTATCTAATATAGTAAATGTGTAAAATAAGACTTTTTGGACACAATGCTAATGTGCGTTTCTGCTTATTTCCACAGCACCAGCTGTTAAAGCATCTAGGAGCAGAAGAAGCCCGTCCCCTCCGGCGGTGAGGAAGATGGGGAATGTAATGCGGAGGGCCAGTCAGGTTCTGAGTGAACGTGGGGAGCGTCTAATGAAGGCTGATGACAAGACAAGCCACATGTTCCACGGAGCCAAGCAGTTTGCAGAAGCTGCTCAGAAGGTGAGCTGATCGCAAAACCAATTGACTCTGATTCACTTGAAATTAACTTAAGGTTTATGAAACCTCGCACTGTCATAAGAACAACCAGTCAGTGATGCACAGTTGTAGTTTTTTTATTTATTTTTATAAACAGTATTTTAATTAAAATATTAACTATTTAAATCATTAAAATGTACCAGCACAGATCTATTCTAATATTTTAAAATGTAATTTAAAGGTGCCCTCGAATGAAAAATTGAATTTATCTTGGCATAGTTAAATAACTTACTCGGTTACTAACGTAACCTCGGTTCCCTGAGATACGGAACGAGTACTGCATATGGGGGAAAAGTCTCCCTTTTTCCCCGCTACTGAAGCCTTTTCAATAACGCAGTGCAGCTGCATCGTCATTGGTTCACTCATTGCAAGTCGTTGAACCAATGACGGCGCAGCTTGGCTGTGCGGCCTATGGCGAGAGAGCGC
Organism: Megalobrama amblycephala; assembly: GCF_018812025.1. Lineage (NCBI taxonomy): Eukaryota > Metazoa > Chordata > Actinopteri > Cypriniformes > Xenocyprididae > Megalobrama > Megalobrama amblycephala. The sequence continues at coordinate 6,430,261 of NC_063054.1, forward strand.
GCAAACTTTCCCGCCGAAATGGGCGGGGTAAAGCCCTATATAAGTGAGCGTATCGCCATAGGCCACTCAGGCCATATCAATTGAAGCGACGACACTGAGCCGCAGCCCAGTGCACGGCAAGTAACGCAGTACTCGTTCCGTATCTCAGGGAACCGAGGTTACGTTAGTAACCGAGTAAGTTCCCTTTCGATACTTCACTCGTACTGCGTATGGGGGAACAAATTCAACCACGCCGTGCCACGGCTGGGGAACGACTGGACCTGACCGGACACCTTGAGGGGACCAATTGTCAAGTGGGAAGGCCGAAGCCGCCGTAACCCCTGTTGCACTACGAGGGAGAAACTCCCGGGTTTGCGCAACTCCTAGGGCCGCAAATTCACGCTGAAAGGACCCGAGCTTGCAAGGTCGGGACGTCCAACTGATAAAACCTGGCAAAAGTGGACGGCGAGGACCAGCCGGCCGCCTCACAAATGTCTTTAATGGAAACTCCACTGGACCAGGCCCAAGATGAGGCCATACCCCTAGTGGAGTGGGCTCTTCCTCCTATGGGGCAAGGGGTGCCCTCCAAGGAGTAACAGAGAGCTATAGCGTCAACAATCCAACGCGAAAGACGCTGTTTTGAGACCGAAGACCCTTTGGTGCGGCCACCAAAACAAACAAAGAGCTGATCAGACTGCCGAAAAGGACGAGATCGCTCGGTATAAATGCGCCTGGGATCTGAAAGGTGTAGACAGCACCTTGGGAACGTAGCCCACCCTAGGTTTCAGCACAACTCTAGAGTCGCCTGGCCCAAATTCGAGGCATGCAGGGCTAACAGAAAGGGCCTGCAAATCGCCAACACGCTTGATCGACGCCAGTGCAAGCAGCAGGGCGGTCTTAAGCGTCAGGGGCCTGAGGTCTGCCAGACGCAGTGGCTCAAAGGGCGGGCCCTTTAGAGCTCTGAGGACCAACGAGAGGTCCCAGGAAGGAACCGTAGGGGCCCGCGGTGGATGCAACCGCCTGGAACCCCTCAGAAACCTTATGACAAGGTTGTTCTGACCTACTGACTGGCCAGCAATGGGTGCGTGAAACGCTGCAATGGCTGCTATGTAAACCTTGAGCGTGGAGGGGGCTCGCCCCGCATCCAAGCGCTCCTGAAGGAAGGACAGTATAGCAGATACGTCACACTCCTCCGGGTCTAAGTTGCGTGTGGAACACCAGCTAACAAAGACCGCCCATTTCTGAGCGTAGAGGCGTCTAGTGGACGGGGCTCTAGCCTGTGAAATGGTATCTAGCACGTTCCTGGGGAGGTCGGACGGCTCCCATCAAGGAACCACAGGTGCAAATCCCACAGCTCCGGCCGTGGGTGCCAGATCGTTCTGTTCGCCCGAGAGAGGAGGTCCCGTCTCAGGGGAATTGGCCAGGGGGCTTTCGCGGAAAGCCTGAACAGCTCCGAGGTCCAAACCTGGCACCTCCAGAGCGGGACCACCAACAGAACTCTGTGTTTGTCTTCCCTGACGCGCCTGATGACCCGAGGGATCAGAGCGATTGGGGGAAAAGCGTAAAGAAGGGAGTTGGGCCAAGGGTGGGCCAGTGCATCGTCCTTCTTTGAAAAATAGATTGGGCAATGAGAGTTGTCTTGAGAGGTGAAGAGGTCTATCTCCGCCCTCCCGAAGGACTCCCAAATGGTATGAACTGTCTGGGGATGGAGCATCCACCCGTCTGAGGGGACATTGCTCCATGACAGCATATCTGCACCCAGATTGTTCTTCCCGGGTATGTGGGTCGCTCTGAGTGACCGAACCCGTGGAGAAGCCCATTCTAGCAGGCATTTCGCCAGAGCGCATAGGCGGCTGGATGAAAGACCTCCTTGGCGGTTGATGTAAGAAACCACTGTCATGCTGTCCGATTGGACTAGGACGTGGCGATCCGTCAATTGGACCTGAAAGGCGTGTAGGGCTCGAATCACTGCCAACATTTCGAGGCAGTTGATATGTAGATGGCTCTCCTCGTGGGACCACGAGCCGAAGGCCGGACTGCCCTCGCACAGAGCGCCCCAACCCAGGTTGGACGCGTCCGTCGAAAGCACCGTTCTTCGTGATACCGCCTGCAGAGGTACTCCAAGACTGAACCAAGAGGGGTTCGTCCAGGGCTTCAGGGCTGCTACACAGGCCTGATTGACCTTGAGACGCAAGCAGCCATGCCGCCAGGCGTGAGGAGGGACCCGAATCTTCAGCCAGTACTGCAGAGGCCGCATATGAAGCAGGCCGAGCTGGAACAGCTTCAGAGGGAGGTAGGCTTTGTTCTTGACGGAAGCCGCGAGCTGCTGAATGGTCAGAGTGCGCTCTGAAGAGACTACTGCTGTCATACGGACTGAGTCGAGGACTGCACCCAGGAACGAGATACGTTGAGTGGGAAGCAGCGAGCTCTTGGCTAAATTGACCCTGAGACCCAGACACTGCAAGTGGCTGAGGAGCACGGATCTGTGGTGCTCCAACTCTGTTCGCGAGCTGGCCAGAATGAGCCAGTCGTCGAGGTAGTTTAGAACCCGTATACCCATCTGCCTCAGAGGGGAAAGTGCCACGTTCATGCACTTCCTGAAAGTCAACCCGAAGGGAAGGACCGTATATTGGTAAGCCACACCCTCGAACGCGAATCTCAAGAATCGCCTGTGCTGGGGGGCTATCTGGATGCGAAAGTAAGCATCTTTCAGGTCCAGCGAGCAGAACCAGTCTCCGTGACATACTTGTGCGAGGATCTGCTTCAGCGTTAGCACTCTGAACTTTCGCTTCATGAGGGAAAGGTTCAGAAGTCTGAGGTCCAGAATGGGTCTGAGACCGCCGTCTTTCTTTGGAACCAGAAAGTAACGGCTGAAGAAGCCCAACTCGCTATGCGAAGGGTGAACTATTTCTATAGCCCCTTTCCTCAGAAGAGTTAAAACTTCGGCCTGGAGGACGTGAGCATCGTCCGGCTGTACCGTAGTTTGAATAACCCCGCCGAAGCGCGGGGGTCTTCTGGCAAACTGGAGCGAGTAACCTAGGCTTATGGTTCTCAGAATCCAACTTGATACGCCGGGGATGGCCTGCCAAGCCTCGGCCCGGGTAGCAAGGGGTAGAATGACATCGGATGGCGGCCTGCATAGAGGGGGTCGCACACCGATATGGGAGGAAGAGGAAATAAGCTCTTTTGAGGAGAGTGTAAAAAATTGGTCGCCGTGATAACGGCGGTTGTTGAGGACGCAACATGTGTGGGCCCTTTTACAGCAGACTGCATTTGTCCCGTGCCCGGAGTTAAATGAGGCAGAGGGGAGTATGCACGAGCGAGCTTTCGGGTTGGTCCGGCCGCAGCGAGACATGCCCCGATCCTCTTCCTTTTTGGCCAATCAGGACGACTTAGGAGGCGCCGGGTCCAGCACAATCTTGGGTCACAATCTAAATGGCGCTCCAATACAACCAGGCTGGCCATCAATCTTCCTCATGAACTTCAGGGAAGAACGGGGCAGAGCGTTGTCGAGGGGCTTGGCGGCGGCCTGGGAGAAACCACTCATCCAGGCGGCTACGCAATGGCTCCTCTGGTGGAGCCCAGTCGAGGTCCAATTCCTCCATGGCCTTAGATAGGACGCGGAAAAGCTCGGCGTCCATACCTGCGCCGCGATCAATGGGCTCCAGGGGGGGCAGGGGGGCGGGGTCGTCCGACTCGCCCATCCAGTGCTCGGGTTCGGAGGCTGCCAGAGACATGGAGTCGTCGAGCTGCTCCTCATCAGATCCGCCGAACGAGACAAGGTCGCTTGCATCCGCTGAGGGACGTTGCTCGGGGCGGGAGAACAGAACCGGGCACTGCTCTCTGCTGGGAGAAGGCGAGGCACGCGGGCATTGGGCCGACGTGAGCTCGCTCAACTCTGTGCGCTGGGCCGGTCTACCCCGCTGTCTCTTCCTAGCCGGCTCGCGGGAGGAAGGCGAGAGGAGGGCGCGATCGGCGGGGTCACTTCCCTTGAAGAAAGCAGCCCGAGAGCGCAAGGACGCCAGGCTCATGCACTCACAGTGCGGGGCGCACTGTGAGTGCCGAGTGCCAGGGCGCCGTGAAAACGGCGATTGTGTGGCTCTTAGAACGGCGAGAGCCGTGAGCGGTGAAAACCGCTGTGGAAAGTGCTCTTAAAGCGGTTAGTAAACCGCGGAAAAATGCTCAATAGATGCGCCGGATGGCGGCAGGAGACGCGCTGAGACCAGGCCGGAAGCAGGAAGCGGGAGGCGGCGGCTCGTCGACGGCGCGCAGGCGGCAGTTGACGAGGGCGAAGGCGCTGGCGAATCCGGCGACTCAGCAGGGTCCGCTGTGGGGCCTGTTCGACGGCGGCAGAGCTTCTTCCGAGGCGGCGAGCTTCTTTCCAGGCGAGCAGGCTTCAGCGAGGATCAGCGAGGAGAAGACGAGTCGTCGCTGAAGGAGAAAGGACTGAGTGGCCTGTGGCGATACGCTCACTTATATAGGGTTTTACCCCGCCCATTTCTCTCTCACCATAGGCCGCGCAGCCAAGCCGCGCCGTCATTGGTTCAACGACTTGCAATGAGTGAACCAATGACGATGCAGCTGCACTGCGTTATTGAAAAGGCTTCAGTAGCGGGGAAAAAGGGAGACTTTTCCCCCATACGCAGTACGAGTGAAGTATCGAAAGGGAACAAGAGTTCAGTACATGGAAATGACATACAGTGAGTCTCAAACTCCATTGTTTCCTCCTTCTTATATCAATCTCATTTGTTTAAAAGACCTCCGAAGAACAGGCGAATCTCAACAGACTGTTACGTAACAGTCAGGATCATTAATATGTACACCCCCAATATTTGCATATGCCAGCCCACGTTTCCAACATTATAAAAGGCATTAGACAAGGGCAGCCAGTAACATCTGAATGTGCACAACCAAATCATCAGACTAGGTAAGCAAGCAAGAACAATAGCGAAAAATGGCAGATGGAGCAATAATAACTGACATGATCCATGATAACATGATATTTTTAGTAATATTTGTAAACTGTCTTTCTAAATGTTTTGTTAGCATGTTGCTAATGTACTGTTAAATGTGGTTAAATTTACCATCGGTTATTACTGTATTCACGGAGACAAGAGAGCCGTCGCTATTTTCATTTTTAAACACTTGCAGTCTGTATAATTCATAAACACAACTTCATTCTTTATAAATCTCTCCAACAGTGTAGCATTACCCGTTAGCCACGGAGCACTATCAAACTCATTCAAAATCAGAAGTAAACAATATAACAGTATACAATACTCACATAATCCGACGCATACATGCCGCATGCATGACGAACACTTTGTTAAAGATCCATTTTGAGGGTTATATTAGCTGTGTAAACTTTGTTAAGGCACTGTTTCAAGGCAAGCGCGAGCTCTGTGGGCGGAGAGCACGGGATTTAAAGGGGCCACAGCATAAAATCGGCGCGTTTATAATGATGCCCCAAAATAGGCAGTTAAAAAAATTAATTAAAAAAAATCTATGGGGTATTTTGAGCTGAAACTTCACAGACACATTCGGGGGACACCTTAGACTTATATTACATCTTTTAAAAACATAATCTAAGGGCACCTTTAAACCTGATTTTTCAGCATCATTACTCCAGTCCTCAGTGTCACATGATCCTTCAGAAATTATTCTAATATGCTGATGTGAACATTTCTTCTTATTAATGTTGAAAACAGCTGTTCTGCTTAATATTTTTGTGGAAACCGTGATGCTTTTTTTCAGGATTCTTTGATGAATAGAAAGTTCAAAAGAACAGCATTTATTGCGAACAAAATTTTTTTTTGTAACAATGTAAAAGTTACTATTTATCAGTTTAATTCATCCTTGATTAAAAAAATAACTGACACTAAACATTTGAACTTTGAACATTTGAACAGTTGTGTAAATAATATAATATTTAAAATATGTAGTCAGACCCAGTTATGGATTATATTTAATATGAATAATATTAAGCATAACATTTTCTTTTATTCCCTCAGATGGCTCTGAAGCAGATTTAGAGGTGTTCTGGATGGCCCGCGAATAAACCTTTTGAAACTTAACTTTTAATCAACCGGTTGCTGGATATTTTGAAATGCAGCTTTACATCTAACTCAGATTGTGATTTTGAGTGTACGGCAGATTTTGTTGCATCAGTTTTCTCCTCACCTGCAGACTGGACTCTTTATTTATTTAATTTTGTTTTTGCAAGCCACTGAGCAATTCAAGCAGTTGTGATGTGGTGTGTCATGCTGTTCTGTCAGATCTGTTCATTTTCCTGAGCAGTGGCTGTAATTCCATGAGATGATTGAATTTTTTTTTTTTTTTTTTTTTTTTTTTGTGGTGGCAGGAGTCTTAAAGGGATAGTTCACCCCAAAAAATGAAAATTCTGTCATCATTTACTCACCCTCAAGTTGTTGAACAGAAGAAGAATGATGGTAACTAAACAGTTGCTGAAAAAGAAAACACTATGGAAGTGAATGGGGACCAGAAACTGTTTGGTCACCAACATTCTTCAAAATGTCTTCATTTGTATTCAACAGAACAAAGAAACGCATACATGTTTAACCTGAGGGTGAGTAAATGACAGAATTTTCATTTTTGGTTGAACTATCCATTTAAGATCTCCTTTAAGGTAATACACTGCATCGAAATGAAAGGAGAATTGCTGCACCTCATTTGACTAATGATTTCAAATCTCTTTTTAGTTTTGGCTAAGTGAATACATTTTTATTCTGCAAGCTATACACTAATAGTACCATTTCATATTGTAATCTCGCTGAAGTCATTGAACTATGAGCTTAAGGTGTTTTTTTTCTTTTTTTCTTTTT